>NC_091282.1:320402546-320705576 GCF_032444005.1 Ranitomeya imitator | reverse complement strand
GCTCGCGCTCTATGTGCGGTACCGCGGTCCTGTGACGCAACAGGATCGCTTTCTTCACGCTGGGTGAGGTTTAACCCACGCGTGTATACTTTTGAATACCGCCATATTGTCTGTCATTTCCTAGCAGCAGGTTTCACCTGCACGGTGGACCCCGGACTGCGAACGCATCTATATCATCTCTCTTGGTGCGTTCCGCCAGTCCTAACAGCCAGTCCATAACTTCAATGCCTTCATCTTGCAGGAACTGCTGACATGCTCAAGCTACATGAGGTCTGGTATTGTCCTGCATGAGGAGGAACCCAGGACCAACCGCACCAGCATATGGTCTCACAAATGGTCTGAGGATCTCATCTCGGTACCTAATGGCAGTCAGTCTACCTCTGGTGAGCACATGGAGGGCTGTGCGGCCCTCCAAAGAAATGCCACCTCACACCATTACTGACCCACTGCCAAACCAGTCACGCTGAAGGATGTTGCAGGCAGCAGATCATTCTCCATGGCGTCTCCAGACGCTGTCACGTCTGTCACATGTGCTCAGTGTGAACTTGCTTTCATCTGTGAAGAACACAGGGTGCCAGTGGCGAATTTGTAAATCCTGTTGTTCTGTAGCAAATGCCAAGTATCCTGCATGGTATTGGGCTTTGAGCACAACCCCCATCTGTGGACATCGGGCTCTCAGACCTTCCTCATGGAGTTGATTTCTAAACGATTGTGCAGACACATGCACATTTGTAGTGAAGCATATCGTGGCAATAGCTGTGTTGGTGCACAAGATAGGTTCCCCAAACCAGTGAACATGTAATATAATAAATTGGCACTCAACTTGTAAGCGTATATTCTTTAGAAAATGATGTTTTTTATTACAGTCCAAAATAAATAAACGTTTCGGCCATAGCACGACCTTCTTCAGTAAACTGCATCAAACAGTTGTACAGGAAAGGAAAATGTACAGAAAAATATATATATCAACATAAAATAAAAGAGCCTCTTTTTATATATACTATTATAGCTCTCTTCCCTATTTGATGATCCACCACCCTCTTGGTCTCACAGGGACATTTAATAAAATCCATCTGGTTAGTATCTGATCTACTTCCTTATATATAAACTAGTCTTTTACACATGATTCATACACACCCTTTTATTTTTATTTTACTTTATAGAGATTTTTTCTCCTGTATACCTTTACAGAGCGAGCCCCCGTATGCTTCCTTTATCTTGATTGGGGTACAGGAAAACCCAATTTGTTATCACATACGAGCAGTCGGGTATGTTATCATTATTCCCTTCTCTCCCCTCCTTATTTCTCCTACCTTCACCTCTATCACTATGTACCAATTTGGAATAGTGTTGTTCTTGAGATTTATCCTATATTTCGGTTTGCATTTCTTTTATGTTGATATATATATATTTTCTGTATTTTCTCCATTCCTGTACAATTGTTTGATGCAGTTTACTGAAGAAGGTCTTGTTATGGCTGAAACATTTATTTATTTTGGACTGCAATAAAAAACATCATTTTCTAAAGAATATACGCTTACAAGTTGAGTGCCAATTTATTATATTACATGCACATTTGTAGCTTGCTGGAGGTCATTTTGCAGGGCTCTGGCAGTGCTCCTCCTGTTCCTCCTGGCACAAAGGCTGAGGTAGCGGTCCCGCTGCTGTGTTTTTGCCCTCCTATGGCCCCCTTCACGTCTCCTGGTGTGCTATGCTGTCTCCTGCTAGTGCCTCCAGCCTCTGGACACTACGCTGACAGATACAGCAAACCTTCTTGCCACAGCTCACATTGATGTGCTATGCTGGATGAGCTGCACTACCTGAACCACTTGTGTGGGTTGTAGAGTCCATCTCATGCTACCACAATGGTGAAAGCACAGCCAACATTCAAAAGTGACCAAAACATCAGCCAGAATATATTGGTACTGAGATGTGGTCTTTGGTCCCGCCTGCAAAACCACTCCTTTATTGAGTGTGTCTTGATAATTGCCAATAATTTCCACCTGTTGACTATTCCATTTGCTCAACAGCATGTGAAATTGATTGTCAAACAGTGTTGCTTCGTAAGTGGACAGTTTGATTTCACAGAAGTTTGATTTACTTGGAGTTATTGTCTGCTGTTTAAGTGTTCCCTTTATTTTTTGAGCAGTATATATATATATATATATATATATATATATATACATATATAAATATATGTATATATATATATATGTAAACATATATATAGTGAAATGTTTGAAATCAGACCGAGAAGAGTCATTTCACAATATTCTTCACCTAATTTGTAACCATAATCTGTCCACTGAGAAACATTGATGCCCTACAGAGTGACATCATTGCCTCTCTGTCGTGAATTCTGCTTTTGGGTTCCCTCCAGTGGTTGAAAGTGGGAATGCAGTTGTCTCTGAGTCACAGTCCTGGCCAGGTGTATCTGCTGATTGCAGTTCTGACTGGGATATTTAGGTGTGCAGGATTCATTAGTCCTTGCCAGTTGTCAATGTTTCTTGTGAAGTGTTGGATCTCTTTCTGACTTCTCCTGCTTAGCTGCCAATTCAGCAAAGATAAGTGTCTGTTTCTTTTTCTGTGGCACACAAGCTGTGTGCTTATATTCTGTGCTATTCATTTGTTTTTTCTTGTCCAGCTTAGACTGTGTCAGTGTTTTTTCAGTCTTGTTGGATTCTCTGGAGTTGCAGATATACGCTCCACATCTTTAGTTAGACGGTGGAGTTTTAGTATTTTCTGCTGTGGATATTTTTGGAAGGATTTTAATACTGACCGCTTAGTATCCTGTCCTATACTTTCCTATTTTAGCTAGACTGGCCTCTTTTGCTAAATCCTGTTTCCTGCCTACGTGTGTCTTTTCCTCTACTGCTCACAGTCAATATTTGTGGGGGACTGCCTATCCTTTGGGGTTCTGCTCTGAGGCAAGGTAGATTTCCTATTTCCATCTATAGGGGTATTTAGTTCTCCGGCTGTGACGAGGTGTCTAGGTTTTGTTAGGCACACCCCACGGCTACTTCTAGTTGCGGTGTTAAGATCAGGATTTGCGGTCAGTATAGTTACCACCTACTCCAGTGAAAGTTTTCATGCTGTTCCAAGGTCACCTGATCATAACAGTACAACTGGCCCATAATGAGTTAAATGCATCTCAGAAGAAGGGAAGAAAGGTCTTGAGCCATTTTTTTTTCTTCAGTCTACTTTGTCTTCTCCTCCCTCTTTATCTCTGGGTGGCTGAAGAGCTTTGTGCTAGCATGAATGTTCAGGAATTAGCTTCTCGTGTAGACCAGCTTGCTGCTAGGGTACAGGGTATTTCTGATTATATTGTTCAGACTCCTGTTTTAGAACCGAAGATTCCTACTCCTGATTTGTTTTTTTGGTGACAGGTCCAAATTTTTGAGTTTTAAAAACAACTGTAAACTTTTTTTTGCTTTGGGTCCTCGATCCTCCGGTGATTCCATTCAACAGGTTAAAATCATCATCTCCCTGCTGCGTGGCGACCCGCAGGATTGGACATTTTCCCTGGAATCTGGGGATCCGGCTTTGCTTAATGTAGATTCCTTTTTTCAGGCTTTGGGATTATTATATGATGAACCTAATTCTCTGGATCAAGCTGAGAAGACCTTGATGGCCCTGTCTCAGGGTCAAGAGGCGGCAGAATTGTATTGTCAGAAATTCAGAAAATGGTCTGTGTTGACTAAATGGAATAATGATGCTTTGGCGGCAATTTTCAGAAAGGGTCTTTCTGAATCCGTTAAAGATGTTATGGTGGGGTTTCCCACGCCTTCCGGTCTGAGTGATTCTATGTCTCTGGCCATTCAGATTGACCGACGCTTGCGGGAGCGCAGAACTATGCGCGCTGTGGCGTTATCCTCAGAGCAAATTCCTGAGCCAATGCAGTGTGATAGGATTCTGTCTAGAATGGAACGACAAGGTTTCAGACGTCAGAATAGGTTGTGTTATTATTGTGGCGATGCTTTTCATGTCATTTCTGTCTGCCCTAAGCGGACAAAGAGGATCGCCAGTTCTATTACCATCAGTACTGTACAACCTAAATTTTTGTTATCTGTGTCCTTGATCTGCTCATTGTCATCATTTTCTGTCATGGCGTTTGTGGATTCAGGCGCCGCCTTGAACCTAATGGACTTTGAGTTTGCCAAGCGTTGTGGTTTTCCCTTGCAGCCTTTGCAGAACCCTATTCCTTTAAGGGGCATTGATGCTACACCCTTGGCTAAAAATAAGCCCCAGTTTTGGACACAGGTGACCATGCGCATGGCGCCAGCCCATCAGGAAGATTGTCGATTTCTGGTGTTGCATAATTTGCATGATGCTATCGTGCTGGGTTTTCCGTGGTTGCAGGTACATAATCCTGTGTTGGATTGGAAGTCCATGTCTGTGACTAGTTGGGGTTGTCAGGGGGTTCATAATGATGTTCCTTTGATGTCAATCTCCTCTTCTGAAATTCCAGAGTTTTTGTCTGATTTTCAGGATGTATTCGATAAGCCCAAGTCCAGATTCCTTCCACCGCACAGGGACTGTGATTGTGCTATTAACTTGATTCCAGGCTGTAAGTTTCCTAAGGGTCGACTTTTCAACCTGTCTGTGCCTGAACATACCGCCATGCGGAGCTATATTAAGGAGTCTTTGGAGAAAGGGCATATTCGACCATCTTCTTCACCGTTGGGAGCGGGGTTCTTTTTTGTTGCTAAAAAAGATGGTTTCTTGAGACCCTGTATTGATTATTGCCTCTTGAATAAGATCACGGTCAAGTTTCAATACCCTTTACCTTTGCTTTCCCATTTGTTTGCTAGGATTAAGGGAGCTAGTTGGTTTACGAAGATTGACCTTCAGGGGGCATATAATCTTGTTCGTATTAAGCAGGGTGATGAATGGAAAACTGCGTTTAACACGCCTGAAGGCCATTTTGAATACCTTGTGATGCCATTCGGACTCTCTAATGCTTCATCTGTATTTCAGTCCTTCATGCATGATATCTTCCGGACTTATCTTGATAAATTCTTGATTGTATATTTGGACGATATTTTGATTTTTTCCAATGATTGGGAGTCTCATGTGCAACAGGTCAGGATGGTATTTCAGATCCTTCGTGACAATGCTTTGTTTGTGAAAGGGTCTAAGTGTCTCTTTGGGGTGCAGAAGGTTTCTTTTTTGGGCTTTATTTTTTCTCCCTCGTCTATAGAGATGGATCCGGTTAAGGTTCAGGCCATTCATGATTGGATTCAGCCCACATCCGTGAAGAGCCTTCAGAAATTTTTGGGTTTTGCAAATTTTTATCGCCGTTTCATTGCTAATTTTTCCAGTGTGGTTAAACCCTTGACCGATTTGACGAAGAAAGACGCTGATGTGGCGAATTGGTCCTCTGCGGCTGTCTCTGCCTTTCAGGAGCCTAAACGTCGATTTACTTCTGCTCCGGTGTTGCGCCAACCGGATGTTTCTCTTCCGTTTCAGGTTGAGGTTGACGCTTCTGAGATTGGGGCAGGGGCCGTTTTGTCTCAGAGGGATCCTGTTGGTTCCTTAATGAAACCGTGTGCCTTCTTTTCCCATAAGTTTTCGCCTGCTGAACGCAATTATGATGTCGGCAATCGGAATTTGTTGGCTATGAAGTGGGCGTTTGAGGAGTGGCGACACTGGCTTGAGGGAGCTAAGCACCGTATTGTGGTCTTGACCGATCATAAGAATTTCGACAAACCCCAAAAATTTGCTTAAAATTCGGCCATTTGAGTTTCTGTTCGATAACTGTTGGTTCAGCAAAGGCCTCGCTTGATTTGCACATTAAAACTGTTTATCATTGTTAATAGACTGTTTCAGTGTATAGTGGGCGGGGGGGCAGGGGATAGATATGTGCTGAAATAACGCCGATCTCCATTTTTTTTCTTTTCCGCATTTATAGTGGGGCGGTGCAGTCTCTCAGCCTATCAGCAGTGCATACACAGCAATATGCATGTGATGCACACAAGCAAGGGCATGTGTCATTGGCTGTGTATGTCACATGTCCTTGCCCTTTAAGAACCAGCCATTTGCCCTTTCGCCACCATTTCCTCACTGCTGCAGCTTAGTGTTAGATGGCACCGCTGCTGCTGTGGGCACTATACAAAGAGTGCTTTTTTTTGGAGCGAATTGTCAGAGAGAAACGTTTAGGGAGTCAGGAGGAGTCGGGACTAGTTGTAATATCAGCCCTTTTCAGGGTAGGTTACAGCAGTTCATAGCACACTTTGCCAGGCAGGTCTGTGCCAGTGCTGTGCAAGTGTTTGTCACAGCATTTGGTGTAATCTAGCACAGCCAATCTTTTTGGGCTAGTAGCATTGTCTGATAGTCATCTGAGTAGCCCGCCTGTGAAACTAACTACACCGCCTGTGTATCTCTATTTTCACTGCATCTAACCCAGTTAATAGTTTAGGGCCTAGGAGCAGTGTCTGCACGTCAGCAGAGTAGCCCGCCTGTGAAACAAATTATACGCCTGTGTATCTCTATTTTCACTGCATCTAATCCAGTTATTAGTTTAGGGCCAAGGAGCAGTGTCTGCTCGTCAGCAGAGTAGCCTGCCTGTGAAAATAACTATACCGCCTGTGTATCTCTATTTTCACTACATCTAATCCAGTTATTAGTTTAGGGCCTAGGAGCAGTGTCTGCACATCAGCAGAGTAGCCCGCCTGTGAAACAAACTATACCACCTGCGTATCTCTATTTTCACTGCATCTAATCAACTTAATAGTTTAGGGCCTAGGAGCAGTGTCTGCACATCAGCAGAGTAGCCCGCCTGTGAAACAAACTATACAGCCTGTGTATCTCAATTTTCACTGCATCTAATCCAGTAAATAGTGTAGGGCTTAGGAGCAGTTTCTGCACGTTAGCAGAGTAGCCCGCCTGTGAAACAAACCATACCGCCTGTGTATCTCAATTTTTACTGATTATAATCCTGTTATTAGTTTTGGGCCTAGGAGCAGTGTCTGCATGTCAGCAGAGTAGCCCGCCTGTGAAACAAACTATACTGCCTGTGTATCTCAATTTTTACTGCATCTAATCCTGTTATTAGTTTTGGGCCTAGGAGCAGTGTCTGCACGTCAGCAGAGTAGCCCGCCTGTGAAACAAACTATACCACCTGTGTATCTCTATTTTCACTGCAACTAATCCAGTTATTAGTTTAGGGCCTTGGAGCAGTGTCTGCAGGTCAGCAGATTAGCCTGCCTGTGAAACAAACTATACCGCCTGTGTATCTCAATTTTTACTGCATCTAATCCTGTTATTAGTTTTGGGCCTAGGAGCAGTGTCTGCACGTCAGCAGAGTAGCCCGCCTGTGAAACAAACTATACCACCTGTGTATCTCAATTATTACTGCATCTAATCCTGTTATTAGTTTTGGGCCTAGGAGCAGTGTGTTAGGAGTCGAGTTTCCTCTGCTGCACAGGGGGGATCTCGATCCATCTCCGCTGCGGTCTCCCATTCTCCTCCAGCTGCAGTGGAGTCTGCTCAGCAGGGACGTCGATCCCAGCGTCTCGCTCAGTCTGACTCTGTGCGAAGAGTTACTGCTGCTTTTCCTGCTTCTGCCATTGAAGCCAGTGCTGGGCAGCGGCGAGTGGACGTTTCTGGATCTAAGTCCTTATTTGCACACACTGAGCATGCCCAGGGCAAGATCTCCTGTTGGAGATCGAGGGTCACATGCTCAGGTACTGCAGCACATCCCATTGGTCCTTTTGGCAGGTCCTGAAAGGGCAAAACTTCTGTAGCTGTTTCCTGTGCTGCAGCTATATAAACTGCGCATGACCGCACGGCCATGCGCTAGTATTGTCTTGTAAATATGTGTGTGTGTTGTGAGTGAAAGTCGCTCTTTAAATACCCTCCCTATTGAATGTCTGTTCGTGGAAGGTGTATGTTTACTATCTAGCGCCCGACTTATCCAACAGCACATAACACACATTACAGCTGCCAGTTGCTGTGTCCGCCTGTACGGCGCCGTGCGCTTGCTCTGCGCTTTCCTGACCCAAGCCTGGGTGGTTAGTGGCGTCCGTCTGTGCGGCACCGCACGCACTCTTGTGCCTTTATATTATTATTTAGTTTCCTTACACACCCAGTTGCGATGTTGTGCCAGCAAGTGTCTAATCGGACTTCAATCTTAGTTGGGGTTGAGTTTGCTGACTTATTGCTCGCGCTCTATGTGCGGTACCGCGGTCCTGTGACGCAACAGGATCGCTTCCTTCACGCAGGGTGCAGTTAACCCGTGTGTCTATACTTGTAGTACCGCCATATAGTCCGTCTTACTAGCAGCAGGGTTTTTACCTGCACGGTGGACCTCGGACTGCGAACGCACCTAGTTCCCTTTCATCTTGTACTTGGACTTGGAACGCCAGTCCTAACACAGTGTCTGCTCATCAGCAGAGTAGCTCGCCTGTGAAACAAACTATACAGCCTGTGTATCTCAATTTTCACTGCATCTAATAAAGTAAATCGTGTAGGGCCTAGGAGCCGTTTCTGCACGTTAGCAGAGTAGCCCGCCTGTGAAACAAACTATACCGCCTGTGTATCTCAATTTTTACTGATTATAATCCTGTTATTAGTTTTGGGCCTAGGAGCAGTGTCTGCACGTTGGCAGAGTAGCCCGCCTGTGAAACAAACTATACCGCCTGTGTATCTCAATTTTTACTGATTATAATCCTTTTATTAGTTTTGGGCCTAGGAGCAGTGTCTGCACGTCAGCAGAGTAGCCCGCCAGTGAAACAAACTATACCGCCTGTGTATTTCTATATTCACTGCATATAACCAGTTAATAGTTTTGAACCTTGGAGCAGTGTCTGCACGTCAGCAGATTAGCCCGCCTGTGAAACAAACTATACCGCCTGTGTATCTCAATTTTTACTGCATCTAATCCTGTTATTAGTTTTGGGCCTAGGAGCAGTGTCTGCACGTCAGCAGAGTAGCCCGCCTGTGAAACAAATTATACCGCCTGTGTATCTCAATTCTCACTGCATATAACCAGTTAATAGTTTTGGGCCTTGGAGCAGTGTCTGCACATCAGCAGATTAGACCGCCTGTGAAACAAACTATACCGGCTGTGTATCTCAATTTTTACTGCATCTAATACTGTTATTAGTTTTGGGCCTAGGAGCAGTGTCTGCATATCAGCAGAGTAGCCCGCCTGTGAAACAAACTATACCGCCTGTGTATCTCAATTTTTACTGCATCTAATCCTGTTATTAGTTTTGGGCCTAGGAGCAGTGTCTGCACGTCAGCAGAGTAGCCCGCCTGTGAAACAAATTATACCGCCTGTGTATCTCAATTCTCACTGCATATAACCAGTTAATAGTTTTGGGCCTTGGAGCAGTGTCTGCACATCAGCAGATTAGACCGCCTGTGAAACAAACTATACCGGCTGTGTATCTCAATTTTTACTGCATCTAATACTGTTATTAGTTTTGGGCCTAGGAGCAGTGTCTGCATATCAGCAGAGTAGCCCGCCTGTGAAACAAACTATACCGCCTGTGTATCTCAATTTTTACTGCATCTAATCCTGTTATTAGTTTTGGGCCTAGGAGCAGTGTCTGCACGTCAGCAGAGTAGCCCGCCTGTGAAACAAACTATACCGCCAGTGTACCTCTATTTTCACTGCATTTAAACAAATTATTAGTTTAGGGCCTAGGAACAATGTCTGTATGTCAGCAGAGTAGCCCGCCTGTGAAACAAACTATACCGCCTGTGTATATCAATTTTTACGGCATCTAATCCTTTTATTAGTTTTGGGCCTAGGAGCAGTGTCTGCACGTCAGCAGATTAGCCCATCTGTGAAACATCCTATACCGCCTGCGTATCTCATTTTTTACTGCATCTAATCCTTTTATTAGTTTTGGGCCTAGGAGCAGTGTCTGCACGTCAGCAGAGTAGCCCGCCTGTGAAACAAACTATACCGCCTGTGTATCTCAATTTTTACTGCATCTAATCCTGTTATTAGTTTTGGGCCTAGGAGCAGTGTCTGCACGTCAGCAGAGTAGCCCGCCTGTGAAACAAACTATACCGCCTGTGTATCTCAATTTTTACTGCATCTAATCCTGTTATTAGTTTTGGGCCTAGGAGCAGTGTCTGCACGTCAGCAGAGTAGCCCGCCTGTGAAACAAACTATACCGCCTGTGTATCTCAGTTTTTACTGCATCTAATCCTGTTATTAGTTTTGGGCCTAGGAGCAGTGTCTGCACGTCAGCAGAGTAGCCCGCCTGTGAAACAAACTATACCGCCTGTGTATCTCAATTTTTACTGATTATAATCCTGTTATTAGTTTTGGGCCTAGGAGCAGTGTCTGCACGTTAGCAGAGTAGCCCGCCTGTGAAACAAACTATACCGCCTGTGTATCTCAATTTTTACTGATTATAATCCTTTTATTAGTTTTGGGCCTAGGAGCAGTGTCTGCACGTCAGCAGAGTAGCCCGCCAGTGAAACAAACTATACCGCCTGTGTATCTCTGTATTCACTGCATATAACCAGTTAATAGTTTTGAACCTTGGAGCAGTGTCTGCACGTCAGCAGATTTGCCCGCCTGTGAAACAAACTATACCGCCTGTGTATCTCAATTTTTACTGCATCTAATCCTGTTATTAGTTTTGGGCCTAGGAGCAGTGTCTGCACGTCAGCAGAGTAGCCCGCCTGTGAAACAAATTATACCGCCTGTGTAACTCAATTCTCACTGCATATAACCAGTTAATAGTTTTGGGCCTTGGAGCAGTGTCTGCACATCAGCAGATTAGACCGCCTGTGAAACAAACTATACCGGCTGTGTATCTCAATTTTTACTGCATCTAATACTGTTATTAGTTTTGGGCCTAGGAGCAGTGTCTGCATATCAGCAGAGTAGCCCGCCTGTGAAACAAACTATACCGCCTGTGTATCTCAATTTTTACTGCATCTAATCCTGTTATTAGTAGTGTTGAGCATTCCGATACCGCAAGTATCGGGTATCGGCCGATACTTGCGGTATCGGAATTCCGATACCGAGATCCGATATTTTTGTGATATCGGGTATCGGTATCGGAAGTGTAAAATAAAGAATTAAAATAAAAAATATTGTTATATTCACCTCTCCGGCGGCCCCTGGACATCAGCGGGAGGATCCGGCGTCCGGCACGGCTTCTTTCTTCAAAATGCGCGCCTTCAGGACCTGTGGAATGACGTCCCGGCTTCTGATTGGTCGCGTGCCGCCCATGTGACCGCCACGCGACCAATCAGAAGCCGCGACGTCATTCCTCAGCTAAAGTCCTAGAATGAGCGCCTTCTAGGACCTGAGGAATGACGTCGCGGCTTCTGATTGGTCGCGTGGCGGTCACATGGGCGGCACGCGACCAATCAGAAGCCGGGACGTCATTCCACAGGTCCTGAAGGCGCGCATTTTGAAGAAAGAAGCCGTGCCGGACGCCGGATCCTCCCGCTGATGTCCAGGGGCCGCCGGAGAGGTGAATATAACAATATTTTTTATTTTAATTCTTTATTTTACACTTTAATATGGATCCCAGGGCCTGAAGGAGAGTTTCCTCTCCTTCAGACCCTGGGATCCATGAGGATACATTCCGATACTTGATGTCCCATTGACTTGTATTGGTATCGGATATCGGTATCGGCGATATCCGATATTTTTCGGGTATCGGCCGATACTATCCGATACCGATACTTTCAAGTATCGGACGGTATCGCTCAACACTAGTTATTAGTTTTGGGCCTAGGAGCAGTGTCTGCACGTCAGCAGAGTAGCCCGCCTGTGAAACAAACTATACCGCCAGTGTACCTCTATTTTCACTGCATTTAAACAAATTATTAGTTTAGGGCCTAGGAACAATGTCTGTATGTCAGCAGAGTAGCCCGCCTGTGAAACAAACTATACCGCCTGTGTATATCAATTTTTACGGCATCTAATCCTTTTATTAGTTTTGGGCCTAGGAGCAGTGTCTGCACGTCAGCAGATTAGCCCATCTGTGAAACATCCTATACCGCCTGCGTATCTCATTTTTTACTGCATCTAATCCTTTTATTAGTTTTGGGCCTAGGAGCAGTGTCTGCACGTCAGCAGAGTAGCCCGCCTGTGAAACAAACTATACCGCCTGTGTATCTCAATTTTTACTGCATCTAATTCTGTTTTTAGTTTTGGGCCTAGGAGCAGTGTCTGCACGTCAGCAGAGTAGCCCGCCTGTGAAACAAACTATACCGCCTGTGTATCTCAATTTTTACTGCATCTAATCCTGTTATTAGTTTTGGGCCTAGGAGCAGTGTCTGCACGTCAGCAGAGTAGCCCGCCTGTGAAACAAACTATACCGCCTGTGTATCTCAATTCTCACTGCATATAACCAGTTAATAGTTTTGGGCCTTGGAGCAGTGTCTGCACATCAGCAGATTAGACCGCCTGTGAAACAAACTATACCGGCTGTGTATCTCAATTTTTACTGCATTTAATACTGTTATTAGTTTTGGGCCTAGGAGCAGTGTCTGCATATCAGCAGAGTAGCCCGCCTGTGAAACAAACTATACCGCCTGTGTATCTCAGTTTTTACTGCATCTAATCCTGTTATTAGTTTTGGGCCTAGGAGCAGTGTCTGCACGTCAGCAGAGTAGCCCGCCTGTGAAACAAACTATACCGCCAGTGTACCTCTATTTTCACTGCATTTAAACAAATTATTAGTTTAGGGCCTAGGAACAATGTCTGTATGTCAGCAGAGTAGCCCGCCTGTGAAACAAACTATACCGCCTGTGTATATCAATTTTTACGGCATCTAATCCTTTTATTAGTTTTGGGCCTAGGAGCAGTGTCTGCATGTCAGCAGATTAGCCCATCTGTGAAACATCCTATACCGCCTGCGTATCTCATTTTTTACTGCATCTAATCCTTTTATTAGTTTTGGGCCTAGGAGCAGTGTCTGCACGTCAGCAGAGTAGCCCGCCTGTGAAACAAACTATACCGCCTGTGTATCTCAATTTTTACTGCATCTAATCCTGTTATTAGTTTTGGGTCTAGGAGCAGTGTCTGCTTGTCAGCAGAGTACACAAAAGAGAATAGTGAAACCAAAAACACTCAGTTTGAAAAAATGTTGCAGTAATCCGCAAGTGCTAATAAAAGATGTAAAAAACTGGGTATTTGGTTGATACGTTTTTTGCAAAAAATGTATACTAAGCTGCTCTACCAATCTTCACGGTATACCCTTATCAGAGCAGTCCTAACTAATGTATGCAATCCCTATCTGATGTATTTAAAAACCTGATCATCTGTATATAACCTGTGTGAATAGGGTTCAGAGAGGAAAAATCCATGTGTGCATACAGGGTAGAACAGCTTTTGTGCAGATAGCCCAAGAGGAGTGGTGGAACTCCCCAGTCTTGTAGACACAAGAGAACAATTATGGAAACAGGAACACATGGGCTACTTGCACAGTGAACAAGTCTGTATGATCATGTTCACACACCACCAAGAAACCTGAAGAAACAAAAGACAATAGTGAAACCAAAAACACTCAGTTTGAAAAAATGTTGCAGTAATCCGCAAGTGCTAGTAAAAGATGTAAAAAACAGGGTATTTGGTTGATACGTTTTTTGCAAAAAATGTATACTAAGCTGCTCTACCAATCTTCACGGTATACCCTTATCAGAGCAGTCCTAACTAATGTATGCAATCCCTATCTGATGTATTTAAAAACCTGATCATCTGTATATAACCTGTGTGAACAGGGTTCAGAGAGGAAAAATCCATGTGTGCATACAGGGTAGAACAGCTTTTGTGCAGATAGCCCAAGAGGAGTGGTGGAACTCCCCAGTCTTGTAGACACAAGAGAACAATTATGGAAACAGGAACACATGGGCTACTTGCGGATTACTGCAACATTTTTTCAAACTGAGTGTTTTTGGTTTCACTATTCTCTTTTGTGTCTTCAGGTTTCTTGGTGGTGTGTGAACATGATCATACAGACTTGTTCACTGTGGAAGTAGCCCATGTGTTCCTGTTTCGTCAGCAGAGTAGCCCGCCCGTGAAACAAACTATACCGCCTGTGTATCTCTATTTTCACTGCAACTAATCCAGTTATTAGTTTAGGGCCTAGGAGCAGAGTCTGCTCGTCAGCAGAGTAGCCCACCTTTGAAACAAACTATACCGCCTGTGTATCTCAATTTTTACTGCATCTAATCCTGTTATTAGTTTTGGGTCTAGGAGCAGTGTCTGCACGTCAGCAGAGTAGCCCGCCCGTGAAACAAACTATACCACCTGTGTATCTCTATTTTCATTGCATCTAATTCAGTTATTAGTTTAGGGCCTAGGAGCAGTGTCTGCACGTCAGCAGAGTAGCCCGCCTGTGAAACAAACTATACCGCCTGTGAAACAAACTATACCGCCTGTGTATCTCAATTTTTACTGCATCTAATCCTGTTATTAGTTTTGGGCCTAGGAGCAGTGTCTGCACGTCAGCAGAGTAGCCCGCCTGTGAAACAAACTATACCGCCTGTGTATCGCAATTTTCACTGCATCTAATCCAGTAAATAGTGTAGGACATAGGAGCAGTGTCTGCACGTTAGCAGAGTAGCCCGCCTGTGAAACAAACTATACCGCCTGTGTATCTCTATTTTCACTGCATCTAACCAGTTAATAGTTTGGGCCTAGGAGCAGTGTCTGCACATCAGCAGATTAGACCGCCTGTGAAACAAACTATACCGGCTGTGTATCTCAATTTTTACTGCATCTAATACTGTTATTAGTTTTGGGCCTAGGAGCAGTGTCTGCATATCAGCAGAGTAGCCCGCCTGTGAAACAAACTATACCGCCTGTGTATCTCAATTTTTACTGCATCTAATCCTGTTATTAGTTTTGGGCCTAGGAGCAGTGTCTGCACGTCAGCAGAGTAGCCCGCCTGTGAAACAAATTATACCGCCTGTGTATCTCAATTCTCACTGCATATAACCAGTTAATAGTTTTGGGCCTTGGAGCAGTGTCTGCACATCAGCAGATTAGACCGCCTGTGAAACAAACTATACCGGCTGTGTATCTCAATTTTTACTGCATCTAATACTGTTATTAGTTTTGGGCCTAGGAGCAGTGTCTGCATATCAGCAGAGTAGCCCGCCTGTGAAACAAACTATACCGCCTGTGTATCTCAATTTTTACTGCATCTAATCCTGTTATTAGTTTTGGGCCTAGGAGCAGTGTCTGCACGTCAGCAGAGTAGCCCGCCTGTGAAACAAACTATACCGCCAGTGTACCTCTATTTTCACTGCATTTAAACAAATTATTAGTTTAGGGCCTAGGAACAATGTCTGTATGTCAGCAGAGTAGCCCGCCTGTGAAACAAACTATACCGCCTGTGTATATCAATTTTTACGGCATCTAATCCTTTTATTAGTTTTGGGCCTAGGAGCAGTGTCTGCACGTCAGCAGATTAGCCCATCTGTGAAACATCCTATACCGCCTGCGTATCTCATTTTTTACTGCATCTAATCCTTTTATTAGTTTTGGGCCTAGGAGCAGTGTCTGCACGTCAGCAGAGTAGCCCGCCTGTGAAACAAACTATACCGCCTGTGTATCTCAATTTTTACTGCATCTAATCCTGTTATTAGTTTTGGGCCTAGGAGCAGTGTCTGCACGTCAGCAGAGTAGCCCGCCTGTGAAACAAACTATACCGCCTGTGTATCTCAATTTTTACTGCATCTAATCCTGTTATTAGTTTTGGGCCTAGGAGCAGTGTCTGCACGTCAGCAGAGTAGCCCGCCTGTGAAACAAACTATACCGCCTGTGTATCTCAATTTTTACTGCATCTAATCCTGTTATTAGTTTTGGGCCTAGGAGCAGTGTCTGCACGTCAGCAGAGTAGCCCGCCTGTGAAACAAACTATACCGCCTGTGTATCTCAATTTTTACTGATTATAATCCTGTTATTAGTTTTGGGCCTAGGAGCAGTGTCTGCACGTTAGCAGAGTAGCCCGCCTGTGAAACAAACTATACCGCCTGTGTATCTCAATTTTTACTGATTATAATCCTTTTATTAGTTTTGGGCCTAGGAGCAGTGTCTGCACGTCAGCAGAGTAGCCCGCCAGTGAAACAAACTATACCGCCTGTGTATCTCTGTATTCACTGCATATAACCAGTTAATAGTTTTGAACCTTGGAGCAGTGTCTGCACGTCAGCAGATTTGCCCGCCTGTGAAACAAACTATACCGCCTGTGTATCTCAATTTTTACTGCATCTAATCCTGTTATTAGTTTTGGGCCTAGGAGCAGTGTCTGCACGTCAGCAGAGTAGCCCGCCTGTGAAACAAATTATACCGCCTGTGTATCTCAATTCTCACTGCATATAACCAGTTAATAGTTTTGGGCCTTGGAGCAGTGTCTGCACATCAGCAGATTAGACCGCCTGTGAAACAAACTATACCGGCTGTGTATCTCAATTTTTACTGCATCTAATACTGTTATTAGTTTTGGGCCTAGGAGCAGTGTCTGCATATCAGCAGAGTAGCCCGCCTGTGAAACAAACTATACCGCCTGTGTATCTCAATTTTTACTGCATCTAATCCTGTTATTAGTTTTGGGCCTAGGAGCAGTGTCTGCACGTCAGCAGAGTAGCCCGCCTGTGAAACAAACTATACCGCCAGTGTACCTCTATTTTCACTGCATTTAAACAAATTATTAGTTTAGGGCCTAGGAACAATGTCTGTATGTCAGCAGAGTAGCCCGCCTGTGAAACAAACTATACCGCCTGTGTATATCAATTTTTACGGCATCTAATCCTTTTATTAGTTTTGGGCCTAGGAGCAGTGTCTGCACGTCAGCAGATTAGCCCATCTGTGAAACATCCTATACCGCCTGCGTATCTCATTTTTTACTGCATCTAATCCTTTTATTAGTTTTGGGTCTAGGAGCAGTGTCTGCACGTCAGCAGAGTAGCCCGCCTGTGAAACAAACTATACCGCCTGTGTATCTCAATTTTTACTGCATCTAATTCTGTTTTTAGTTTTGGGCCTAGGAGCAGTGTCTGCACGTCAGCAGAGTAGCCCGCCTGTGAAACAAACTATACCGCCTGTGTATCTCAATTTTTACTGCATCTAATCCTGTTATTAGTTTTGGGCCTAGGAGCAGTGTCTGCACGTCAGCAGAGTAGCCCGCCTGTGAAACAAACTATACCGCCTGTGTATCTCAATTCTCACTGCATATAACCAGTTAATAGTTTTGGGCCTTGGAGCAGTGTCTGCACATCAGCAGATTAGACCGCCTGTGAAACAAACTATACCGGCTGTGTATCTCAATTTTTACTGCATTTAATACTGTTATTAGTTTTGGGCCTAGGAGCAGTGTCTGCATATCAGCAGAGTAGCCCGCCTGTGAAACAAACTATACCGCCTGTGTATCTCAGTTTTTACTGCATCTAATCCTGTTATTAGTTTTGGGCCTAGGAGCAGTGTCTGCACGTCAGCAGAGTAGCCCGCCTGTGAAACAAACTATACCGCCAGTGTACCTCTATTTTCACTGCATTTAAACAAATTATTAGTTTAGGGCCTAGGAACAATGTCTGTATGTCAGCAGAGTAGCCCGCCTGTGAAACAAACTATACCGCCTGTGTATATCAATTTTTACGGCATCTAATCCTTTTATTAGTTTTGGGCCTAGGAGCAGTGTCTGCATGTCAGCAGATTAGCCCATCTGTGAAACATCCTATACCGCCTGCGTATCTCATTTTTTACTGCATCTAATCCTTTTATTAGTTTTGGGCCTAGGAGCAGTGTCTGCACGTCAGCAGAGTAGCCCGCCTGTGAAACAAACTATACCGCCTGTGTATCTCAATTTTTACTGCATCTAATCCTGTTATTAGTTTTGGGTCTAGGAGCAGTGTCTGCTTGTCAGCAGAGTACACAAAAGAGAATAGTGAAACCAAAAACACTCAGTTTGAAAAAATGTTGCAGTAATCCGCAAGTGCTAATAAAAGATGTAAAAAACTGGGTATTTGGTTGATACGTTTTTTGCAAAAAATGTATACTAAGCTGCTCTACCAATCTTCACGGTATACCCTTATCAGAGCAGTCCTAACTAATGTATGCAATCCCTATCTGATGTATTTAAAAACCTGATCATCTGTATATAACCTGTGTGAATAGGGTTCAGAGAGGAAAAATCCATGTGTGCATACAGGGTAGAACAGCTTTTGTGCAGATAGCCCAAGAGGAGTGGTGGAACTCCCCAGTCTTGTAGACACAAGAGAACAATTATGGAAACAGGAACACATGGGCTACTTGCACAGTGAACAAGTCTGTATGATCATGTTCACACACCACCAAGAAACCTGAAGAAACAAAAGACAATAGTGAAACCAAAAACACTCAGTTTGAAAAAATGTTGCAGTAATCCGCAAGTGCTAGTAAAAGATGTAAAAAACAGGGTATTTGGTTGATACGTTTTTTGCAAAAAATGTATACTAAGCTGCTCTACCAATCTTCACGGTATACCCTTATCAGAGCAGTCCTAACTAATGTATGCAATCCCTATCTGATGTATTTAAAAACCTGATCATCTGTATATAACCTGTGTGAACAGGGTTCAGAGAGGAAAAATCCATGTGTGCATACAGGGTAGAACAGCTTTTGTGCAGATAGCCCAAGAGGAGTGGTGGAACTCCCCAGTCTTGTAGACACAAGAGAACAATTATGGAAACAGGAACACATGGGCTACTTGCGGATTACTGCAACATTTTTTCAAACTGAGTGTTTTTGGTTTCACTATTCTCTTTTGTGTCTTCAGGTTTCTTGGTGGTGTGTGAACATGATCATACAGACTTGTTCACTGTGGAAGTAGCCCATGTGTTCCTGTTTCGTCAGCAGAGTAGCCCGCCCGTGAAACAAACTATACCGCCTGTGTATCTCTATTTTCACTGCAACTAATCCAGTTATTAGTTTAGGGCCTAGGAGCAGAGTCTGCTCGTCAGCAGAGTAGCCCACCTTTGAAACAAACTATACCGCCTGTGTATCTCAATTTTTACTGCATCTAATCCTGTTATTAGTTTTGGGTCTAGGAGCAGTGTCTGCACGTCAGCAGAGTAGCCCGCCCGTGAAACAAACTATACCACCTGTGTATCTCTATTTTCATTGCATCTAATTCAGTTATTAGTTTAGGGCCTAGGAGCAGTGTCTGCACGTCAGCAGAGTAGCCCGCCTGTGAAACAAACTATACCGCCTGTGAAACAAACTATACCGCCTGTGTATCTCAATTTTTACTGCATCTAATCCTGTTATTAGTTTTGGGCCTAGGAGCAGTGTCTGCACGTCAGCAGAGTAGCCCGCCTGTGAAACAAACTATACCGCCTGTGTATCGCAATTTTCACTGCATCTAATCCAGTAAATAGTGTAGGGCATAGGAGCAGTGTCTGCACGTTAGCAGAGTAGCCCGCCTGTGAAACAAACTATACCGCCTGTGTATCTCTATTTTCACTGCATCTAACCAGTTAATAGTTTGGGCCTAGGAGCAGTGTCTGCACGTCAGCAGATTAGCCCGCCTGTGAAACAAACTATACCGCCTGTGTATCTCAATTTTTACTGCATCTAATCCTGTTATTAGTTTTGGGCCTAGGAGCAGTGTCTGGACGTCAGCAGAGTAGCCGGCCTGTGGAACAAACTATACCGCCTGTGTATCTTAATTTTTACTGCAACTAATTCTGTTGTTAGTTTTGGGCCTGGGAGCAGTGTCTTGCACGTCAACAGAGTAGCCCGCCTGTGAACAAACTACACCACCTGTGTCTCTAAATTTTGACTGCATTTAATCCAGTTAATAGTTTTGAGCCTAGTACCATAGTTTGGCCACTCAGTTCTGCTCTGTTTTCATCCATCGGTTGTTGTGCCAACAAGTACAGATACAGAGTTGCCAATTAGTTAAGAACTAAAATGAATGGCAAAAGGCCTGCTGATGGTGGAAAGGGGAATAGGCGTGTTGGAAAGGGAAAAAAAGGTTGTGTCCGTGGGGTAGGTGTTAAAGCAACAGTAACATCTGCAGAAGAAAGACCATCATCCAGCCAAAGTAAGATGTCTACTTCTTTTCATGGACAATCTGATATGATCCCTTTCTTACGACCATCGCTACAAGCATCGCCAAAAATTCCAGATGAGGCACAAAAACAGCAGGTGCTTGAATGAATATCAAGTGTTAATTCAAGTGGGCTCTCCTCCATGTCAACTTCAACATCACAACTACTGCAGTCCTCAGAGTTGTCACCCCAATGGCACTTGCTTCCTCACAGCTCCCAAGTCTCCAGCTACCCATCTGAGCATGGGGTAACACACATGGTTGAGTCTGTAGAGCAGTTTACGCATACTATAGCCTGGAAATCAGAGGTCTGCTCCAGAGCTTCTGTGAATCCAGACGATGAAATGATCTGCACTGATGCCCAGAATATTTGTGAGTCGGATCCAGACCCAGGTGAAGAAGGTTCTGAGCATAATGTAGACCCTCGTTCCCAAACTATAACTCCTGTTGGTGAAGACAATGAGGAAGATAATGATGATGAGACTAAGATACCTGACACTTGGACGAGTAGACATGGACAGGGGAGTTACATGTTGGTGACTGGGTGGTAGGAGTCGAGTTTCCTCTGCTGCACAGGGGGAATTTCGATCCGTCTCCGCTGCGGTCTCCCATTCTCCTCCGGCCGCAGTGGAGTCTGCTCAGCGGGGACATCGCTCCCAGTGTCTTGCTCGCTCTCACTCAGTTACTGCTGCTTCTTCAGCTCCTGCCATTAAAGTCAGTGCTGGTCAGCGGCGAGCGGACTTCCCTGGGACTAAGTCCTTGTTTGCGCACACTGAGCATGCCCAGGGCAAGATCTCCCGTTGGAGATCGAGGGTCATGTGCTCAGGCTCTGCAGCACATTCCATTGGACCTCTTGGCAGGTCTTGGAAGGGCAAAGTTTCTGTGGCCACTTCCTGTGCTGCAACTATATAAACTGCGCATGACCGCACGGCCATGCGCTAGTGTACAATTGAATACGTGTGTTTGCTGTAAGTGCAAGTCGTTCATTAAATACCCCTACCCTATTGTATGACTGTTCGCGTATGGAGTATGGCTGCTATCTAGCGCCCGACAAATCACTCAACGTGTCACACACGTATCAGCGTCTATTGCTGTGACCGCCAGTGCGGCGCCACGCGCCAGTAGTGCGCTTCCTGACCCACGTCTGGGTGCTTAGTGGTGCCTGCCAGCACGGCATAGTTCGCACTTCGGTGCTCTAATTATAAGAGTTGCCTAACACACCCTGTTGCGGTGTTGTGCCAGCAAGTGGTCTAATCGGACTTCAATCCTAGTTGGGGTTAAGTTCGCTGACTGCTTGCTCGCCTTCTATGTGCGGTACCGCGATCCTGTGACGCAACAGGATCGCTTCCTTCACGTTGGGTGAAGTTTAACCCACACGAGTATACTTATGAGTACCGCCATATAGTCCGTCATTACTCAGCAGCAGGTTCCATTTCTGCACGGTGGACCCCGGGCTACGAACGCACCGTACACTATCAGTCTTATTATTTGGTGCGTTCCGCTAGCCCTAACATTACACTAGCGCCAGGGTCTGGCTAGTGATGACGGACAAACAGCAATCCCTGCGGTATATACAGCAGCTGGAGGGTAGGTTGGCGGCTCTCGAGAGCGCAACCTCAGCTGTGGATGTTACCGCAGTTGTTGTACAGGCTGCCAGCGTGGCTGCAGCAACTTTGTCCATTGCCACCCCTGTTCCGACATTTTCTCGCCTCCCGCTGCCAGAAAAATTTTCTGGTAATAGCAAATTTTGTAGGGGATTCGTGAGTCAGTGCTCTATTCATCTCGAGCTTCTGGCTGCACGTTTCCCCACAGAGCGGGCTAAGGTGGGATTTATTGTGTCTCTATTGTCGGACAGGGCGTTGGAATGGGCTACGCCGCTGTGGGAGCGTGGCGATCATGTGGTGCAGAGTGCTCCTCTGTTTTTGAGCACTTTAAAACAGGTCTTTTTAGGACCTCAAGTCACCCATGACGCTGCGCTCCAACTGCTGGCATTAACTCAGGGTGAGTCCTTGGTCAGTCATTTTGCCGTCCAATTCCGCAGTTTAGCATCTGAGATGGAATGGTCGGATAAAGCTCTTATCCCCATATTTTGGAGGGGCTTGGCTGACCATGTAAAGGACGCTCTGGCCACTAGGGAGATTCCTGCCACACTGGAGGAGTTAATAACAGTCTCCACTCGAATTGACCTCCGTTTTAACGAGCGGAGGTTAGAGCGAGCCCAGTGTAGGCAGAGGTTTCGGCTAGCTCCTACTTTCGCCAAACCTCTGGAATCTCTGGTCCTGGTTCCTGAGTCACATGAGGCCAGGGAAGTGTCACAAGCGGGACCTAAGTCCCGGACCGCTTGTGCACTCAGGGTCTGTCATGTTTGCCAGCAGTCTGGACATTTAGCCACCAGATGTCCTCAGCGGTCGAGGAAACGTCAGCGTCTAGTGGTCGTAGGTGGAGGTACACTAGACACGGCGACGTTTGCCTCTAAATTGTCCTTTAAGGGGACAATTACTATAGGCTCATTCTCCCACTCGGTAGAGCTCTGCGTGGATTCTGGGGCGGAGGGCAATTTTATGTCTTCTGCCTTCGCCCAACACCACGCAATACCTCTGGTTATGCTAGCTCAACCTGTAACGGTACGAGTGGTGAATGGGTCGACTCTGCCCTCACAGATAACTCACCAGACCATCCCTTTTACTCTGTCCATGTCGCCATCTCATCAGGAGATTATTTCTCTGCTCGTCATTCCAGAGGGAATTGATGAGGTCCTGTTGGGAACACCTTGGCTACGGTACCACTCTCCTCATATCGAGTGGTCCTCAGGCAGAATTCTGGGATGGGGTGAATCTTGTGGGGGTAGGTGTCAGAGGGAGTGCGTTCAGGTAGCTACAACTGAGGTACCCGCAGATCTTTCCTCTCTCCCCAAGCAGTATTGGTCGTATGCAGACGTATTCTCCAAAAAGGCGGCGGAGACCCTTCCGCCCCATCGCCCCTATGACTGTCCTATTGACCTCTTGCCTGGTGCTGAGCCTCCTCGGGGTCGAGTCTATCCGCTATCTCTCCCGGAGACGGAGGCAATGTCACAGTACATCCAGGAAAATCTGGCAAGAGGGTTCATCAGGAAGTCAGTGTCACCTGCTGGGGCAGGGTTCTTCTTCGTGCAGAAGAAGAGTGGGGAATTGCGTCCATGCATAGACTACAGGGGTCTTAACGCCATCATCGTTAAGAATAAATACCCTTTGCCTTTGATATCTGAACTGTTCGATAGGCTTCGGGGAGCAAGGGTATTTACTATATTAGATCTGCGGGGTGCTTACAACCTGATTCACATCCGTGAGGGGGACGAATGGAAGACGGCTTTTAACACCAGGGATGGGCACTATGAATATCTGGTGATGCCCTTTGGGCTCTGTAATGCCCCAGCCGTTTTCCAAGACTTTGTGAACGATATCTTCCGGGATATGCTTTCCACCTCGGTCGTAGTCTATCTGGATGATATTCTCATCTACTCTCCAGATATTGACTCCCACCGGAGAGATGTTTGCAAAGTCTTCAACCTCCTACGGGCAAACTCCCTCTATGCCAAGTTGGAGAAGTGTATGTTTGAGCAGGAGTCCTTACCTTTCCTAGGCTACATCATCTCAGCCCAGGGATTGGCTATGGATCCTGCCAAACTACAGGCTGTGATGGACTGGCAGGAACCCCATTCTCTTAAAGCGGTGCAGCGCTTTATGGGGTTCATCAATTATTATCGCCAGTTCATCCCGCATTTCTCAACTTTGGTAGCTCCCTTGGTTGCCCTCACCAAGAAGGGGGCGAATCCCAAATTGTGGTCTGAGGAGGTCTCCAAGGCCTTTATCTCTATAAAGTCACACTTCGCTAGCGCTCCCATTCTTCATCGCCCCGATGTTGATAAGCCATTTATCATGGAGGTGGATGCCTCTTCTGTTGGTGCTGGAGCAGTCCTCTTCCAAAAGGATGCTCAAGGTCAGAAGCATCCTTGCTTCTTTTTCTCCAAGACCTTCGCACCAGCAGAGAGGAATTATTCCATCGGGGACAGGGAGTTGCTAGCCATGAAGTTGGCTTTCTCGGAGTGGAGACATCTCTTGGAGGGAGCACGTTTTCCCTTCCAAGTCTTCACAGATCACAAAAATTTGGTGTATCTGCAGACAGCTCAGCGGTTGAATTCTCGCCAGGCCAGATGGTCCTTGTTCTTCTCCCGGTTTCATTTCACCCTCCATTTCCTTTCTGGGGAGAAGAACATTTGGGCCGACGCTCTCTCTCGCTCCGTTGTGTCATCTGCGGAGGAGGAGCCTCGGCTTATTGTCCCCACCGAGAGTTTGAGAACCGTGGCCCCGGTTTCGCTGGAGTCTGTGCCCCCAGGAAAGACTTTTGTTCCATCTAGTTTGCGACCGGAGGTTCTCTCTTGGGCGCACTCGTCCAGGGTGGGTGGACATTTTGGTACTAAAAGGACATCAGAGTTACTGGCGAGGACATACTGGTGGCCACATATGGCTTGTGATGTCGCGGAGTACGTTCGGGCGTGTGTCTCTTGCGCCAGGAACAAGACTCCTCGGCAATGGCCAGCTGGTTTGCTTTATCCTCTGCCCGTGGCTGACAGGCCCTGGGAGATGGTCGGGATGGACTTTGTGGTTGGCTTACCCAAGTCTCGTAATTGCACCATTATCTGGGTGATCACCGATCATTTTTCCAAAATGGTGCATTTGGTGCCTCTTTCACGGCTACCATCTGCACGGGCGTTGGCTGTCTTGTTTATCAAGCATATCTTTCGCTTACACGGTATGCCAGACAAAATTGTTAGTGACCGGGGTCCCCAGTTTGCGTCTCGATTCTGGAGGGAGCTATGTCGTCTACTCAGTATTGAGTTAAATCTCTCTTCGGCATATCATCCCGAGACGAATGGGTTGGTAGAAAGGGCCAACCAGACCTTGGTCACATATCTGCGACATTTTGTTTCTGCCAGACAAGATGACTGGGCATCCTTGCTACCCTGGGCAGAGTTTGCACTTAACAATGCCGTAGCCAACTCCACCGGTCAGACTCCATTCCTCTTAAATTACGGCCAGCATCCGCGTGTTCCTGTGCCCATGCCTGTGTCTTCCGCTGATCCCAGGGTGGCAGACTGGGCTGTGGAGGCATGGGACATTTGGGATCGCATGCAGGATGCCATTCGGGCCTCCAAGGAGAGAATGAGGTCTTCCGCCGATGTTCATCGGCGCCCCACTCTGACTTTTGCCCCTGGCGACTTGGTGTGGCTCTCCGCCCGTAACATCAGGCTGCGAGTTGAGTCCACTAAGTTTGCTCCTCGCTACTTGGGTCCCTTCAAGGTTCTCGAACAGGTTAATCCTGTGGTCTACCGCCTGGCTCTTCCTCCACGCTTGGGTATCACCGACACCTTTCATGTGTCCCTCCTGAAACCCGTATACATGTCCCGGTTTTCCGAGTCATCTGCCGGGACATCGGGTTCGTCTACGGACGATTACGAGGTGAACGCTATTTTGGGGTGCAAGGTGGTACGCGGCAAAAAGTTTTATTTGGTGGATTGGAAGGGTTATGGTCCAGAGGACAGGTCTTGGGAGCCTGCTGAAAACATTCGGGCCCCACAGCTCATTGCTGCCTTCGAGCGTAGCGAGGCCCAAGGAGGGGGGGGCCCTAGGAGGGGGGGTAATGTTAGGAGTCGAGATTCCTCTGCTGCACAGGGGGAATCTCGATCCGTCTCCGCTGCGGTCTCCCATTCTCCTCCGGCCGCAGTGGAGTCTGCTCAGCGGGGACGTCGCTCCCAGTGTCTTGCTCGCTCTCACTCTGTACAGAGAGTTACTGCTGCTTCTTCAGCTCCTGCCATTAAAGTCAGTGCTGGTCAGCGGCGAGCGGACTTCCCTGGGACTAAGTCCTTGTTTGCGCACACTGAGCATGCCCAGGGCAAGATCTCCCGTTGGAGATCGAGGGTCATGTGCTCAGGCTCTGCAGCACATTCCATTGGACCTCTTGGCAGGTCTTGGAAGGGCAAAGTTTCTGTGGCCACTTCCTGTGCTGCAACTATATAAACTGCGCATGACCGCACGGCCATGCGCTAGTGTACAATTGAATACGTGTGTTTGCTGTAAGTGCAAGTCGTTCATTAAATACCCCTACGCTATTGTATGACTGTTCGCGTATGGAGTATGGCTGCTATCTAGCGCCCGACAAATCACTCAACGTGTCACACACGTATCAGCGTCTATTGCTGTGACCGCCAGTGCGGCGCCACTCGCCAGTAGTGCGCTTCCTGACCCACGTCTGGGTGCTTAGTGGTGCCTGCCAGCACGGCACAGTTCGCACTTCGGTGCTCTAATTATAAGAGTTGCCTAACACACCCTGTTGCGGTGTTGTGCCAGCAAGTGGTCTAATCGGACTTCAATCCTAGTTGGGGTTAAGTTCGCTGACTGCTTGCTCGCCTTCTATGTGCGGTACCGCGATCCTGTGACGCAACGGGATCACTTCCTTCACGTTGGGTGAAGTTTAACCCACGCGACTATACTTATGAGTACCGCCATATAGTCCGTCATTACTCAGCAGCAGGTTCAATCTCTGCACGGTGGACCCCGGGCTACGAACGCACCGTACACTATCAGTCTTATTATTTGGTGCGTTCCGCTAGCCCTAACACTGGGCACTGGGTAACTACGGCGACATCAGGAGAAGGGGCTGCTGTCCAAGTCTTGCCGTCCCCACGAGTTGCTCGTCGATCCTCTGTATCTAGAAGTTCCTCCACTGCTTCTGCCTCCTCAACCTCCTCTCGGTCCTTCACCTGCACTTAAAGCCTGTCTGGTAATGCCACTCGCGTTGTAACTGCGCAGAAGGAATCCTGCACACCTCCTCACTATGCTGTCACCAGGGCTCAATGGCATCAGGCAGTGTTTACATTGAAATGTCTGGGAAATGTGAGTCACACAGCAGAGGAGTTGTGGTCAGCTCTGGAGACCAAGTTCCATTAATGGTTGTCTCCACTCAACCTGCAGCCAGGGAAGGCTGTGAACGACAATGCTGCAAACCTGGGTGTGGCCCTTCGCCGTGCAATGTCACACATGTGCCTTGTATGGCTCATTTTTGAACCTGGTTGTCCAGCAATTTTTATCCCACTATCCCGGACTAGATGGGCTTCTGCAGAGGGCATGGTCGCTGTGGGCTCACTACCGCCATTTGCATCCACCAGCTCGACGACTTGCATCTCTACAGAAGTCGTTTGGCCTGCCAGTTCACCGGCTGAAATGAGATGCGCCCACACGGTGGAATTCAACTCTGCACATGTTTCAGCGACTGTGGCAGCACCAACGAGCCCTGGTGCAATATGTTATGACGTATAGCCTGGGCCAACAAGATCAAGAGGTAGGGCAAATCACGCTGCAGGAGTGGTCTCAGATCAGGGACCTATGCACCCTTCTGCACAGTTTTGAAATAGCAACAAAGATGTTTAGTGCTGAGGACGCCTGTTATGAATAGGTAATTCAGAACCACAATGGACCTTGAAGTTCAGAGCACACAAAGTGACCTGACCATAAGCAAAAAACATAGGACGAGCTCTGAGACGTGGGAACTCTGCTGACCGCAATCCCTAATCCTATCACACCACACTAGAGGTAGCCGTGGATTGCGCCTAACGCTCCCTATGCAACTCGGCACAGCCTGAGAAACTAGCTAGGCCTGAAGATAGAAAAATAAGCCTACCTTGCCTCAGAGAAATTCCCCAAAGGAAAAGGCAGCCCCCCACATATAATGACTGTGAGTAAAGATGAAAATTACAAACACAGAGATGAAATAGATTTAGCAAAGCGAGGCCCGACTTACTGAATAGACCGAGGATAGGAAAGATAGCTTTGCGGTCAACACAAAAACCTACAAACAACCACGCAGAGGGGCAAAAAGACCCTCCGCACCGACTAACGGTACGGAGGTGCTCCCTCTGCGTCTCAGAGCTTCCAGCAAGCAAGAAAAACAAATTAAAGCAAGCTGGACAGAAAATATAGCAACAAAAGTAACACAAGCAGAACTTAGCTTATGCTGAGCAGACAGGCCACAGGAACGATCCAGGAGGAAGCAAGACCAATACTAGAACATTGACTTGAGGCCAGGATCAAAGCACTAGGTGGAGTTAAATAGAGCAGCACCTAACGACTTAACCTCATCACCTGAGGAAAGAAACTCAGAAGCCGCAGTACCACTTGTGACCACAGGAGGGAGCTTGATCACAGAATTCACAACAGACGCCATTATCAGCATGACCATTCCGGTGATTTACATGCTGGAGCACACCTTGCACAGTGTTCGAAGTAAGGTGGTGGAACAAGAGGAGGAGGAGGAGGAACAGGAGGAGTCATATGCGGAAGGGATAATATCTCCAAGGTCAAAAAGGTTGGCTGCACCAAGGCGGCTGGCATTGGATGCTGGGAAAGAGGGATTACCAAGGGCGCATGATAGCAGCCAAACTGTTGAGGAAGGTGCAGGAGGCAAGGAAGAAGTGGAGGACGAACTGGTGCTGGGCATGGAAAACTCATCAGATGAGGGAGACCTTGATCAAATTTCTGTTGTGCGAGGTTGGCGGGAGAGGGCAGACGAAGGAAGCATGATTCTCACCTCGCCACCACCAAAACAACAAGGACTTGGTCCTCCTGGATGCGCAAGACACATGAGTGCCTTCTTGCTGCACTACCTGCAACATGACCCTCGGATTGTCAGAATCCGAAGTAATGCCGACTACTGGGTTGCCACACTCTTAGATCCCCGGTACAAAAGCAAATTTGGCGAAATAATTCCTGCCATAAAAAGGGATTCACGCATGCAGGAGTATCAGCAGAGACTGTTACAGAATCTAACATTTGCTTTTCCACAAAACACCAGTGGTGCACATAGTCAATCTCTGAGTTCTAACTTGCCAACCGTAGGACAATAGAGTCATCAATGAAACCGTAACAGTAACATCGTATCTGGTGGTAACAGCAATTTTCTCCAATTGTTTCAAGATTTTTTTAGACAATCCTTTGCAAGGCCACAGGAGACAAGAAGTCTGACGCACAGCCAATGCCGATGGTACAAGAGTATCTCTTAGTTAACATCGATGCCATGACTGTGGAAAGCATCACCAAACCAGGGATTCAAGCTTGAGGAGGCAAATTTGCATATTCCAGGTGCCTTCTGGGAAAAGCGAAGTCTCCCTAAGCTAGAAGATCGTTGGGTACAGCCGGGACCAGCTGCTTGGAAAGCATCGCCAAACCAGGGATTCAAGCTTGAGGAGGCTAATTTGCATATTCCAGGTGCCTTCTGGGAAAAGCGAAGTCTCCCTAAGCTAGAAGATCATTGGGTACAGCCGGGACCAGCTGCTTGGAAAGCATCGCCAAACCAGGGATTCAAGCTTGAGGAGGCTAATTTGCATATTCCAGGTGCCTTCTGGGAAAAGCGAAGTCTCCCTAAGCTAGAAGATCGTTGGGTACAGCCGGGACCAGCTGCTTGGAAAGCATCGCCAAACCAGGGATTCAAGCTTGAGGAGGCTAATTTGCATATTCCAGGTGCCTTCTGGGAAAAGCGAAGTCTCCCTAAGCTAGAAGATCATTGGGTACAGCCGGGACCAGCTGCTTGGAAAGCATCGCCAAACCAGGGATTCAAGCTTGAGGAGGCTAATTTGCATATTCCAGGTGCCTTCTGGGAAAAGCGAAGTCTCCCTAAGCTAGAAGATCGTTGGGTACAGCCGGGACCAGCTGCTTTGAAAGCATCGCCAAACCAGGGATTCAAGCTTGAGGAGGCTAATTTGCATATTCCAGGTGCCTTCTGGGAAAAGCGAAGTCTCCCTAAGCTAGAAGATCGTTGGGTACAGCCGGGACCAGCTGCTTGGAAAGCATCGCCAAACCAGGGATTCAAGGGCTAATTTGCATATTCCAGGTGCCTTCTGGGAAAAGCGAAGTCTCCCTAAGCTAGAAGATCGTTGGGTACAGCCGGGACCAGCTGCTTGGAAAGCATCGCCAAACCAGGGATTCAAGGGCTAATTTGCATATTCCAGGTGCCTTCTGGGAAAAGCGAAGTCTCCCTAAGCTAGAAGATCGTTGGGTACAGCCGGGACCAGCTGCTTGGAAAGCATCGCCAAACCAGGGATTCAAGGGCTAATTTGCATATTCCAGGTGCCTTCTGGGAAAAGCGAAGTCTCCCTAAGCTAGAAGATCGTTGGGTACAGCCGGGACCAGCTGCTTGGAAAGCATCGCCAAACCAGGGATTCAAGGGCTAATTTGCATATTCCAGGTGCCTTCTGGGAAAAGCGAAGTCTCCCTAAGCTAGAAGATCGTTGGGTACAGCCGGGACCAGCTGCTTGGAAAGCATCGCCAAACCAGGGATTCAAGGGCTAATTTGCATATTCCAGGTGCCTTCTGGGAAAAGCGAAGTCTCCCTAAGCTAGAAGATCGTTGGGTACAGCCGGGACCAGCTGCTTGGAAAGCATCGCCAAACCAGGGATTCAAGGGCTAATTTGCATATTCCAGGTGCCTTCTGGGAAAAGCGAAGTCTCCCTAAGCTAGAAGATCGTTGGGTACAGCCGGGACCAGCTGCTTGGAAAGCATCGCCAAACCAGGGATTCAAGGGCTAATTTGCATATTCCAGGTGCCTTCTGGGAAAAGCGAAGTCTCCCTAAGCTAGAAGATCGTTGGGTACAGCCGGGACCAGCTGCTTGGAAAGCATCGCCAAACCAGGGATTCAAGGGCTAATTTGCATATTCCAGGTGCCTTCTGGGAAAAGCGAAGTCTCCCTAAGCTAGAAGATCGTTGGGTACAGCCGGGACCAGCTGCTTGGAAAGCATCGCCAAACCAGGGATTCAAGGGCTAATTTGCATATTCCAGGTGCCTTCTGGGAAAAGCGAAGTCTCCCTAAGCTAGAAGATCGTTGGGTACAGCCGGGACCAGCTGCTTGGAAAGCATCGCCAAACCAGGGATTCAAGGGCTAATTTGCATATTCCAGGTGCCTTCTGGGAAAAGCGAAGTCTCCCTAAGCTAGAAGATCGTTGGGTACAGCCGGGACCAGCTGCTTGGAAAGCATCGCCAAACCAGGGATTCAAGGGCTAATTTGCATATTCCAGGTGCCTTCTGGGAAAAGCGAAGTCTCCCTAAGCTAGAAGATCGTTGGGTACAGCCGGGACCAGCTGCTTGGAAAGCATCGCCAAACCAGGGATTCAAGGGCTAATTTGCATATTCCAGGTGCCTTCTGGGAAAAGCGAAGTCTCCCTAAGCTAGAAGATCGTTGGGTACAGCCGGGACCAGCTGCTTGGAAAGCATCGCCAAACCAGGGATTCAAGGGCTAATTTGCATATTCCAGGTGCCTTCTGGGAAAAGCGAAGTCTCCCTAAGCTAGAAGATCGTTGGGTACAGCCGGGACCAGCTGCTTGGAAAGCATCGCCAAACCGCGCGCCGTAATTTTTGCCTGTAGGATATTATTGCAAGAGAGCTTGGCTGAGTAGATTACACAAGAAGGAAAACACACAGCAAGTCAGCAGGATCTAGGAGCAACATGGCAGATGTGACAACCTACATGGTGAGCTGCAGCATGTGCTACATGTTCACAGACCGACCAGAAGAAGAATCAAATTTCACCTGTCAGAAGTGTAGACTAGTGGCCCTTTTAGAAGAAAAGGTGCGGGGTCTGGAAGAAAGAATAGCAACTTTGAAACTCATCAAAGAGAATGAAGACTTTCTAGACAGAACAGAAGCATCTCTACTGGTCACAGAAGGTGAAAAAAGTGTCAGAGAACCTCCAAAAGCAGATGAGTGGAAGCATGTGACCAAAAGAAGCAAGAAGACCATGGAGAAATCACCAACCACACAACTGAAGAACCGATATCAAATCTTTGTAGAGGATGAAGATGGCACACCTAAGGATGAAGCAATACCAGCAAGCAAAAAAGAAAAGGGCACACAGCAACAAGTGACAGCAAAAAGTACAGCCAAGAAGCAACGAAGAGTGGTGGTGGTGGGAGACTCACTACTGAGAGGCACAGAAGCAGCCATCTGCAGACCGGACATAACTGCAAGAGAAGTATGCTGCCTTCCAGGTGCGATGATCAAGGATGTGACCGATAGGATACCAAAGCTCTTCAGCTCCAAGGACGTCCACCCATTTCTTCTGATACATGTTGGCACCAATGACACGGCAAGGAAAGACCTACCGACAATCTGCAAAGACTTTGAAGAGTTGGGGAAGAAAGTAAAGGAACTGGATGCACAGGTAGTTTTTTCTTCTATCCTTCCAGTAGACGGGCATGGCACCAGGAGATGGAACAGGATCCTTGATGCAAACAACTGGCTAAGACGATGGTGCAGACAACAAGGATTCGGATTCCTGGACCACGGTGTGAATTACTGGTACGATGGACTCCTCGCCAGAGATGGACTACACCTCAACAAACCTGGGAAACACACATTTGCCAGAAGACTCGCTACACTCATCAGGAGGGCGTTAAACTAGAAGAAGAGGGGACGGGAAGAAAAACATTAGACTTGAACAAAGAAGACCCAGGAAAACATACTCAGATGGGAGGTAAGAACATTTCTAAAGCAATCCACAGCGAAGAGATTGGAACAAAACAAAATCCTCTAAACTGCATGCTCGCAAACGCCAGAAGCCTGACAAACAAGATGGAAGAACTAGAAGCAGAAATATCTACAGGTAACTTTGACATAGTGGGAATAACCGAGACATGGTTAGATGAAAGCTATGACTGGGCAGTTAACTTACAGGGTTACAGTCTGTTTAGAAAGGATCGTAAAAATCGGAGAGGAGGAGGGGTTTGTCTCTATGTAAAGTCTTGTCTAAAGTCCACTTTAAGGGAGGATATTAGCGAAGGAAATGAGGATGTCGAGTCCATATGGGTCGAAATTCATGGAGGGAAAAATGGTAACAAAATTCTCATTGGGGTCTGTTACAAACCCCCAAATATAACAGAAACCATGGAAAGTCTACTTCTAAAGCAGATAGATGAAGCTGCAACCCATAATGAGGTCCTGGTTATGGGGGACTTTAACTACCCGGATATTAACTGGGAAAGTGAAACCTGTGAAACCCATAAAGGCAACAGGTTTCTGCTAATAACCAAGAAAAATTATCTTTCACAATTGGTGCAGAATCCAACCAGAGGAGCAGCACTTTTAGACCTAATACTATCTAATAGACCTGACAGAATAACAAATCTGCAGGTGGTTGGGCATCTAGGAAATAGCGACCACAATATTGTACAGTTTCACCTGTCTTTCACTAGGGGCACTTGTCAGGGAGTCACAAAAACACTGAACTTTAGGAAGGCAAAGTTTGACCAGCTTAGAGATGCCCTTAATCTGGTAGACTGGGACAATATCCTCAGAAACAAGAATACAGATAATAAATGGGAAATGTTTAAGAACATCCTAAATAGGCAGTGTAAGCGGTTTATACCTTGTGGGAATAAAAGGACTAGAAATAGGAAAAACCCAATGTGGCTAAACAAAGAAGTAAGACAGGCAATTAACAGTAAAAAGAAAGCATTTGCACTACTAAAGCAGGATGGCACCATTGAAGCTCTAAAAAACTATAGGGAGAAAAATACTTTATCTAAAAAACTAATTAAAGCTGCCAAAAAGGAAACAGAGAAGCACATTGCTAAGGAGAGTAAAACTAATCCCAAACTGTTCTTCAACTATATCAATAGTAAAAGAATAAAAACTGAAAATGTAGGCCCCTTAAAAAATAGTGAGGAAAGAATGGTTGTAGATGACGAGGAAAAAGCTAACATATTAAACACCTTCTTCTCCACGGTATTCACGGTGGAAATTGAAATGCTAGGTGAAATCCCAAGAAACAATGAAAACCCTATATTAAGGGTCACCAATCTAACCCAAGAAGAGGTGCGAAATCGGCTAAATAAGATTAAAATAGATAAATCTCCGGGTCCGGATGGCATACACCCACGAGTACTAAGGGAACTAAGTAATGTAATAGATAAACCATTATTTCTTATTTTTAGGGACTCTATAGCGACAGGATCTGTTCCGCAGGACTGGCGCATAGCAAATGTGGTGCCAATATTCAAAAAGGGCTCTAAAAGTGAACCTGGAAATTATAGGCCAGTAAGTCTAACCTCTATTGTTGGTAAAATATTTGAAGGGTTTCTGAGGGATGTTATTCTGGATTATCTCAATTAGAATAACTGTTTAACTCCATATCAGCATGGGTTTATGAGAAATCGCTCCTGTCAAACCAATCTAATCAGTTTTTATGAAGAGGTAAGCTATAGGCTGGACCACGGTGAGTCATTGGACGTGGTATATCTCGATTTTTCCAAAGCGTTTGATACCGTGCCGCACAAGAGGTTGGTACACAAAATGAGAATGCTTGGTCTGGGGGAAAATGTGTGTAAATGGGTTAGTAACTGGCTTAGTGATAGAAAGCAGAGGGTGGTTATAAATGGTATAGTCTCTAACTGGGTCGCTGTGACCAGTGGGGTACCGCAGGGGTCAGTATTGGGACCTGTTCTCTTCAACATATTCATTAATGATCTGGTAGAAGGTTTACACAGTAAAATATCGATATTTGCAGATGATACAAAACTATGTAAAGCAGTTAATACAAGAGAAGATAGTATTCTGCTACAGATGGATCTGGATAAGTTGGAAACTTGGGCTGAAAGGTGGCAGATGAGGTTTAACAATGATAAATGTAAGGTTATACACATGGGAAGAAGGAATCAATGTCACCATTACACACTGAATGGGAAACCACTGGGTAAATCTGACAGGGAGAAGGACTTGGGGATCCTAGTTAATGATAAACTTACCTGGAGCAGCCAGTGCCAGGCAGCAGCTGCCAAGGCAAACAGGATCATGGGGTGCATTAAATGAGGTCTGGATACACATGATGAGAGCATTATACTGCCTCTGTACAAATCCCTAGTTAGACCGCACATGGAGTACTGTGTCCAGTTTTGGGCACCGGTGCTCATGAAGGATATAATGGAACTAGAGAGAGTACAAAGGAGGGCAACAAAATTAATAAAGGGGATGGGAGAACTACAATACCAAGACAGATTAGCGAAATTAGGATTATTTAGTCTAGAAAAAAGACGACTGAGGGGCGATCTAATAACCATGTATAAGTATATAAGGGGACAATACAAATATCTCGCTGAGGATCTGTTTATACCAAGGAAGGTGACGGGCACAAGGGGGCATTCTTTGCGTCTGGAGGAGAGAAGGTTTTTCCACCAACATAGAAGAGGATTCTTTACTGTTAGGGCAGTGAGAATCTGGAATTGCTTGCCTGAGGAGGTGGTGATGGCGAACTCAGTCGAGGGGTTCAAGAGAGGCCTGGATGTCTTCCTGGAGCAGAACAATATTGTATCATACAATTATTAGGTTCTGTAGAAGGACGTAGATCTGGGGATTTAATATGATGGAATATAGGCTGAACTGGATGGACAAATGTCTTTTTTCGGCCTTACTAACTATGTTACTATGTTACTATGTTACTGTGGAACTGGACCCCTGCTCATTTTGGCCTTCCAATCTTGAAAAATGGCCTGAGCTCGCCACTCACGCCTTGGAGATCTTGTCGTGCCCTGCAGCCAGTGTTCTCTCTGAACGTGTGTTCAGCGCTGCTGGTGGTGTGCTGACAGGTAAGCGCACGCGGCTGTCCAGTGACAATGTAGACAGACTAACATTCATCAACATAGTTATTAAGGTTGAAGGAAGACTTTAATTCCATCTAGTTCAACCCATAGCCTAACCTAACATGCCCTAACATGTTGATCCAGAGGAAGGCAAAAAAAAACCATGTGGCAAATAGTAAGCTCCACTTTGGGGGAAAAAATTCCTTCCCGACTCCACAGACGGCAATCAGACTAGTTCCCAGGATCAACGCCCTATCAAGGAATCTAGTATATATACCCTGCAACATTATACTTTTCAAGAAAGGTATCCAATCCCGTCTTAATTTTAAGTAATGAATCACTCATTACAACGTCATGCGGCAGAGAGTTCCATAGTCTCACTGCTCTTACTGTAAACAACCCGCGTCTGTTATTATGCCTAAACCTTCTTTCCTCCAGACGTAGAGGATGACTGAAGATGAACAAATCCTGGATCCGTAAGGACTTTTCTACCCCTGTGTCATCTTGGGGAGACTAAAAGCTTGATGATTTTTGAAAATCTCTTCACCAAATGTTTTAAAAATCTCTGGCGAAATTGATGCCACTTAAGTGGTGTCTGTGGCTGAATTTTTGGAAAAAATGGAGACTCTTTTATTTATTCCCCTTTACATGACATTGCCATCGTCAATTCCAGGTGGGTGGGGTTGTCTGCAGAGTTGTTTACTCATACTATGGCCTGGGATTCAGAGGTCTGCTCCAAAGCTTCAGTGTCTGCTAGTCAGCAGAGTAGCCCAGCCACCCACTGCCTGTTTACCTAAGTACTATTTTTAACGGCATCTGGCCCAGGAAGTCCTTTTGGGCCTAGTAGAATTTGGTGCAACTCAGCAGCGTACTTCACCCATGAAGCAAGCTACACCGCCTGTTTACCTAACTACTATTTTGTAATGGCATCTAGTCCAGGAAATCCTTTTGGGCCTAGTAGAATTTGGTGCAACTCAGCAGCGTACCCCCACCCATGAAGCAAGCTACACCGCCTGTTTACCTAACTACTATTTTGTAATGGCATCTAGTCCAGGAAATCCTTTTGGGCCTAGTAGAATTTGGTGCTACTCAGCAGCGTACTTCGCCCATGAAGCAAGCTATACCACCTGTTTACCTAACTACTATTTTGTAATGGCATCTAGCCCAGGAAATCCTTTTGGGCCTAGTAGCAATTTCTGATACTCAGCAGAGTACTCCACCCATGAAGCAAGCTACACCGCCTTCTTCCTTTCTCAATCTAACCCCTCGGCTCTGGGGTGTCCACTCTCCCTCCAGCTCTCTCCTTCTCACAGGTGGATTACCGCTTGTTTTCACACTGTGGCAAATCTTTTGGGCCCAGGCATAAGAAGTCGTTGAGGTAATGGATAATATGTGCCGCCTTACAAACGTCCATGACAACACATTCGAGGAAGCATCTAAATGCCTCAAATACTGAGCAGGATATGGAGCACCCCATGGGCAAACATCGATCTATGTAGTATGCTCCTTCACAGAAGCAGCCCAATGGGAGGACACTATTTGGAGGCACAGGTAGTAACCGAAACGCCCCCTCAATGTCTGTTTTGGCCATTAGGGTGCTCCTTAACAACTTCTTGACCGGCCTGATTGCCTCGTCAAAGGAGGTACAGTATATAGTACTGTACTTGGTTCCGCATCGATGTTGTCATTTACTGACCTGCCCCTTGCATATGACAAATGGTGGATTAGTCTGAATGTATTGGGTTCATTTTTTGGCACAATGCCCAACGGGGGTACCACTATGTCTACTAAGGAAAGTGTTCTGAATGGACCCGCTGCCATTCTACCTAAAGATATTTATTTTTTATTTTTTTTTGTCAAGACGTCTAGGTGTTGGTAGAGTGAGTTTACATTTTTACTCCAGCCTTTCTTGATTTTAGAAGGGCATGACATGCCTATATCTGTGTCTCCTCCTCCTTTTACTCCTCCATCTCTTTTCTTTTCACATGACTATATGTAGTTGTGACTTTTCCATGTGTTTGCTGTGTCTTCTGAGCAGTTTGTCAGCTTTTGGACACTTTTTAAGGTGTTTTCTATGTGTTTTCCATGTGTTTCTATGTGTTTGTGTTTGCCTGCCATTGGTTTCAATGGGGTTCGACGGTGTTCGTCAAATGTTCGACGAACAGTTCGGCGAACACCTCCCTGTTCGACGAACCGAACCGAACCCGAACACTAGGGAGGTGGCTCAACGCTACTCTTGATCATGTAATAGCCATTACACGAAGCTTGCTTCTATTGCTCCTGTCAATGATCATGTAACTAAAATTTCTGCTGACATCTTCTATACAGAGTTCATTAAATAATGTCTGGCTATGTACCTGAGGAAGTGAACAGGAAGTCCACGAAACGCATAGTTTTATAGTCCTGAATAAAGTATGCAACTCCTCTGAACTCTGTGATTAACTTGCCTGATTTTGGAGGAGTGCAGAATTGTCGGCATCTTGAATATCCTATCCAGAATAATGTCTGAAACACATTCTCACTGATCGTGGACCTGCTTTTGAGTCTCAACTTTTCTATGAGCTATGCAAGAATCGACATTGCAAAAACTACGTGCCACCATTTACCATCCACAAGGCAATGGACTATGTGAAAGAGCAAACCAAGACATCATCAGTATGCTGTGTACTGCTTCTGTCACTAAAGGAACTGAGTGGCCTGTACTTCTGAAATATCTTGACAACATCTGCATTACAACCTCCCAGTGCTCAACCAACTATCTTCCATTTTATTTGTTGCTCTACCAACATGGCCATTTACCATCAAACTTAGCTGTAGATGTACAAATAATTGACACTAGTCTAGTAACCTTTTTCCACAAACTGACTTGGTGAACGTATTCAGGCATGGAAGAAGCACAAGTAAGACAACAAGAAGTCTATGATCAGTGTGATAATACCAAGCTCTTACAAATTGGTGAACAAGCCTGGCTCCGAAACAACTATTGCATCTGCAAATTGGACGAATGTGGGAAATTAAACCGTACACAGTAACTGCTATTCACTTTTCGTCTTCTTATGTGTACAAGATATCCAAGATTTGTTGGAAACCACAGATGGTGCAAAGGAACTGCCTAAAACTTTGTCTCAGGGAGTCATCTGAGCCATGTATGATTGGAACACCATTGAAATGATCTGAGTTCCAAAGGTATTCTACCTTTTCAGTATAGGGACTCAGTATCTCACCATGGATCCTTTTTGAATGATGTGCCCTGTTGGCACTTATTTACCCAGGCCTATCAGATTAATGTAACAGGCCTGAGTAAAATCTTGAACTTCATTACCACCATTTTCATGTAGAATTTTTATTATTATTTATTATTATAGTGCCATTTATTCCATGGCACTTTACATGTGAAAAGGGGAATACATAATAAAAAACAAGTAAAGTAATATTTTTCCAAAGCTTTATTGGGATTTTAACTTTTAACCGGGAAGGTTAGGCAAGGAAGTGGTGGAGGGGAAAGGCTGGGATATGAAGGTGGGAAAAATAAACCCCTATAACAATAGGGGAGACAGGCGGTTGTATTACACTTTGGAACAAACATAACGGAGCAAAATGAAGAAAGGTATTACTACACATAGATGAGTTACTTGCAAACTAGATTCTATAGCTAAATGAGGTGTCAGTAGAGTAGAATAAAATACAAAGGCCTGTCATGTCCGGGTCAACTCCAGGTGTCCCTCAGACTTTAAGCAGGATATATGATTCATAGTAGCTTGTCATGTCTGGGAGCACCCCTGGGTGGCCCTGCGACTATGTGGGCAAATGTTCGGTTCATAAAAAATAATATCAAGAGGAGTAGGGTTTAGCTATTGACTGCTCTGATTATAATCCAAGATGGGAGGCCAAGTGGGACATATGGTTAAGTGGTAACCCGGACCACGTAGTAAGTTTTTTTTTTTTATCCTAAAGGCTTTCAGTCAAGTAGTATATGTTGAGGGTGAGAGTGAAGATGAAAATGGGCGGTTGTGAGAAGTCAATGAGGGAAGTATTCCGATTTTCCTCAGGAAGACGATTCCTTCATCCGGAGATGTGATGATTGTTAGTTTCGACGCATATTTGACTTGTATGGTGGAGGTCTGAGACCAATAATAGGGAATTCCTGTGCTTAGTAGTTCTCTAGTAATGCGATGGAATGATTTCCTTTTTTAAATTGTTGCCTTAGACAAGTCTTTGAACAAAGTTATTTTGTCGTATAAAGATGCGAGGGTTTTTGAATTCCGTGTCAGGACTAGAAGGTCATTCCTCACCCACCCTGAGTAGAAGGATACTATATGTCTCTTGCAGTTTCTGGTGGGAGAGATGATGGTCTTGGGATTCTGTATGACCTCTCAACCAGGTTCGTCACTTTGGAGGTGGGTAACAGTTTGGATATCGTAGTGGAGATATAGCTTTTTAATTGGAAAGGTTGAACCGACTCTGGAATCCATCTGAATTTTAAGTTATTTTTTCTTTTAAAGTCTTCATATTTGTTCAGGTCTTCCCTAAATAAGAGGATGTTGTTTATTATCTTCTCCAGGGAGACTGAGAATAAGGATGAGTTTTTAGCATCCTTTGGAAGTGGGGTTATGAATTTTTTGTGTGTCTTGTCGGCTGTTTTTGAAGTGAATGAAAAAAGGTTGTGGGCCTTAGTAGGGATAGGTTTGGGGGTTTTCACAATGGCTGACAATGTGTCTGTTAGTAACTTTTTGATAAATGCCTCTGAGGTAGTTGTTTTGAGGTCAGATGTCGAATTGTATTTGATGCCGAAGTCTCCTCCTGTGTTGTTCGCTGATGATAAAAAGGCCTTACATATTTTAATCATAAATCCGACAGATGGATAATTTTTTGACGCGGGAATGCTCTCCATTATGAGTAAATTATGGGAGTTTATCCCAGACTCCCTTGAAGTATGCCTCAAATTAGGGTTCTCTGTAGTAGAGTGCTGTGAGAGATTACCCTGAAAGTTGGGATTTTGGGGATCATTAGAGCCTTCTGAAAAAGAGTGTAAAGAAGAGGAGCTGGAAGACTCTCCCCCATATAAAAATTCACTCCCCTCGAGAGAAGAGGACTCTGCCGCGTCTGAGAGGTCCTCTGAGTGGATATTCCCCATCTCCCCCCCCCAGAGTCAGAAAGGACGTCGGGATCAGGGTGTGAGACCTGGCACGAAGTCACTAACTCTAAATGGTCCTCCATATCATTTCCGTCTCCCATAGTAGGGGCCGACTCCTTTTCAAAATCCTGAGTTAAATTCAGATACCCAATCAATTTTGCAAATGTTACCTTTCATTCATCAAGGTTAAACTCGTCAGGGCAGTGGGAATTATCAGGAAGGGTAAAGGTAACGTCATCCCTTGTTGTAGAGTAAGTTTGAGGTTTTACATAGGGCTCAGTAGGAGACCCTACATCTGCCATTGGCTGCGTTTCTTTATAAATATAATTGTCATCTCCGGAAATTGCTTTATAACGTCTTTTGTCTGGTGTTTCCCCGTAGATCTTGTCCCCCTGTAAGTTCCCTGTGAGTTTCAGCCTCCTATTAGGGGATTTAGGGGTGGCACACCTCTTTTGAAGTGTATGGGGCTGCTGCATACCGTCGCGGTGTTGGAGCAGGTAGCGCTCACCACGTAATATATGGACTGGGTAGCGCAGCCTTCATTATTGGTCCCCGTCATTGTGGGTAAACTGAAGGCCTTTAGTTTGATAATATGCTGGCCATTTATGGGTGTGGGAGACCTGTTGCGGTCATCATAGTTCCGGCAGCGTTTGTGAGCGTCCCCATCCCCCTGCAGAGTCTCGCAGCCGGCAACCGCCGCCATTTTACCCTTCCCCCTGCAATCTCCTGCCTCCGGGAAAGTTCCACAGCTGACGCTGACTCCCGCTTTCTTACTGGCGTAGTAGTGGTCATCAGGCCGCTCCTGCTGCAGCTGTGCGACGTCTCTCTCCAGCGCCGCTGTGTCCTGTGGCTGTGGTTCGGCAGCCGACCGCAGCCTCGGCACAAACTCAGGAGCACTGTGCCTCAGCTGCGGCGGCGTGGGCACCATCTTGCTTCCAGGTCTGCTAACGACATGCTGTGTCTCCGCTTCTTCCCGGTCTCTATCCTTGGCGCTGCGGGGCTGATCCAGGGTTGTGTCAGCGGTGGGTGTCCTGCTGGTCAGGGGTTTTTATGCGGTGGTGCTCCCTGCTTCTTCGGCTTTTGCTGGGTGAGGGGAGGGGACGTCTTAGTCTCTGCATACCTGGTCTGAGTCCTTCTGTGGGTCTTTAGGCCTCCGTTCTTCTTAGCCCCTCTCTGGCTCCAATCCGGGTTGTTCTTGTTGGGAATAGGTCCCATCTTGGCTTGATTGGCTCCTGTCATGTTATAAATGATCCAGGAGTCCGAAAATCCACTTTTTTGTATGCTTTTGTACGCTTTTTGGGGGAATTTGCAGGAGCTCCTGTAAAACACGTCAGCTCCCTTCCCCTTGGAAACCATGCCAATCTTAAACAATACAAGTCTTGTCTGGTACAGGAGGAGAGAGGACCCTGCCTGTGAGGGCTCACAATCTACAAGGGATGGGTGAGGATACAGTAGGCAAGGGCAGAGCTGGTCATTCAGTGGTTTGGTGGATTGGTGGTTTCTGATGGGTGTAGGCTTGTCAGAAGAGGTGAATTTTCTGGTTCATTTTGAAGGTTTCCACAGTAGGCGAGAGTCTGATATGTTGGGGTAGAGAGTTCCTGAGTATAGGGGATGCGCTGGAGAAAGCTTGTATGTGATTGGGGGAAGAGGAGATAAGAGGGGAGTAGAAAAAAGGAGATATTGAGATATTGGCAGGTAAATGCCGGGAGACGAGGTCACAGATGTATGGAGGAGACAGGTGGTAGATGGCTTTGTATGCCATGATTAGGGTTTTGAACTGGAGTCTCTGGGTAATAGGGAGCTAGTGAAGGTATTGACAGAGAAGAGAGACTGTGGAATAGCAGAGGGACAGGTGGATTAGTCGGGCAGCAGAGTTTAGGATAGATTGGAGGGGGATTTAGATGTTTCACCCCCAGCAGTTCCCCCCCAGCAGTTTGCCCCCAGCAGTTCGCTCCCAACAGTTTGCCCCTGGGTATATTTCGTCTCCAGCATTTGGCACCCAGGATGTTTTGCCCCCCGCACATTTCACCCAGCACATTTTGCCCCCCAGCAGTTCGCCCCCTGCAGTTCACCCCCAGCAGTTCACCCCCAGCAGTTTGCCCACAGCAGTTCGCCCCTGGGTACATTTCGCCCCCGCACATTTTGTCCCAAGCATTTGGCCCCCAGGATGTTTCACCCCCAGCAGTTCACCCCCAGCATTTGGCCCCTAGATGTTTCGCACCCGGCATAGATGTTTCGCCCCTGGATACATTTCACCCCCGCACATTTCATCCCCAGCATTTGGCCCCCAGGATGTTTTGCACCCCGCACATTTCACCCCCGCACATTTCGCCCCCAGCAGTTCACCCTCAGCAGTTCACCCCTGGGTACATTTCGCCCCCGCACATTTCATCCCCAGCATTTGGCCACCAGGATGATTTGCCCCAGCATAGTTCACCCCCAGCATTTGGCCCCTGAATATTTTGCCCCCAGCATTTCACCCCAGCAGTTCGCCCCTGGGCACATTTCACCCCTGCATATTTTGTCCCCAGCATTTGGCCCCCAGATGTTTCACCCCTGGCAGTTCGCCCTTGGATATTTTGCACCCGGCAGTTCGCCCCTGGATGTTTGTACCCTTGTGGTTCATGAATTCCCATCCATCATCAATGATTCCCCAGCATTTGGCCACTGGATGTTTCATCCCCGGCAGCTCTCTCCTGGATAATTCGCCCCCAGCCATTGGCCCCAGAAGTTCGCCCCCTGGATGTTTGTACCCTTGTAGTTCATGAATTCCCGTCCATCGTCAATGTTTCACCCCCAGCAGTTTTCCCCGGCTGTTCACCCCCAGATTTTTGTACCCTTGTGGTTCATGAATTCCCATCCATCATCAATGTTTTGCCCCCAGCAGTTTGCCCCAGCAGTTCACCCCCAGATGTTTGTACTCTTGTGGTTCATGAATTCCCGTCCGTCATCAATTTTTTGCCCCCGGATGTTTGTACCCTTGTGGGTCATGAATTCCCATCCATCATCAATGTTTTGCCCCCAGCACTTCGCCCCAGCAGTTCATCCCCAGATGTTTGTACCCCTGTGGTTCATGAAGTCCCATCCATCATCAATGTTTCACCCCCAGCAGTTTGCCCTGGCAGTTCGCCCCCAGATGTTTGTACCCTTGTGGTTTATGAATTCCCGTCCGTCATCAATTTTTCGCCCCCAGATGTTTGTACCCTTGTGGTTCATGAATTCCCGTCCATCATCAATTTTTTGCCCCCGGATGTTTGTACCCTTGTGGCTCATGAATTCCCATCTGTCATCAGTGTTTCGCCCCAGGCAATTCGCCCCCAGATGTTTGTACCCTTGTGGTTCATGAATTCCCATCCATCATTAATGTTTCCCCAGCATTTGGCCCCCGGATGTATCACCCCAGCAGTTCACCCCCCGGATGTTTGTACCCTTGTGGTTCATGAATTCCTGTCCATCATCAATGTTTCGCCCCCAGCAGTTCACCCCAGCAGTTCACCCCCAGATGTTTGTACCCTTGTGGTTCATGAATTCCTGTCCTTCATCAATGTTTCGCCCCCTGCAGTTCGCTCCAGCAGTTCATCCCCAGATGTTTGTACCCTTGTGGTTCATGAATTCCTGTCCATCATCAATGTTTCACCCCCAGCAGTTCGCCCCTAGCAGTTCACCCCCGGATGTTTGAACCCTGTTTTGCCCCCAGAATTTTGTGTTTGGATGTTTCGTCAGTTTGTCCTTGTGGTTCATCAATTCTTGTCAATCATCAGTCTACATGCCACAAAAGTACTGTACAGAGTGCTGCACTTTTGTGACATGTTAAATCAACTATTTCCATCTGTATACCTCACAACTGATTGCTTTATAGTGTCAGAGCCTTTTGCCCACAATTTTAACAAGACATTTTCCCAAACTTTTCTAAAACGTTTTTGTGTTGCAAAAACATAACACGAAAAAAATAAACGGTTTAAAAAAATGTAGTGTGAATGAGCCCTGATTTGGGAGGGGAATGTAAACCACTCTAAAACCCAAACATTTTGTGAACTTTTAACTGACCCAGCACTGACCAGCTTGTTTGCAAGTTTTGTTGCAGATCTAACAATTTTCATGTCAGGTGTCCTGCAAGTTACATAAAGATTAGCTCTTATTCCATCTTTACATCAGAATATAGCAGTTTCTAAAATCTCTACACAGCAATTCACTTTCTACAAGTATTAATTAAATTCTATCCAAACATGGGAAGAAGTTGGTCTACGAGAATTACATTTACGTATTTTCCAAACGAACGGCTGACGATGTCCATTCCATTTGGGTGTGTGAAAAACTGTTGACTTGCAAGGGACGTGTATGGACCAATGAAGCATCTGGTGAAGTGGTGAAAATAACCATTCCCCACAACCACGCAGCACAAGCAGCAAGACCTGAAACAATCTGACTTGTCAATGAGGCGGTCACCAGGGCAAGGACAACACTAGAGACACCACAACACATTATCACAGAAGTCATTTCAGGAGCCCATTCTAATGTTGTAGCACTTCTCCCTAAGAAAGCATCACTGAAGAGAACAATACGATTATCAAGGCAACTTGGCAATATTTCAAGGTTTCCCTAAACCCTTGATCAACTTGTTATTCCCCAGGAGTTCCAGGGGATCAATATTGATGGCATCCAGCAGCAGTTCCTTCTGCATGACTCTGGTAATCATTTAACATTTCCATTATGCAGAATTATTGCAAAGTTTATGTTGCACAAATGTGAAAAATTATATACAGTTAGGTCCATATATATTTGGACATAGACAGCATTTTTCTAATTTGGTTATAGACATTACCACAATGAATTTTAAACAAAACAATTCAGATGCAGTTGAAGTTCAGACTTTCAGCTTTCATTTGAGGGTATCCACATTAAAACTAGACGAAGGGTTTGGGAGTTTCAGCTCCTTAACATGTGCCACCCTGTTTTTAAAGGGACCAAAAGTAATTGGACAATTGACTCCAAGGCTATTTCATGGACAGGTGTGTGCAATCCCTTCGTTATGTAGTTCTCAATTAAGCAGATAAAAGGCCTGGAAATGATTTCAGGAATGGTGCTTGCATTTGGAAGGTTTTGCTGTGAAGTAAACATGCGGTCAAAGGAGCTCTCCATGCAGGTGAAACAAGCCATCCTTAAGCTGCGGAAAAACAGAAAAAACCCATCCGAGAATTTGCTACAATATTAGGAGTGGCAAAATCTACAGTTTGGTACATCCTGAGAAGGAAAGAAAGCACTGGTGAACTCATCAATGCAAAAAGACCTAGGCACCCACGGAAGACAACAGTGGTGGATGATCACAGAATAATCTCCATGGTGAAGAGAAACCCCTTCACAACAGCCAACCAAGTGAACAACACTCTCCAGGAGATAGGCGTATCAATATAAAAATCTACCATAAAGAGAAGACTGCATGAAAGTAAATACAGAGGGTTCACTGCACGGTGCAAGCCACTCATAAGCATCAAGAATAAAAAGGCTAGACTGGACTTTGCTAAAAAACATCTAAAAAAGCCAGCACAGTTCTGGAAGAGCATTCTTTGGACAGATGAAATCAAGATCAACCTGTACCAGAATGATGGAAAGAGAAAAGTAAGGCAAAGACGTGGTACAGCTCATGATCCAAAGCATACCACATCATCTGTAAAACACGGCGGAGGCAGTGTGATGGCTTGGGCATGCATGGCTGCCAGTGGCACTGGGTCACTAGTGTTTATTGATGATGTGACACAGGACAGAAGCAGCCGAATGAATTCTGAGGTATTCAGAGACATACTGTGTGCTCAGATCCAGCCAAATGCAGCCAAACTGATTGGTCGTCATTTCATACTACAGATGTACAATGGCCCAAAACATAAAGCCAAAGCAACCTAGAAGTTTATTAAAGCAAAGAAGTGGAATATTCTTGAATGGCCAAGTCAGTCACCTGATCTCAACCCAATTGAGCATACATTTCACTTGTTAAAGACTAAACTTCAGATAGAAAGGCCCACAAACAAACAGCAACTGAAAACCACAGCAGTGAAGGACTGGCAGAGCATCAAAAAGGAGGAAACACAGCGTCTGGTGATGTCCATGAGTTCAAGACTTCAGGCAGTCATTGCCAACAAAGGGTTTTCAACCAAGTACTAGAAATGAACATTTTAGTTACAATTATTGAATCTGTCCAATTACTTTTGGTCCCTTTAAAAACAGGGTGGCACATGTTAAGGAGCTGAAACTCCTAAACCCTTCATCCATTTTTAATGTGGATACCCTCAAATAAAAGCTGAAAGTCTGAACTTTAACTGCATCTGCAATGTTTTGTTTAAAATTTATTGTGGTAATGTCTATAACCAAAATTAGAAAAATGTTGTCTCTGTCCAAATATATATGGACCTAACTGTATTACAAAGTGCTGATATAGGACACTATGTGATTTATTTGCCTTATAGGGAAACTTTGAGGATAGTATAATGTAGGATGAGGCCTACTGATTCCAACTATGCCTCACTTGTTTAGTTGCAATCTAATTCTCTGCTCAGCTTCAAAGTAGAAGTCCTGCCTTTAAGATCCAGTGGTCTGCCATGTTCATAAGCAGAGTGCTAACCTTGTCCACCAACCATGATTTGTAGGTATCCAGCCATTGTCAATCACAGCCAGAAGACAAGGTTGTTGCATCAAACCCGCATCACTAGATGTTAATTTTAGTGTGGAATTTTCTGCAATAAATTAGTTGCAGATTGTCTGCTGCAACTACTTTGTGCATGTGAATGGACCTTAAGGATTCTACTCCTCTTTGGTCAGACCTCATCTGGAATACTGAGTCCAGTTTTGGGCATCAAATTTAAAAAAGACATCAACAAACTGGAGCAAGTTCAGAGAAGAGCGACCAGAATGGTGACTGGTCTGCAAACCATGTCCTTTGAGGAACTTTACAGGATTTGGGAATGTTTAGCTTGCAAGAAAGAAGACTGAGAGGAGACTTAATAGCTGTCTACTAATATCTCAAGGGGGATGATTTATTGAATCTTGCTTTGAGCAGGGGGTTGGACCAGATGACCCAGAAGGTCCCTTCCAACTCTAACATTCTATGATTCTATGATTCATTAACATGTCTTCTAACCTCTGTAGATTGTCCACAACTGTAGATCTACAGCTAATCTGGTGTAGATAATTCTACACCAAAATCTCTTTTTAGCTCTATGGATTTAGGTGCAGGTTTTAGTGCAGGATTTTATTCCATTGTCTGAATGGCTGGAATCTTCTTTGCATAATGGCAGCATACATTCACATGCTAGGAGAAAAGTAGCTTGGCCCTGGCCCCATAGCAAAGTTTTGAAGGGGCCTTGACCCCCCTTCCTCCACGATGCCCTGCCCCTTTAGCCACGCCCCCTGCCAACAGCCTGAAATGAAGTTTCAATGCTGAATTAGTGCTGGGAAGAGGGTACACCATGCTCCGGTAGGTGCTTGTCACCTAACAGAGCATGGCAGGGGGTTAAATAATATTCACCATCTGCTGCCACATGCTTCATTCTTCTGCTTTGATACAGGACCTGGAATGATATATGCAATCATGTGATCTCTCACATCTCAGGATCTGCATCAAAGTAGAGTGAGGAAAGCAGCGCAGCAGCAGGCGGTGAGTATTAATTTATCCTTGCCATATTTCAGTAGGTGACAGGGACCTACTGAATCAGAACTTGGTAGGTCCAGGGGGCCCTCTGCTCATGGGTGCATTGCACCCCTTGGCGGCAGGCCCCATGACGTCCTGGGGGCAGTGGTGTCCCCTGCCTACATGGTAGGTACACCACTACTGCACTGCATGTCATTTTTTTTAACTGTGCATTTTTTCATCAGTGTTGTGAATTCTGTTGTCAAGCTCCCTCCTGTGGCCATGAATGGTACTTCGGCTGGTTCTGTCCATGGGCTTCCTCTGGTGGTGGTGAGTGGGGCTGCGGCTTCTGAGGTTCCTTCCACAGGTGACGAGGTTAATTCGTTAGCTGGCTGCTCTATTTAACTCCACCTAGATCATTGCTCCATGCCACCTGTCAATGTTCCAGTATTGGTCTAGTTCACTCCTGGATCGTTCTTGTGACCTGTCTTCCCAGCAGAAGCTAAGTTCCTGCTTGTTTTTCTCTGGTTTGCTATCTTTCTGTCCGGCTTGCTATTTTGATTGTTGTCTTGCTTGCTGGAAGCTCTGGGACGCAGAGGGAGCGCCTCCGCACCGTGAGTCGGTGCGGAGGGTCTTTTTGCGCCCTCTGCGTGGTCTTTTTGTAGTTTTTTGTGTTGACCGCAAAGCTACCTTTCCTATCCTCTGTCTGTTCAGTAAGTCGGGCCTCACTTTGCTAAATCTATTTCATCTCTGTGTTTGTAATTTTCATCTTTACTCACAGTCATTATATGTGGGGGGCTGCCTTTTCCTTTGGGGAATTTCTCTGAGGCAAGGTAGGCTTTATTTTTCTATCTTTAGGGCTAGCTAGTTCCTTAGGCTGTGACGAGGCGCCTAAGGAGCGTTAGGAGCACTCCATGGCTATTTCTAGTGTTTGTGATAGGTTTAGGAACTGCGGTCAGCAGAGTTCCCACGTCTCAGAGCTCGTCCTATATTATCAGTAACTATCAGGTCATTCCGTTTGCTCTTAACCACCAGGTCCATTATTGTCCTGACCACCAGGTCATAACTGTACAGGTAGCCCAAAGTACTAATGCATCTCAATAGAGGGATAAGAGAAGTTCTGAGCAATTTTCAGAAAGGGTCTCTCTGAAGCCCTTAAGGATGTCATGGTGTGATTTCCCATGCCTGCTGGTCTGAATGAGTCTATGTCTTTGGCCATTCAGATCGATCGACGCTTACGTGAGCATAAAGCTGTGCACCATTTGGCGGTATTATCTGAGCATAGACCAGAGCCTATGCAATGTGATAGGACTTTGACCAGAGCTGAACGGCAAGAAAACAGACGTCGGAATGGGCTGTGTTTTTACTGTGGTGATTCCACTCATGCTATCTCCGATTGTCCTAAGCGCACTAAGCGTTTCGCTAGGTCTGCCACCATTGGTACGGTACAGTCGAAATTACTTTTGTCCGTTACTCTGATCTGCTCTTTGTCATCCTATTCTGTTATGGCATTTGTGGATTCAGGCGCTGCCCTGAATTTGATGGACTTGGAGTTTGCTAGGCGCTGTGGTTTTTTCTTGGAGCCCTTGCAGTATCCTATTCCATTGAGAGGAATTGATGCTACGCCTTTGGCCAAGAATAAGCCTCAGTACTGGACCCAAATGACCATGTGCATGGCTCCTGCACATCAGGAGGATATTCGCTTTTTGGTGTTGCATAATCTGCATGATGTGGTCATATTGGGGTTGCCATGGCTACAGGTCCATAATCCAGTATTGGATTGGAAATCTATGTCTGTGTCCAGCTGGGGTTGTCGGGGAGTACATGGTGATGTTTCATTTTTGTCTATTTCGTCATCCACCCCTTCTGAAGTCCCGGAGTTTTTGTCTGATTACCGAGATGTATTTGATGAGCCCAAATCCAGTGCCCTACCTCCTCATAGGGATTGCGATTGTGCTATCAATTTGATTCATGGTAGTAAGTTTCCTAAGGGCCGACTGTTCAATTTATCTGTGCCAGAGCACGCCGCTATACGGAGTACTGTAAAGGAATCCTTGGAGAAGGGTCATATTCGCCCGTCGTCGTCACCATTGGGAGCAGGGTTCTTTTTTGTGGCCAAGAAGGATGGTTCTTTGAGACCTTGTATTGATTACCGCCTTCTTAATAAGATCACAGTCAAATTTCAGTACCCTTTGCCGCTGCTGTCTGATTTATTTGCTCGGATTAAGGGGGCTAGTTGGTTCACCTAGGGTTGAGCGAAACGGGTCGTTCATTTTCAAAAGTCGCCGACTTTTGGCAAAGTCGGGTTTCATGAAACCCGATCCGACCCCTGTGCGGGGTCGGCCATACGGTACGCGACTTTCGCGCCAAAGTCGCGTTTCAATGACGCGAAAAGCGCCATTTCTCAGCCAATGAAGGTAAACGCAGAGTGTGGGCAGCGTGATGACATAGGTCCTGGTCCCCACCATCTTAGAGAAGGGCATTGCAGTGATTGGCTTGCTGTCTGCGGCGTCACAGGGGCTATAAAGGGGCATTCCCGCCGACCGCCATGTTACTGCTGCTGATCTGAGCTTAGGGAGAGGTTGCTGCCGCTTCGTCAGAAGCAGGGATAGCGTTAGGCAAGGTCCATTAACCACCAAACCGCTTGTGCTGTAGCGATTTCCACTGCCCAACACCACCTTCGGTGTGCAGGGACAGTGGAAGCTACATTTTTTTTTTTTCCCTCAGCGCTGTAGCTCATTGGGCTGCCCTAGAAGGCTCCCTGATAGCTGCATTGCTGTGTGTACGCCGCTGTGCAAACCAACTGCTTTTTTCAAAGCACAAATCCTCTTGTTCCTTCCTTTCTGCACAGCTATCTTTTTGGTTTGTACACACTTTTTATTTAATTTGTGCATCAGTCCACTCCTTATTGCTGCCTGCCATACATGGCTGAGATTACTGCAGGGAGATAGTAATTGAAGGACACTCCCTGTTTTTTTTTTTTTTTTTGTGGGAGATTAAGATTGACATTTCTGCTAGAGTGCCATCCCTGTCTGTGTCATCTCTCACTCAGTGGGCCATAGAAAGCCTATTTATTTTTTTGCTTGATTTGGGTTATAAAATCTACCTGAAAAAATCACTACATCAATCAGTGGGAGAAAAATATTGGCCTCAGGGCTTGTGTGCCACTCTTGACTCCTGTGTGCATCATCACTCACTCAGTGGGCCATAGAAAGCCTATTTATTTTTTTGCTTGATTTTGGTTCTAAAATCTACCTGAAAAAATCACTACATCAATCAGTGGGAGAAAAATATTGGCCTCAGGGCTTGTGTGCCACTCCTGACTCCTGTGTGCATCATCACTCACTCAGTGGGCCATAGAAAGCCCATTTTTTTTTTTTTTGCTTTATTTGGGTTCTAAATTCTACCTGAAAAAATCAATAAATCAATCAGTGGGAGATTAATATTGGCCTTTGGGCTTGTGTGCCAGTCCTAAGCGTGCCATCTCTCTCTCTCAGATAGTGGGCCATAGAAAGCCTATTTATTTATTTTTTTTTTAATGGGTTTATAAATTTTCCCTGGAAAAAAAAAAAAAAAGTGGGAGATTAATATTGGCCTCTGGGCTTGTGTGCCAGTCCTGAGCGTGCCATCTCTCTCACAAATAGTGGGCCATAGAAAGCCTATTTATTTTTTTTTTTTTGGTTTTATAAATTCTCCCTTAAAAAAAAAGGGAGATTAATATTGGCCTTTGGGCTTGTGTGCCAGTCCTAAGCGTGCCATCTCTCTCTCTCAGATAGTGGGACATAGAAAGCCTATTTATTTTTATTTTTTTTAATGGGTTTATAAATTTTCCCTGGAAAAAAAAAAAAAGTGGGAGATTAATATTGGCCTCTGGGCTTGTGTGCCAGTCCTGAGCGTGCCATCTCTCTCACAAATAGTGGGCCATAGAAAGCCTATTTATTTATTTTTTTTTGGTTTTATAAATTCTCCCTTAAAAAAAAAGGGAGATTAATATTGGCCTTTGGGCTTGTGTGCCAGTCCTAAGCGTGCCATCTCTCTCTCTCAGATAGTGGGCCATAGAAAGCCTATTTTTTTTTTTTTTTTTAATGGGTTTATAAATTTTCCCTGGAAAAAAAAAAAAAAAAGTGGGAGATTAATATTGGCCTCTGGGCTTGTGTGCCAGTCCTGAGCGTGCCATCTCTCTCACAAATAGTGGGCCATAGAAAGCCTATTTATTTATTTTTTTTTGGTTTTATAAATTCTCCCTTAAAAAAAAAGGGAGATTAATATTGGCCTTTGGGCTTGTGTGCCAGTCCTAAGCGTGCCATCTCTCTCTGTCTCTCAGATAGTGGGCCATAGAAAGCCTATTTATTATTTTTTTATTGGGTTTATAAATTTTCCCTGGAACAAAAAAAAAAGTGGGAGATAAATATTGGCCTCTGGGCTTGTGTGCCGCTCCTGACTCCTGTGTGCGTCATCTCTCACTCAGTGGGCCATAGAAAGCCTTTTTTTGTTTTATTTGGTTTCTAAATTCTTCCTCAAAAAATCATTTTATTCTATTTTTTTTTTTCCTAAAGTCTCCCTGAAAACAAAAAACAAATCAGTAGGAGATTAATATTGCCCTTTCTGCTTGTGTGCCAGTCTTGACTCCTGGGTGTGCCATCTCTCTCTCTCTCTCCAATTGTGGGCCATAGAAAGCCTATTATTTTTTTTAGCTTGATTTGGGTTCCAAAATCTACCTGAAAAAATCACTACATCAATCAGTGGGAGATAAATATTGGCCTCTGGGCTTGTGTGCCACTCCTGACTCCTGTGTGCGTCATATCTCACTCAGTGGGCCATAGAAAGCCTTTTTTTGTTTTATTTGTTTTCTAAATTCTCCCTGAAAAAATCATTTTATTTTATTTGGTTTCTAAATTCTTCCTGAAAAAATCATTTTATTCTATTATTTTTTTTCCTAAAGTCTCCCTTAAAAAAAAAAAAAATCAAATCAGTGGGAGATTAATATTTACATTTGTGCTTCAGTGACAGTCCTGCGTGTGTGGCATCTCTCTCATTTGTTGCCACCAACAACAGAGTGTGTAACATTGTGCCTGATTTTCGTTGTGGTCTCACTCACCTGTAAAGGGGTAGCTAAATCATACTGAAGTTATAGCTCACCGTGTAATTTGTGTGACAGCAACAAATACCGTTAGTTTGTTTACGTTTTTAAAACAATGAGGAAGTATGGTGGAAGAGGTCGTGGCCGGGGGCATTCATTGTCAGCTGGTAATGAGGTTAGTGGTAGTGGTGGAGCATCAGCTGGTCATGGGAAAAAAAATATTGCACCTAAGTCTGGAGCTGTGGAGCCAGGTTCGTCGTCTGGCTACACAAGGCCTCGAACGCTCCCTTTTCTGGAAGTAGGAAAACCACTTTTAAAGCCGGAGCAGCAAGAGCAAGTTTTGGCTTATCTTGCTGACTCAGCCTCTAGCTCTTTTGCCTCCTCTCGTGAAACTGGTAAATGTCAAAGCAGCGCGTCGTTAGTGGATGTTCACGGTTAGGGACAAGTCGCTTCCTTGTCCTCTTCAGCAAAAACAACAACAGAGAAGAATGCAGCAGGCGACACAACGGGTTACTCCATGGAGCTCTTTACACATACCGTCCCTGGCTTAGAAAGTGAAGCAGTTAACAGTCCATGCCCATTACAAGTTGAATCTGACATGGAGTGCACTGATGCACAGCCACAGCCAGACTACTATGCTGGTCCTTTGACTCAGACCACAACATTGCCCTCGCAGGGTGCTGATCAAGAATCAGACCCTGATGAGACTATGTTGCCCCATCACGAACGCTATACCACCGACTGACACGGTGACACAGACAAAGTTGCACATGAGCTACAAGAAGAGGTAATAGATGACCCAGTTCTTGACCCCGATTGGCAGCCATTGGGGAAACAGGGTGCAGGCGGCAGCAGTTCTGAAGCGGAGGAGGAGGGGCCGCAGCAGGCATCAACATCGCAACAGGTTCCATCTGCCGGGCCCGTATCTTGCCCAAAACGCGTGGCAAAGCCAAAACCTGTTGGAGGACAGCGTGGCCATCCGGTTAAAGCTCAGTCTGCAATGCCTGAAAAGGTATCCGATGCTAGAAAGAGTGCAGTCTGGCATTTTTTTAAACAACATCCAATTGATCAGCGCAAAGTCATCTGTCAAAAATGTTCAACTACCTTAAGCAGAGGACAGAATCTGAAAGGTCTCAATACAAGTTGCATGCATAGACATTTAACCACCATGCATTTGCAAGCCTGGACTAACTACCAAACGTCCCTTAAGGTTGTAGCACCCTCGGCCAATGAAGCTAGTCAGCAACGCAACATCCCTTCCGGCAGTGTAGGGCCACCATTTTCCGCACCACCTGCAGTATCTGTGCAGGTTTCTTTGCCAGGCCAAAGCAGTCAGGGTCAGGGAATCACCAGTTTCGTAGTAGGAAACACTGCATCTAGGGCACCGGTGGCAACAATACCATCTCCCACCGTCTCTCAGTCTGCCATGTCCACCGGCACCCCCGCTAGTTCCACGATCTCCAGCTCTCCAGTCCAGCTCACCCTACATGAGACTATGGTTAGAAAAAGGAAGTACTTAGCCTCGCATCCGCGTACACAGGGTTTGAACGCACACATAGCTAGACTAATCTCGTTAGAGATGATGCCCTACCGGTTAGTTGAAAGCGAAGCTTTCAAAGCCCTGATGGACTACGCTGTACCACGCTACGAGCTACCCAGTCGACACTTTTTTTCCAGAAAAGCCATCCCAGCCCTCCACCAGCATGTTAAAGAGCGCATCGTCCATGCACTCAGGCAATCTGTGAGCACAAAGGTGCACCTGACAACAGATGCATGGACCAGTAGGCATGGCCAGGGACGTTACGTGTCCATCACGGCACACTGGGTAAATGTGGTGGATGCAGGGTCCACAGGGGACAGCAAGTTTGGGACAGTTCTGCCTAGCCCACGGTCTAGGAAACAATTGGCTGTAGCCGTTCGCACCCCCTCCTCCTCCTCTTCATCCTCCTGCAGAAGCGAGAGCTCGTCCACAGACCGCAGTCGCACAACCACTCCATCCGCAGCTGCCACTGTTGCACACCAGGTCTCCCATTATGGGGCAGCTACTGGCAAACGTCAGCAGGCTGTATTGGCTATGAAGTGTTTGGGCGACAACAGACACACCGCGGAAGTTCTGTCCGAGTTCTTGCAGAAAGAAACGCAGTCGTGGCTGGGCACTGTAGATCTTGAGGCAGGCAAGGTAGTGAGTGATAACGGAAGGAATTTCATGGCTGCCATCTCCCTTTCCCAACTGAAACACATTCCTTGCCTGGCTCACACCTTAAACCTGGTGGTGCAGTGCTTCCTGAAAAGTTATCCGGGGTTATCCGACCTGCTCCTCAAAGTGCGTGGACTTTGCTCACATATCCGCCGTTCGCCCGTACACTCCAGCCGTATGCAGACCTATCAGCGTTCTTTGAACCTTCCCCAGCATCGCCTAATCATAGACGTTGCAACAAGGTGGAACTCAACACTGCACATGCTTCAGAGACTGTGTGAACAGAGGCGGGCTGTTATGTTTTTGTGGGAGGATACACATACACGGGCAGGCAGTAGGATGGCAGACATGGAGTTGTCAGGTGTGCAGTGGTCGAAGATTCAAGACATGTGCCAAGTCCTTCAGTGTTTTGAGGAATGCACACGGCTGGTTAGTGCAGACAACGCCATAATAAGCATGAGCATCCCCCTAATGCGTCTGCTGATGCAAAGTTTGACGCACATAAAGGATCAGGCGTCTGCAGCTGAGGAAGAGGAAAGCCTTGATGACAGTCAGCCATTGTCTGGCCAGGGCAGTGTACAGGACGAGGTAGCGGGCGAAGAGGAGGAGGAGGACGAGGAGGATGATGGGGATGATTATATTTTTAATGAGGAAGCTTTTCCGGGGCCACTGGAAATTGGTGGCGCGGCAAGGCCGGGTTCTGGTTTTTTGAGGGACACAAGTGACGTGGATTTGCCTGAAACTGCCCCTCAACCAAGCACATCCGCAGATTTGAGAACTGGAACTTTGGCCCACATGGCGGATTATGCCTTACGTATCCTCAAAAGGGACACACGCATAACTAAAATGATGAATGATGACGATTACTGGTTGGCCTGCCTCCTTGATCCTCGCTATAAAGGCAAATTGCAAAATATAATGCCACATGAGAACTTGGAACTAATATTAGCAACCAAACAATCAACTCTTGTTGACCGTTTGCTTCTGGCATTCCCTGCACACAGCACCCGTGATCGTTCTCACACGAGCTGCAGGGGCCAGCAGACCAGAGGAGTTAGAGGGGCAGAAATCAGAAGTGGCGTTGGCCAGAGGGGTTTTCTGACCAGGTTGTGGAGTGATTTTGCTATGACCGCAGACAGGACAGGTACTGCAGCATCAATTCAAAGTGACAGGAGACAACATTTGTCCAGTATGGTTACAAACTATTTTTCATCCCTTATCGATGTTCTCCCTCAACCGTCATTCCCATTTGATTACTGGGCATCAAAATTAGACACCTGGCCAGAATTGGCAGAATATGCATTGCAGGAGCTTGCTTGCCCGGCAGCTAGTGTCCTATCAGAAAGAGTATTCAGTGCTGCAGGTTCAATACTAACAGAAAAAAGGACTCGTCTGGCTACCCAAAATGTAGATGATCTAACCTTCATTAAAATGAACCACAACTGGATTTCGAAATCTTTTGCCCCACCTTGCCCGGCTGACACCTAGCTTTCCTATGAAAAGGTCTTGCCTGTGGACTATTCTGAATGCCTTTTCCAATCTCGTAATTTTCTGCACCTGATTGTCCAGCATACGACATGTTTACACCTCACTAAATGGCCAAAATCCCCACACGGGGCCGTGGTATCGACACTTGGCGACAGCACCCGTGAGAGTGCAGTTTGTCTGAAGAGGTGGGTGAGCCCGCTTTTGGTCGACGGCACTGCCACTGGGTCCCTCCTAGTACAATAAAGTGTCTCTGGCGGTGGTGGTGCGCACCCAACGTCAGACACACCGTTGTAATATGAGGGGCCCTGGGCCTGTACCGCCGGCCACAAGACAGTTTCCCCCCACCCCAGCTCAAACAGTGCTCTACCACTTGCAAAATTATCTCACAGCTCCACCAATGTTTAGTCTATGCGCTGACATCCTTCAATGCCTGCCACTGACAATACCATTGTATTGACATTTTTGTTATGTTAGGCCTTCGATGGCTGTCTGTGGTCACTCCTTCCACTAGGCCTCCACTGACCACACCACTGCTGCCCGTGTACCCCTGGAACCAATTTAAAATTGCCTACAGCCATGTGTTATTATTTTAGGCCTTCGATGCCTGTCTGCGGTCACTCCTTCCACTAGGCCTCCACTGACCACACCACTGCTGCCCGTGTACCCCTGGAACCAATTTAAAATTGCCTACAGCCATGTGTTATTATTTTAGGCCTTCGATGCCTGTTTGCGGTCACTCCTTCCACTAGGCCTCCACTGACCACACCACTGCTGCCCGTGTACCCCTGGAACCAATTTAAAATTGCCTACAGCCATGTGTTATTATTTTAGGCCTTCGATGCCTGTCTGCGGTCACTCCTTCCACTAGGCCTCCACTGACCACACCACTGCTGCCCGTGTACCCCTGTAACCAATTTAAAATTGCCTACAGCCATGTGTTATTATTTTAGGCCTTCGATGCCTGTCTGCGGTCACTCCTTCCACTAGGCCTCCACTGACCACACCACTGCTGCCCGTGTACCCCTGGAACCAATTTAAAATTGCCTACAGCCATGTGTTATTATTTTAGGCCTTCGATGCCTGTCTGCGGTCACTCCTTCCACTAGGCCTCCACTGACCACACCACTGCTGCCCGTGTACCCCTGGAACCAATTTAAAATTGCCTACAGCCATGTGTTATTATTTTAGGCCTTCGATGCCTGTCTGCGGTCACTCCTTCCACTAGGCCTCCACTGACCACACCACTGCTGCCCGTGTACCCCTGTAACCAATTTAAAATTGCCTGCAGCCATGTGTTATTATTTTAGGCCTTCGATGCCTGTCTGCGGTCACTCCTTCCACTAGGCCTCCACTGACCACACCACTGCTGCCTGTGTACCCCTGGAACCAATTTAAAATTGCCTACAGCCATGTGTTATTATTTTAGGCCTTCGATGCCTGTCTGCGGTCACTCCTTCCACTAGGCCTCCACTGACCACACCACTGCTGCCCGTGTACCCCTGGAACCAATTTAAAATTGCCTACAGCCATGTGTTATTATTTTAGGCCTTCGATGCCTGTCTGCGGTCACTCCTTCCACTAGGCCTCCACTGACCACACCACTGCTGCCCGTGTACCCCTGGAACCAATTTAAAATTGCCTACAGCCATGTGTTATTATTTTAAGCCTTCGATGCCTGTCTGCGGTCACTCCTTCCACTAGGCCTCCACTGACCACACCACTGCTGCCCGTGTACCCCTGTAACCAATTTAAAATTGCCTACAGCCATGTGTTATTATTTTAGGCCTTCGATGCCTGTCTGCGGTCACTCCTTCCACTAGGCCTCCACTGACCACACCACTGCTGCCCTTGTACCCCTGGAACCAATTTAAAATTGCCTACAGCCATGTGTTATTATTTTAGGCCTTCGATGCCTGTCTGCGGTCACTCCTTCCACTAGGCCTCCACTGACCACACCACTGCTGCCCGTGTACCCCTGGAACCAATTTAAAATTGCCTACAGCCATGTGTTATTATTTTAGGCCTTCGATGCCTGTCTGCGGTCACTCCTTCCACTAGGCCTCCACTGACCACACCACTGCTGCCCGTGTACCCCTGTAACCAATTTAAAATTGCCTACAGCCATGTGTTATTATTTTAGGCCTTCGATGCCTGTCTGCGGTCACTCCTTCCACTAGGCCTCCACTGACCACACCACTGCTGCCCGTGTACCCCTGTAACCAATTTAAAATTGCCTACAGCCATGTGTTATTATTTTAGGCCTTCGATGCCTGTCTGCGGTCACTCCTTCCACTAGGCCTCCACTGACCACACCACTGCTGCCCTTGTACCCCTGGAACCAATTTAAAATTGCCTACAGCCATGTGTTATTATTTTAGGCCTTCGATGCCTGTCTGCGGTCACTCCTTCCACTAGGCCTCCACTGACCACACCACTGCTGCCCGTGTACCCCTGGAACCAATTTAAAATTGCCTACAGCCATGTGTTATTATTTTAGGCCTTCGATGCCTGTCTGCGGTCACTCCTTCCACTAGGCCTCCACTGACCACACCACTGCTGCCCGTGTACCCCTGTAACCAATTTAAAATTGCCTACAGCCATGTGTTATTATTTTAGGCCTTCGATGCCTGTCTGCGGTCACTCCTTCCACTAGGCCTCCACTGACCACACCACTGCTGCCCGTGTACCCCTGGAACCAATTTAAAATTGCCTACAGCCATGTGTTATTATTTTAGGCCTTCGATGCCTGTCTGCGGTCACTCCTTCCACTAGGCCTCCACTGACCACACCACTGCTGCCCGTGTACCCCTGGAACCAATTTAAAATTGCCTACAGCCATGTGTTATTATTTTAGGCCTTCGATGCCTGTCTGCGGTCACTCCTTCCACTAGGCCTCCACTGACCACACCACTGCTGCCCGTGTACCCCTGTAACCAATTTAAAATTGCCTACAGCCATGTGTTATTATTTTAGGCCTTCGATGCCTGTCTGCGGTCACTCCTTCCACTAGGCCTCCACTGACCACACCACTGCTGCCCGTGTACCCCTGGAACCAATTTAAAATTGCCTACAGCCATGTGTTATTATTTTAGGCCTTCGATGCCTGTCTGCGGTCACTCCTTCCACTAGGCCTCCACTGACCACACCACTGCTGCCCGTGTACCCCTGGAACCAATTTAAAATTGCCTACAGCCATGTGTTATTATTTTAGGCCTTCGATGCCTGTCTGCGGTCACTCCTTCCACTAGGCCTCCACTGACCACACCACTGCTGCCCGTGTACCCCTGGAACCAATTTAAAATTGCCTACAGCCATGTGTTATTATTTTAGGCCTTCGATGCCTGTCTGCGGTCACTCCTTCCACTAGGCCTCCACTGACCACACCACTGCTGCCCGTGTACCCCTGGAACCAATTTAAAATTGCCTACAGCCATGTGTTATTATTTTAGGCCTTCGATGCCTGTCTGCGGTCACTCCTTCCACTAGGCCTCCACTGACCACACCACTGCTGCCCGTGTACCCCTGTAACCAATTTAAAATTGCCTACAGCCATGTGTTATTATTTTAGGCCTTCGATGCCTGTCTGCGGTCACTCCTTCCACTAGGCCTCCACTGACCACACCACTGCTGCCCGTGTACCCCTGGAACCAATTTAAAATTGCCTACAGCCATGTGTTATTATTTTAGGCCTTCGATGCCTGTCTGCGGTCACTCCTTCCACTAGGCCTCCACTGACCACACCACTGCTGCCCGTGTACCCCTGGAACCAATTTAAAATTGCCTACAGCCATGTGTTATTATTTTAGGCCTTCGATGCCTGTCTGCGGTCACTCCTTCCACTAGGCCTCCACTGACCACACCACTGCTGCCCGTGTACCCCTGGAACCAATTTAAAATTGCCTACAGCCATGTGTTATTATTTTAGGCCTTCGATGCCTGTCTGCGGTCACTCCTTCCACTAGGCCTCCACTGACCACACCACTGCTGCCCGTGTACCCCTGGAACCAACATCAGAAAATATAAAAATAAGTATTTTGCTTATAAAAAAGAAAATACTGGAGAGATATCAAATGCAGACATTTTAACATTAAAAACAAACACATACAACAAAAATCTGGTACAGTACTAAAAATGGCCACCAGCTACAATAACTTTCTCCTGCAAGTAGTTAACTGAAAGGTTTTTTCAATTTTAAACACAGATATGGCATCCACCGAGTGTTGTCCTGTCGCGTCTTCTTTATATTATTGCCAAGAAGATGCAAAACAATGAAAATAATAAAATCATTATTTACCAAAAGAATAGAGTAAGTCAAAACCACATTGCAAATAAACATTCAGAATCATTACAAATAAAGAAGCAGGGCGCGTCCGAGGGTGAGTATATACCTAATAGGAATATAATCACCCTCGGACGCGCCCTGCTTCTTTCCGACAGCCTTCCTTCCTAAGAATCAGCCCTTCCGTGGTGTAGAGAGAGGGTTTGTTACACTCCAAGGTGTTCCCCAGGTTGCCTTTCCTGAGCTTCGATCTTCCGGCTCTCGTTTAGTAGTTGTTGGAAACTACGCTGCATTAGGCCTACAAATTGGGTATGGGGTGTAGAGAGATGGTGTGTTACACTCCAAGGTGTTCCCCAGGTTTCCTCTCCATTGCTTCGATCTTCCGGCTCTCGTTTAGTAGTTGTTGGAAACTACGCTGCATTAGGCCTACAAATTGGGTATGGGGTGTAGAGAGATGGTGTAACATAGTAACATAGTAACATAGTTAGTAAGGCCGAAAAAAGACATTTGTCCATCCAGTTCAGCCTATATTCCATCATAATAAATATCCAGATCTACGTCCTTCTACAGAACCTAATAATTGTATGATACAATATTGTTCTGCTCCAGGAAGACATCCAGGCCTCTCTTGAACCCCTCGACTGAGTTCGCCATCACCACCTCCTCAGGCAAGCAATTCCAGATTCTCACTGCCCTAACAGTAAAGAATCCTCTTCTATGTTGGTGGAAAAACCTTCTCTCCTCCAGACGCAAAGAATGCCCCCTTGTGCCCGTCACCTTCCTTGGTATAAACAGATCCTCAGCGAGATATTTGTATTGTCCCCTTATATACTTATACATGGTTATTAGATCGCCCCTCAGTCGTCTTTTTTCTAGACTAAATAATCCTAATTTCGCTAATCTATCTGGGTATTGTAGTTCTCCCATCCCCTTTATTAATTTTGTTGCCCTCCTTTGTACTCTCTCTAGTTCCATTATATCCTTCCTGAGCACTGGTGCCCAAAACTGGACACAGTACTCCATGTGCGGTCTAACTAGGGATTTGTACAGAGGCAGTATAATGCTCTCATCATGTGTATCCAGACCTCTTTTAATGCACCCCATGATCCTGTTTGCCTTGGCAGCTGCTGCCTGGCACTGGCTGCTCCAGGTAAGTTTATCATTAACTAGGATCCCCAAGTCCTTCTCCCTGTCAGATTTACCCAGTGGTTTCCCGTTCAGTGTGTAATGGTGATATTGATTCCCTCTTCCCATGTGTATAACCTTACATTTATCATTGTTAAACCTCATCTGCCACCTTTCAGCCCAAGTTTCCAACTTATCCAGATCCATCTGTAGCAGAATACTATCTTCTCTTGTATTAACTGCTTTACATAGTTTTGTATCATCTGCAAATATCGATATTTTACTGTGTAAACCTTCTACCAGATCATTAATGAATATGTTGAAGAGAACAGGTCCCAATACTGACCCCTGCGGTACCCCACTGGTCACAGCGACCCAGTTAGAGACTATACCATTTATAACCACCCTCTGCTTTCTATCACTAAGCCAGTTACTAACCCATTTACACACATTTTCCCCCAGACCAAGCATTCTCATTTTGTGTACCAACCTCTTGTGCGGCACGGTATCAAACGCTTTGGAAAAATCGAGATATACCACGTCCAATGACTCACCGTGGTCCAGTCTATAGCTTACCTCTTCATAAAAACTGATTAGATTGGTTTGACAGGAGCGATTTCTCATAAACCCATGCTGATATGGAGTTAAACAGTTATTCTCATTGAGATAATCCAGAATAACATCCCTCAGAAACCCTTCAAATATTTTACCAACAATAGAGGTTAGACTTACTGGCCTGTAATTTCCAGGTTCACTTTTAGAGCCCTTTTTGAATATTGGCACCACATTTGCTATGCGCCAGTCCTGCGGAACAGACCCTGGCGCTATAGAGTCCCTAAAAATAAGAAATAATGGTTTATCTATTACATTACTTAGTTCTCTTAGTACTCGTGGGTGTATGCCATCCGGACCCGGAGATTTATCTATTTTAATCTTATTTAGCCGGTTTCGCACTTCTTCTTGGGTTAGATTGGTGACCCTTAATATAGGGTTTTCATTGTTTCTTGGGATTTCACCTAGCATTTCATTCCAAGGTGTTCCCCAGGTTTCCTCTCCATTGCTTAGATCTTCCGGCTCTCGTTTAGTAGTTGTTGGAAACTACGCTGCATTGGGCCTACAAATTGGGTATGGGGTGTAGAGAGATGGTGTGTTACACTCCAAGGTGTTCCCCAGGTTTCCTCTCCATTGCTTCGATCTTCCGGCTCTCGTTTAGTAGTTGTTGGAAACTACGCTGCATTAGGCCTACAAATTGGGTATGGGGTGTAGAGAGATGGTGTGTTACACTCCAAGGTGTTCCCCAGGTTTCCTCTCCATTGCTTCGATCTTCCGGCTCTCGTTTAGTAGTTGTTGGAAACTACGCTGCATTAGGCCTACAAATTGGGTATGGGGTGTAGAGAGATGGTGTGTTACACTCCAAGGTGTTCCCCAGGTTTCCTCTCCATTGCTTCGATCTTCCGGCTCTCGTTTAGTAGTTGTTGGAAACTACGCTGCATTAGGCCTACAAATTGGGTATGGGGTGTAGAGAGATGGTGTGTTCCACTGTAGAGAGATGGTGTGTTCCACTCCAAGGTGTTCCCCAGGTTTCCTCGCCAATGCTTCGATCATCATGCTCTCGTTTAGTAGTTGTTGGAAACTACGCTGCATTAGACCTACAAATTGGGTATGGGGTGTAGAGAGATGGTGTGTTCCACTCCAAGGTGTTCTCCAGGTTGCCTTTCCTGAACTTCTATCTTCAGGCTCTTGTTAAATAGTGGTTAAATGGAACAACTGCATTTGGCGTACTAGTTGGTTTGGGGCCTACTATCGGTGTCTGCCGCTCCTTGCTGTTCTCCTGGTTTCCTGTCCTGAAATTCCGTTTTCAGGCGCTCGTTAAGTAGTTGTTAATGTTAGACTGCATTTGGCCTACTAGTTGGGTTGGGGCCTACTATCGGTGTCTGCCACTCCTTGCTGTTCTCCTCCACTGACCAAAGCTGTGCCGCCTGTTTACTACTGTTGCCAATTTTGAACTGCATTTCGACTACTTACTGATTTGGGCCTACTCTCTGTGTCAGCCTCTCATTCCAGTTGTCCTCCACTGCAATGCCCCCTGATTAGTCCTGTGTTACCAATTTTGAACTGCATTTAGCCCACTTTATTCTTTGGGCCTATATCTGTGTTTCCTCCTCATCCTGCCCATTGCCCAGCCATTGATAGATGAGTCTGCTGGTACATTGACCCATAACGCAACATTTCCCGTGCACGCTACACTGCAAGATTGTGACCCTGCTGAAAGTCAGGTCCCCCTTCCCACATACCATACCACCTTACACGGGGACAAACAGGAAGGTGCAGATGAAAGTGCAGGTTCCTTCATCAGGTGGGGGGAGGAATACTAGTTGGCGACGTCACTGGCACAGGGCCTCTCATGGTACGCAAAAGTGTTGCTGCCGGTGGGAGGCGCCCCCGCCGTGCAAACACACCGCTGTACTTTGAGGGGCCCTGTGCCAGTGCCAATGCCAACGAGTGGGCCCCCCCTGCTTGCTCAGGTTCACAGCACTTGCAAAGTTGAAATACTTACCTCTCCCTGCTCCACTGCCGTGACGTGGTCCAGATTTCCTGAGCCCACTAATTACTTGAACCAGCCCTACCCACCACAACTTTAGCCAAATGACCCCCAATTTCAAATGCCTTCCAATTATTATAAGGTAAATTACGCTTGACAAGCTTCATTAAGAAGAATGGATGGTTTTGACATTAGAATGGGCACTCTAGGTGTTTTCCTGGCCCCCACTCACTGCCGACTATGCTGCCCCATTGACTTGCATTGGGTTTCGTGTTTCGGTCGATCCCGACTTTACGTCATAATCGGCCGATTTCACTCGACCCGACTTTTGAGATAGTCGGGTTTCGCGAAACCCGGCTCGACTCTAAAAAGGTCAAGGTCGCTCAACTCTAGGTTAACCAAGATAGATCTTCGTGCTGCGTATAATCTTGTGCGTATTAAACAGGGCGATGAATGGAAAACAGCATTTAATACGCCCGAGGGCCATTTTGAGTACCTGGTTATGCCATTCGGGCTTTCCAATGCTCCATCAGTATTTCAGTCCTTTATGCATGACATCTTCTGAGAGTACCTGGATAAATTCCTGATTGTATATTTGGATGATATTTTGGTCTTCTCGGATGATTGGGAGTCTCACGTGAAGCAGGTCAGAATGGTGTTCCAGGTCCTTCGTGCGAATTCTTTGTTTGTGAAGGGGTCAAAGTGTCTCTTTGGAGTTCAGAAGGTTTCATTTTTTGGTTTCATTTTTTCCCCTTCTACTATCGAGATGGACCCTGTTAAAGTCCAGGCCATTTATGATTGGACTCAGCTGACATCTGTGAAGAGTCTGCAAAAGTTCCTGGGCTTTGCTAATTTTTATCGTCGCTTCATCAGTAATTTTTCTAGTGTTGCTAAACCGTTGACTGATTTGACCAAGAAGGGTGCTGATGTGGTCAATTGGTCTTCTGCGGCTGTGGAAGCTTTTCAGGAGTTGAAGCGTCGTTTTTCTTCTGCCCCGGTGTTGTGCCAGCCAGATGTTTCGCTTCCGTTTCAGGTCGAGGTTGATGCTTCTGAGATTGGAGCAGGGGCTGTTTTGTCGCAAAGAAGTTCTGATGGCTCGGTGATGAAACCATGTGCCTTCTTTTCTAGAAAGTTTTCGCCTGCTGAGCGCAATTATGATGTTGGCAATCGAGAGTTGTTGGCCATAAAGTGGGCATTCGAGGAGTGGCGCGTTGGCTTGAAGGAGCCAAGCATCGCGTGGTGGTCTTGACGGATCACAAGAATTTGACTTATCTCGAGTCTGCCAAACGGTTGAATCCTAGACAGGCTCGTTGGTCGCTATTTTTCTCCCGTTTTGATTTTATGGTTTCGTACCTTCCAGGCTCTAAGAATGTGAAGGCTGATGCCCTGTCAAGGAGTTTTGTGCCCGATTCTCCGGGAGTTCCTGAGCCGGAGGGTATTCTCAAAGAGGGGGTAATTTTGTCTGCCATCTCCACTGATTTGCGGCGTGTGCTGCAAAAATTTCAGGCTGATAGACCTGACCGTTGCCCAGCAGAGAAACTGTTTGTCCCTGATAAATGGACTGGTAGAGTTATCTCTGAGGTTCATTGTTCGCTGTTGGCTGGTCATCTGGGAATCTTTGGTACCAGAGATTTGGTGGCTAGATCCTTTTGGTGGCCGTCTTTGTCGCGGGATGTGCGTTCTTTTGTGCAGTCCTGTGGGACTTGTGCTCGGGCTAAGCCCTGCTGTTCTCGTGCCAGTGGGTTGCTTTTTCCCTTGCCGGTCCCGAAGAGGCCCTGGACGCATATCTCGATGGATTTTATTTCGGATCTCCCTGTCTCTCAAAAGATGTCGGTCATTTGGGTGGTTTGTGATCGCTTCTCTAAGATCGTCCATTTGGTACCCTTGTCTAAATTGCCTTCCTCCTCTGATTTGGTGCCATTGTTTTTCCAGCATGTGGTTCGTTTACATGGCATTCCGGAGAACATCGTTTCGGACAGAGGTTCCCAGTTTGTTTCGAGGTTTTGGCGAGCCTTTTGTGCTAGGATGGGCATTGATTTGTCTTTTTCCTCGGCTTTCCATCCTCAGACAAATGGCCAAACCGAACGTACTAATCAGACTTTGGAAACATATCTGAGATGCTTTGTTTCTGTTGATCAGGATGATTGGGTGTCCTTTTTGCCTTTGGCTGAGTTTGCCCTTAATAATCGGGCCAGCTCGGCTACTTTGGTTTCGCCGTTTTTCTGCAATTCTGGTTTCCATCCTCGTTTCTCTTCAGGGCAGGTTGAGTCTTTGGACTGTCCTGGTGTGGATACTGTGGTGGATAGGTTGCAGCAGATTTGGACTCATGTGGTGGACAATTTGACATTGTCCCAGGAGAAGGCTCAACGTTTCGCTAACCGCCGGCGCTGTGTGGGTCCCCGACTTCGTGTTGGGGATTTGGTTTGGTTGTCGTCTCGTTATGTTCCTATGAAGGTTTCCTCTCCTAAGTTTAAGGCTCGTTTCATTGGTCCGTATAAGATTTCTGAGGTTCTCAATCCTGTGTCGTTTCGTTTGACCCTTCCAGCTTCTTTTTCCATCCATAATGTATTCCATAGGTCATTGTTGCGGAGATACGTGGCACCTGTGGTTCCATCCGTTGATCCTCCTGCCCCGGTGTTGGTTGAGGGTGAGTCGGAGTATGTGGTGGAGAAGATTTTGGATTCTCGTATTTCGAGACGGAAACTCCAGTACCTAGTCAAATGGAAGGGTTATGGTCAGGAAGATAATTCCTGGGTCTTTGCCTCCGATGTTCATGCTGCCAATCTGGTTCGTGCCTTTCATTTGATCATCCTGGTCGGCCTGGGGGCTCTGGTGAGGGTTCGGTGACCCCTCCTCAAGGGGGGGGGGTACTGTTGTGAATTCTGTTGTCAAGCTCTCTCCTGTGGTCATGAATAATACTTCGGCTGGTTCTGTCCATGGGCTTCCTCTGGTGGTGGTGAGTGGGGCTGCGGCTTCTGAGGTTCCTTCCACAGGTGACGAGGTTAATTCATTAGCTGGCTGCTCTATTTAACTCCACCTAGATCTTTGCTCCATGCCACCTGTCAATGTTCCAGTATTGGTCTAGTTCACTCCTGGATCGTTCTTGTGACCTGTCTTCCCAGCAGAAGCTAAGTTCCTGCTTGTTTTTCTCTGGTTTGCTATTTTTCTGTCCAGCTTGCTATTTTGATTGTTGTCTTGCTTGCTGGAAGCTCTGGGACGCAGAGGGAGCGCCTCCGCACCGTGAGTCGGTGCGGAGGGTCTTTTTGCGCCCTCTGCGTGGTCTTTTTGTAGTTTTTTGTGCTGAACGCAAAGCTACCTTTCCTATACTCTGTCTGTTCAGTAAGTCGGGCCTCACTTTGCTAAATCTATTTCATCTCTGTGTTTGTGATTTTCATCTTTACTCACAGTCATTATATGTGGGGGGCTGCCTTTTCCTTTGGGGAATTTCTCTGAGGCAAGGTAGGCTTTATTTTTCTATCTTTAGGGCTAGCTAGTTCCTTAGGCTGTGACGAGGCGCCTAGGGAGCGTTAGGAGCGCTCCACGGCTATTTCTAGTGTGTGTGATAGGTTTAGTGATTGCGGTCAGCAGAGTTCCCACGTCTCAGAGCTCGTCCTATATTATCAGTAACTATCAGGTCATTCCGTGTGCTCTTAACCACCAGGTCCATTATTGTCCTGACCACCAGGTCATAACACATCAGCATGTGGATGGGATTTAGACATTTATGCTGCATATGGCCCCAACCTAATGAACCATTGAGTTTCTGTGCTTTTTTTTCACAAATACTTCTTACTAGTGTTGAGCATTCCGATACCGCAAGTATCGGGTATCGGCCGATACTTGCGGTATCGGAATTCCGATACCGAGATCCGATACTTTTGTGGTATCGGGTATCGGTATCGGATCCATAGGGATGTGTAAAATAAAGAATTAAAATAAAAAATATTGATATATTGACCTCTCCGGCGGCCCCTGGACATCACGCTGGTAACCGGCAGGCTTCTTTGTTTAAAATGAGCACCTTTAGGACCTGCGAATGACGTCGCGGCTTCTGATTGGTCGCGTGCCGCTCATGTGACCGCCACGCGACCAATCAGAAGCCGCGACGTCATTCTCATTCACTAAACTCCTAATTCAAGGAATTTAGGACCTGCGAATGAGGTCGCGGCTTCTGATTGGTTGCGTGGCGGTCACATGAGCGGCACGTGACCAATCAGAAGCCGCGACGTCATTCGCAGGTCCTAAAGGCGCTCATTTTAAACAAAGAAGCCTGCCGGTTACCAGCGTGAAGTCCAGGGGCCGCCGGAGAGGTGAATATATCAATATTTTTTATTTTAATTCTTTATTTTACACATTAATATGGATCCCAGGGCCTGAAGGAGAGTTTCCTCTCCTTCAGACCCTGCGAACCATCAGGATACCTTCCGATACTTGGTGTCCCATTGACTTGTATTTGTATCGGATATCGGTATCGGCGATATCCGATATTTTTCGGGTATCGGCCGATACTATCCGATACCGATACTTTCAAGTATCGGACGGTATCGCTCAACACTACTTCTTACATGTTTGCTCATTTTTCCTGATGTAAACCTTTTATTATCATGGAGTTCTGCATTTTGCTTGTTTCTGCTACCGTTAATTCTTTCACGACTTTGAAAATGTGACATTTTTGAAGCTTGGAAGCATTTTTGATCAGGAATATATCATTTTCCACTGGGACAATACATGTCGTAGAAACAAATGTTGTTTAGCCCCTTCACACCAGATTTTGCTTCAGTTTTACGTTTCTGTTATAAAATCAGAAAATCTGAAGCAAAATGTGAGCTTTTAATGTGAGATATGAACAACGGATGCTTCTGATTTGGAAAATTTATTGTTAATTCATCCCGAAATTCTGTGTCTGCTACTTGTTACTTTTTATTTTGTCTCTCATTATTTACTGTACTAATACTTTCACTTTTAATTAGGAAGTGGATACAGGCGTATGTTGATATTTGAAACAAGAGACAATCTCTATCTACTGGCCCAAAGTAAAGAGTGGTTTGCTGATGGCATTTTTTCCACTATACAAACTATGTAGTCCACAGCGGCATTGTTGTTCCTGTAGTGTACGCAGAGGCATAGCTAGGGTTTTAGCTTAGGGGGGGCAAAGCTTTTGAGTGGGCCCCTAACCAGGTAACCTTGATTACAACTCGGTGATGTGCCCTAATAGTGGAGGAGAACCTCTACAGATGACGGCGCTGTTACTGAAGATTATTATTTTATTATTATTTATTATTATAGCGCCATTTATTCCATGGCGCTTTACATGTGAGGAGGGGTATACATAATAAAGCAAGTACAATAATCTTGAAAAATACAAGTCACAACTGGTACAGGAGGAGAGAGGACCCTGCCCGCGAGGGCTCACAATCTACAAGGGATGGGTGAGGATACAGTAGGTGAGGGTAGAGCTGGCCGTGCAGCGGTTTGGTCAATCGGTGGTTACTGCAGGTTGTAGGCTTGTCGGAAGAGGTGGGTCTTCAGGTTCTTTTTGAAGGTTTCGATGGTAGGCGAGAGTCTGATATGTTGTGGTAGAGCATTCCAGAGTAGGGGGGATGCACGAGAGAAATCTTGTATGCAATTGTGGGAAGAGGAGATAATAGGGGAGTAGAGAAGGAGATCTTGTGAGGATCGGAGGTTGCGTGCAGGAAAGTACCGGGAGACGAGGTCACAGATGTATGGAGGAGACAGGTTGTGGATGGCTTTATATGTCATGGTTAGGCTTTTGTACTGGAAGATAATCACTATATAACGACCAACATAGATATTACCACCATATACAGTGGGGCAAAAAAGTATTTAGTCAGTCAGCAATAGTGCAAGTTCCACCACTTAAAAAGATGAGAGGCGTCTGTAATTTACATCATAGGTAGACCTCAACTATGGGAGACAAACTGAGAAAAAAAAAACAGAAAATCACATTGTCTGTTTTTTTATCATTTTTTTTTGCATTTTATGGTGGAAAATAAGTATTTGGTCAGAAACAAACAATCAAGATTTCTGGCTCTCACAGACCTGTAACTTCTTCTTTAAGAGTCTCCTCTTTCCTCCACTCATTACCTGTAGTAATGGCACCTGTTTAAACTTGTTATCAGTATAAAAAGACACCTGTGCACACCCTCAAACAGTCTGACTCCAAACTCCACTATGGTGAAGACCAAAGAGCTGTCAAAGAACACCAGAAACAAAATTGTAGCCCTGCACCAGGCTGGGAAGACTGAATCTGCAATAGCCAACCAGCTTGGAGTGAAGAAATCAACAGTGGGAGCAATAATTAGAAAATGGAAGACATACAAGACCACTGATAATCTCCCTCGATCTGGGGCTCCACGCAAAATCCCACCCCGTGGGGTCAGAATGATCACAAGAACGGTGAGCAAAAATCCCAGAACCACGCGGGGGGACCTAGTGAATGAACTGCAGAGAGCTGGGACCAATGTAACAAGGCCTACCATAAGTAACACACTACGCCACCATGGACTCAGATCCTGCAGTGCCAGACGTGTCCCACTGCTTAAGCCGGGCCCGTCTGAAGTTTGCTAGAGAGCATTTGGATGATCCAGAGGAGTTTTGGGAGAATGTCCTATGGTCTGATGAAACCAAACTGGAAGTGTTTGGTAGAAACACAACTTGTCGTGTTTGGAGGAAAAAGAATACTGAGTTGCATCCATCAAACACCATACCTACTGTAAAGCATGGTGGTGGAAACATCATGCTTTGGGGCTGTTTCTCTGCAAAGGGGCCAGGACGACTGATCCGGGTACATGAAAGAATGAATGGGGCCATGTATCGTGAGATTTTGAGTGCAAACCTCCTTCCATCAGCAAGGGCATTGAAGATGAAACGTAGCTGGGTCTTTCAACATGACAATGATCCAAAGCACACCGCCAGGGCAACGAAGGAGTGGCTTCGTAAGAAGCATTTCAAGGTCCTGGAGTGGCCTAGCCAGTCTCCAGATCTCAACCCTATAGAAAACCTTTGGAGGGAGTTGAAAGTCCGTGTTGCCAAGCGAAAAGCCAAAAACATCACTGCTCTAGAGGAGATCTGCATGGAGGAATGGGCCAACATACCAACAACAGTGTGTGGCAACCTTGTGAAGACTTACAGAAAACGTTTGACCTCTGTCATTGCCAACAAAGGATATATTACAAAGTATTGAGATGAAATTTTGTTTCTGACCAAATACTTATTTTCCACCATAATATGCAAATAAAATGTTTAAAAAACAGACAATGTGATTTTCTGGATTTTTTTTTCTCAGTTTGTCTCCCATAGTTGAGGTCTACCTATGATGTAAATTACAGACGCCTCTCATCTTTTTAAGTGGTGGAACTTGCACTATTGCTGACTGACTAAATACTTTTTTGCCCCACTGTAGTCAGTGGTAGATACCAGTCCTACAGAACATAGATCACAGCACAGTTACAGGTTACAGATAATGACTTACAGCTGACATTCTTTATGATGGAGTCATCACTTTTCCTGTCTTTTCCATCTGACCCAGACTGACATGACAACTTCTTCCAGCAATGACTCGGCTGCAGAGAATACAACAAAGACCCATTTCACTTCTCATATTCCAGCCCCATAACCATCTATTCCCAACCTACACAAACTCCTCATCCTGCTGATACCCCAATACTGAGCTGCTGCTGCTGTATGTGTCCATAATACTGCACCTGATACCCCAATACTGAGCCACTGCTACCGTATGTGTCCCTATTACTGCACCTGCTGTATGATCCTCTGTGCCCTCTAAATTCTAAGGCACCCCTCTATAATATATCAATGCCAGGTGCAAGTGCCCTAGAAAACAGTGCCCATATTTTGCCTCCTAGAAAATAATATTGTCCTGTGTGCCCCTTTGATAGTCACAGTAACCTGAGCTCCCCTATAACAATAAGTGCCCACTTTACATTTACTAATGTCTTGAGTCTGCCCCTGTACATCTCCCCTATACACAGCATGATCCTCTCTTATACACAGTATACTGACCCCTTAGTAGCCTCCAAACTGATGGCTCCAACACTGTAATCCCTGTTATGACCTGGTGGTCAGGACAATAATGGACCTGGTGGTTAAGAGCACACGGAATGACCTGATAGTTACTGATAATATAGGACGAGCTCTGAGACATGGGAACTCTGCTGACCGCAATCCCTAAACCTATCACACACACTAGAAATAGCCGTGGAGCGCTCCTGACGCTCCCTAGGCGCCTCGTCACAGCCTAAGGAACTAGCTAGCCCTAAAGATAGAAAAATAAAGCCTACCTTGCCTCAGAGAAATTCCCCAAAGGAAAAGGCAGCCCCCCACATATAATGACTGTGAGTAAAGATGAAAATTACAAACACAGAGATGAAATAGATTTAGCAAAGTGAGGCCCGACTTACTGAACAGACAGAGGATAGGAAAGGTAACTTTGCGGTCAGCACAAAAAACTACAAAAAGACCACGCAGAGGGCGCAAAAAGACCCTCCGCACCGACTCACGGTGCGGAGGCGCTCCCTCTGCGTCCCAGAGCTTCCAGCAAGCAAGACAACAATCAAAATAGCAAGCTGGACAGAAAAATAGCAAACCAGAGAAAAACAAGCAGGAACTTAGCTTCTGCTGGGAAGACAGGTCACAAGAACAATCCAGGAGTGAACTAGACCAATACTGGAACATTGACAGGTGGCATGGAGCAAAGATCTAGGTGGAGTTAAATAGAGCAGCCAGCTAACGAATTAACCTCGTCACCTGTGGAAGGAACCTCAGAAGCCGCAGCCCCACTCACCACCACCAGAGGAAGCCCATGGACAGAGCCAGCCGAAGTACCATTCATGACCACAGGAGGGAGCTTGACAACAGAATTCAAAACAGTACCCCCCTTGAGGAGGGGTCACCGAACCCTCACCAGAGCCCCGAGGCCGACCAGGACGAGCCAAATGAAAGGCACGAACCAGATCGGCAGCATGAACATCGGAGGCAAAGACCCAGGAATTATCTTCCTGACCATAACCCTTCCATTTGACCAGGTACTGGAGTTTCCGTCTCGAAATACGAGAATCCAAAATCATCTCCACCACATACTCCAACTCCCCCTCAACCAACACCGGGGCAGGAGGATCAACGGATGGAACCACAGGCGCCACGTATCTCCGCAACAATGACCTATGGAATACATTATGGATGGCAAAAGAAGCTGGAAGGGTCAAACGAAACGACACAGGATTGAGAACCTCAGAAATCTTATACGGACCAATGAAACGAGGCTTAAACTTAGGAGAGGAAACCTTCATAGGAACATATCGAGACGACAACCAAACCAAATCCCCAACACGAAGTTGGGGACCCACACAGCGCCGGCGGTTAGCGAAACGTTGAGCCTTCTCCTGGGACAATGTCAAATTGTCCACCACATGAGTCCAAATCTGCTGCAACCTATCCACCACAGTATCTACACCAGGACAGTCCGAAGACTCAACCTGCCCTGAAGAGAAATGAGGATGGAAACCAGAATTGCAGAAAAACGGCGAAACCAAAGTAGCCGAGCTGGCCCGATTATTAAGGGCGAACTCAGCCAAAGGCAAAAAGGACACCCAATCATCCTGATCAGCAGAAACAAAGCATCTCAGATATATTTCCAAAGTTTGATTAGTTCGTTCGGTTTGGCCATTTGTCTGAGCGTGGAAAGCCGAGGAAAAAGACAAATCAATGCCTATCCTAGCACAAAAGGCTCGCCAAAACCTCGAAACAAACTGGGAACCTCTGTCCGAAACGATGTTCTCCGGAATGCCATGTAAACGAACCACATGCTGGAAAAACAATGGCACCAAATCAGAGGAGGAAGGCAATTTAGACAAGGGTACCAAATGGACCGTCTTAGAGAAGCGATCACAAACCACCCAAATGACTGACATCTTTTGAGAGACAGGGAGATCCGAAATAAAATCCATCGAGATATGCGTCCAGGGCCTCTTCGGGACCGGCAAGGGCAAAAGCAACCCACTGGCACGAGAACAGCAGGGCTTAGCCCAAGCACAAGTCCCACAGGACTGCACAAAAGAACGCACATCCCGCGACAAAGACGGCCACCAAAAGGATATAGCCACCAAATCTCTGGTACCAAAGATTCCCGGATGACCAGCCAACACCGAACAATGAACCTCAGAGATAACTCTACTAGTCCATTTATCAGGGACAAACAGTTTCTCTGCTGGGCAACGGTCAGGTCTATCAGCCTGAAATTTTTGCAGCACCCGCCGCAAATCAGGGGAGATGGCAGACAAAATTACCCCCTCTTTGAGAATACCCGCTGGCTCAGGAACACCCGGAGAGTCGGGCACAAAACTCCTTAACAGGGCATCAGCCTTCACAATCTTAGAGCCTGGAAGGTACGAAACCACAAAATCAAAACGGGAGAAAAATAGCGACCAACGAGCCTGTCTAGGATTCAACCGTTTGGCAGACTCGAGATAAGTCAAATTCTTGTGATCCGTCAAGACCACCACGCGATGCTTGGCTCCTTCAAGCCAACGTGCCACTCCTCGAATGCCCACTTCATGGCCAACAACTCTCGATTGCCAACATCATAATTGCGCTCAGCAGGCGAAAACTTTCTAGAAAAGAAGGCACATGGTTTCATCACCGAGCCATCAGAACTTCTTTGCGACAAAACAGCCCCTGCTCCAATCTCAGAAGCATCAACCTCGACCTGAAACGGAAGCGAAACATCTGGCTGGCACAACACAGGGGCAGAAGAAAAACGACGCTTCAACTCCTGAAAAGCTTCCACAGCCGCAGAAGACCAATTGACCACATCAGCACCCTTCTTGGTCAAATCAGTCAACGGTTTAGCAACACTAGAAAAATTACTGATGAAGCGACGATAAAAATTAGCAAAGCCCAGGAACTTTTGCAGACTCTTCACAGATGTCGGCTGAGTCCAATCATAAATGGCCTGGACTTTAACAGGGTCCATCTCGATAGTAGAAGGGGAAAAAATGAAACCCAAAAATGAAACCTTCTGAACTCCAAAGAGACACTTTGACCCCTTCACAAACAAAGAATTCGCACGAAGGACCTGGAACACCATTCTGACCTGCTTCACGTGAGACTCCCAATCATCCGAGAAGACCAAAAATATCATCCAAATATACAATCAGGAATTTATCCAGGTACTCTCGGAAGATGTCATGCATAAAGGACTGAAATACTGATGGAGCATTGGAAAGCCCGAATGGCATAACCAGGTACTCAAAATGGCCCTCGGGCGTATTAAATGCTGTTTTCCATTCATCGCCCTGTTTAATACGCACAAGATTATACGCACCACAAAGATCTATCTTGGTGAACCAACTAGCCCCCTTAATCCGAGCAAATAAATCAGACAGCAGCGGCAAAGGGTACTGCAATTTGACTGTGATCTTATTAAGAAGGCGGTAATCAATACAAGGTCTCAAAGAACCATCCTTCTTGGCCACAAAAAAGAACCCTGCTCCCAATGGTGACGACGACGGGCGAATATGACCCTTCTCCAAGGATTCCTTTACATAACTCCACATAGCGGCATGCTCTGGCACAGATAAATTGAACAGTCGGCCCTTAGGAAACTTACTACCAGGAATCAAATTGATAGCACAATCGCAATCCCTATGAGGAGGTAGGGCACAGGATTTGGGCTCATCAAATACATATTGGTAATCCGACAAAAACTCCGGGACTTCAGAAGGGGTGGATGACGAAATAGACAAAAATGGAACATCACCATGTACTCCCTGACAACCCCAGCTGGACACAGACATAGATTTCCAATCCAATACTGGATTATGGACCTGTAGCCATGGCAACCCCAATATGACCACATCATGCAGATTATGCAACACCAAAAAGCGAATATCCTCCTGATGTGCAGGAGCCATGCACATGGTCATTTGGGTCCAGTACTGAGGCTTATTCTTGGCCAAAGGCGTAGCATCAATTCCTCTCAATGGAATAGGATACTGCAAGGGCTCCAAGAAAAAACCACAGCGCCTAGCAAACTCCAAGTCCATCAAATTCAGGGCAGCGCCTGAATCCACAAATGCCATAACAGAATAGGATGACAAAGAGCAGATCAGAGTAACGGACAAAAGTAATTTCGACTGTACCGTACCAATGGTGGCAGACCTAGCGAAACGCTTAGTGCGCTTAGGACAATCGGAGATAGCATGAGTGGAATCAACACAGTAAAAACACAGCCCATTCCGACGTCTGTGTTCTTGCCGTTCAGCTCTGGTCAAAGTCCTATCACATTGCATAGGCTCTGGTCTATGCTCAGATAATACCGCCAAATGGTGCACAGCTTTATGCTCACGTAAGCGTCGATCGATCTGAATGGCCAAAGATATAGACTCATTCAGACCAGCAGGCATGGGAAATCACACCATGACATCCTTAAGGGCTTCAGAGAGACCCTTTCTGAAAATTGCTGCCAGGGCACATTCATTCCACTGAGTGAGTACAGACCACTTCCTAAACTTCTGACAATATATCTCTACCTCATCCTGACCCTGACACAGAGCCAGCAAGATTTTCTCTGCCTGATCCACTGAATTAGGTTCATCATAAAGCAATCCGAGCGCCAGAAAAAACGCATCAACATCACGCAATGCCGGATCTCCTGGCGCAAGGGAAAATGCCCAGTCTTGAGGGTCACCACGCAACAAAGAAATAATGATTTTCACTTGTTGAACAGGGTCACCTGAGGAGCGAGGTTTCAAAGCAAGAAACAATTTACAATTATTTTTGAAATTCAGAAACTTAGATCTATCCCCAAAAAACAAATCAGGAATTGGAATCCTAGCCTCTAACATTGGATTCTGAACCACAAAATCCTGAATGTTTTGTACCCTTGCAGTGAGATTATCCATACAAGAGGACAGACCTTGAATGTCCATATCTACACCTGTATCCTGAACCACCCAGAGGTAAAGGGGAAAAGAGGGACAAAACACACTGCAAAGAAAAAAAAATGGTCTCAGAACTTCTCTTATCCCTCTATTGAGATGCATTAGTACTTTGGGCTACCTGTACTGTTATGACCTGGTGGTCAGGACAATAATGGACCTGGTGGTTAAGAGCACACGGAATGACCTGATAGTTACTGATAATATAGGACGAGCTCTGAGACGTGGGAACTCTGCTGACCGCAATCCCTAAACCTATCACACACACTAGAAATAGCCGTGGAGCGCTCCTGACGCTCCCTAGGCGCCTCGTCACAGCCTAAGGAACTAGCTAGCCCTAAAGATAGAAAAATAAAGCCTACCTTGCCTCAGAGAAATTCCCCAAAGGAAAAGGCAGCCCCCCACATATAATGACTGTGAGTAAAGATGAAAATTACAAACACAGAGATGAAATAGATTTAGCAAAGTGAGGCCCGACTTACTGAACAGACAGAGGATAGGAAAGGTAGCTTTGCGGTCAGCACAAAAAACTACAAAAAGACCACGCAGAGGGCGCAAAAAGACCCTCCGCACCAACTCATGGTGCGGAGGCGCTCCCTCTGCGTCCCAGAGCTTCCAGCAAGCAAGACAACAATCAAAATAGCAAGCTGGACAGAAAAATAGCAAACCAGAGAAAAACAAGCAGGAACTTAGCTTCTGCTGGGAAGACAGGTCACAAGAACGATCCAGGAGTGAACTAGACCAATACTGGAACATTGACAGGTGGCATGGAGCAAAAATCTAGGTGGAGTTAAATAGAGCAGCCAGCTAACGAATTAACCTCGTCACCTGTGGAAGGAACCTCAGAAGCCGCAGCCCCACTCACCACCACCAGAGGAAGCCCATGGACAGGACCAGCCGAAGTACCATTCATGACCACAGGAGGGAGCTTGACAACAGAATTCACAACAAATCCCCACACTGTATGATGCCCCTTGATAAACTCCATCTATAATATAACGCTGGTAGCGTCACTCTGTCCGAATCCTTTATAGACTGCGCAAGCGCAAGCGCTGGAGCAGTCTGGACCCCACAGAGTGACGCAGCCCAGGAGATCGCGGAATGCATAAGCACTGAACGCACACCGCGATCTCCAACGGAGAAGCAGGGACGTGCCAGGAGGGTGAGTATGCTATATTCACCTGTCCCATTCCAACGCTGTGCACCGCTCCATCTTCCTGGTCCTCTGCCTGTGACGTTCAGTTCAGAGGGCGCGATGACGCGCGCTGCCCTCTGACTGAACAGTCACAGCCAGAGGACCTGGAAGATGGAACAGCGCGCAGCGCTGGAGCGGGACAGATGAATATAGCAAGTGTCGGGGGCCTGAGCTAGTGGCGACTCCGGCACCTGACCCCCACAGCGCGCCGGTGTCCCCGCCTGCTCAGGCCCCCCAGCACTCGGCGCCCAGCAACGATAGGTGAGTATGTTATTTTTTTATATATCGCAGCAGCATACGGGGCATATAATACTATGGAGCATCTTATGGGGGCCATCAACATTTATGGAGCAGTATACAGGGCATATACTATGGAGCATCTTATGGGGGCCATCAACCATAATGGAGCAGCATACGGGGCATATACTATGGAGCATGTTATGGGGGCCATGAACCACAATGGAGCAGCGTATGAGGCATATACTATGGAGCATCTTATGGGGGCCATCAACCATAATGAAGCAGCATATGGGGCATATACTATGGAGCATCTTATGGGGGCCATCAACCATAATGGAGCAGCATATTAGGCATATACTATGGAGTAGGGTTGAGCGACTTTTACTTTTTTAAGGTCGAGTCGGGTTTCGCGAAACCCGACTTTCTCAAAAGTCGAGTCGAGTGAAATCAGCCGATTATCGTGAAAAGTCGGGGTCGGGGATCGACCGAAACACGAAACCCAATGCAAGTCAATGGGAAATCTCTCTCTTTCTCCATATATTTATATTTACTTCAGCGTGATATAGCAGAAAAGCCGGTAATTCAATTGCCGGCTTTTCAGTTCTCCTTCCTAAACCCGACATGATATGAGACATGGTTTACATACAATAAACCATGTCATATTCCCATTTTTTTGGCATATTACACACTACTAATGTTAGTAGTGTGTATGTGCAAAATTTGGGCACTGTAGCTATTAAATGTAAGGGTTAAATCGCGGAAAAAATTGGCGTGTGCTCCCGCGCAATTTTCTCTGCCAGAGTGGTAAAGCCAGTGACTGAGGGCAGATATTAATAGCCTGGAGAGGGTTCACGGTTATTGGCCCCCCCCCCTGGCTAAAAGCATCTGCCCCCAGCACCCCAGAAAAAGCACATCTGGAAGATGCGCCTATTCTGGCACTTGGCCACTTTCTTCCCATTCCCGTGTAGCAGTGGGATATGGGGTAATGAAGGGTTAATGTCACCTTGCTATTGTAAGGTGACATTAACCCCTTCACCCCAAAGCCTGTTTTCACCTAAGTGACAGGGCCAATTTTTACAATTCTGACCACTATCACTTTATGAGGTCATAACTCTGAAACGCTTCAACGGATCCTGGTAATTCTGACACTGTTTTCTCGTGACATATTGTACTTCATGATAGTGGTAAAACTTCTTCGATATGACTTGCATTTATTTGTGAAAAAAGCAAAAATTTGTCAGAAATTATGAAAATTTAGCAATTTTCAAACTCTTAGTTTTTATGCCCTTAAATTAGAGAGTTATATCACATAATATAGTTAATAAACAACATTTCACACATGTCTGCTTTACATCAGCACAATTTTGGAAACATAATTTTTTTTTGTTAGGACGTTATAAGGGTTAAAAGTTGACCAGCGATTTCTCATTTTGCAACAAAATTTGCAAAACCATTTTTTTACGGACCACCTCACACTTGAAGTGACTTTGAGGGGTCTATATGACAGAAAATGCCCAAAAGTGACACCATTCTAAAAACTGCACCCCTCAAGGTACTCAAAACCACATTCAAAAAGTTTATTAACCCTTCAGGTGCTTCACAGGAATTTTTTGAATGTTTAAAAAAATTGAACATTTAACTTTTTTTTCACAACATTTTTACTTCAGGTCCAATTTGTTTCATTTTACCAAGGGTAACAGGAGAAATTGGACCACAAAAGTCGTTGTACAATTTGTCCTGAGTACGCTGATACCCCATATGTGGGGGTAAACCACTGTTTGGGCACATGGCAGAGCTCGGAAGGGAAGGAGCGCCATTTGACTTTTCAATGCAAGATTTGCTGGAATTGAGATCGGAGCCCATGTCACGATTGGAGAGCCCCTGATGTGCCTAAACAGTGGAAACCCCCACAAGTGACACCATTTTGGAAAGTAGACCCCCTAAGGAACTAATCTAGATGTGTGGTGAGCACTTTGAACCTCCAAGTGCTTCACAGAAGTTTATAATGTAGAGCCGTAAAAAAAATTTTTTTATTAATTTTCACAAAAAATGAACTTTTGGCCCCAAATTTTTTATTTTCCCAAGGGTAAAAGGATAAATTGGACCCTAAAAGTTGTTGTGCAATTTGTCCTGAGTACGTCGATACTTCATATATGGGGATAAACCACTGTTTGAGCGCATGGCAGAGCTCGGAAGGGAAGGAGTGCCATTTGACTTTTCAATGCAAAATTGGCTGGAATTGAGATCGGACGCCATGTCGCATTTGGAGAGCCCCTGACGTGCCTTAACAGTGGAAACCCCCCACAAGTGACCCCATTTTGGAAAGAAGACCCCCTAAGGAACTTATCTAGATGTGTGGTGAGCACTTTTAACCCCCAATTGTTTCACTAAAGTTTAGAATGTAGCATTGTGAAAATTAAAAAATCATTTTTTCTTTCCACAAAATGATGTTTTAGCCCGCAATTTTTTTTCCCATAGGTAACAGGAGAAATTGGACCACAAATGTTATTGTCCAATTTGTCCTGAGTACGCTGATACCCCATATGTGGGGGGGAACCACCGTTTGGGCACACAGGAGAACTCGGAGGGGAAGGAGCACTGTTTTACTTTTTCAAAGCAGAATTGGCTGGAATTGAGATCGGACGCCCCCTGATGTGCCTAAACAGTGGAAACCCCCAATTATAACTGAAACCCTAACCCCAACCCTAACCCTAGCCCTAACCCTAACCCTAGCCCTAGCCCTAACCCTAGCCCTAACCCTAGCCCTAGCCCTAGCCCTAACCCTAGCCCTAACCCTAGCCCTAACCCTAGCACTAATGGGAAAATGGAAATAAATACATTTTTTTACATTTTATTATTTTTCCCTAACTAAGGGGGTGATGAAGGGGGGTTTGATTTACTTTTATAGCGTTTTTTTGGCGGATTTTTATGATTGGCAGCTGTCACACACTAAAAGACGCTTTTATTGCAAAAAATAGTTTTTGCATCACCACATTTTGAGAGCTATAATTTTTCCATATTTTGGCCCACAGAGTCATATGAGGACTTGTTTTTTGCGGGACGAGTTGACGTTTTTATTGTAACATTTTCGGGCAGATGACATTTTTTGATCGCTTTTTATTCCGATTTTTGTGAGGCGGAATGAACAAAAACCAGCAATTCTTGAATTTCTTTTAGGGGGGGCGTTTATACCGTTCCACGTGTGGTAAAATGGATAAAGCAGTTTTATTCTTCGGGTCAGTGCGATTACAGCGATACCTCATTTATGTAATTTTTTTATGTTTTGGCGCTTTTACACAATAAAAACTATTTTATATAAAAAAATAATTGTTTTTGCATCGCATTATTCTGAGAGCTATAACTTTTTTATTTTTCTGCTGATGATGCTGTATGGTGGCTTTTTTTTTGCGGGACAAGATGACGTTTTCAGCGGTACCATGGTTATTTATATCCGTCATTTTGATCGCGTGTTATTCCACTTTTTGTTCGCCTGTATGATAATAAAGCATTGTTTTTTGCCTTGTTTTTTTTTTTTTTTTTGCGGTGTTCACTGAAGGGGTTAACTAGTGGGATAGTTTTATAGAGCGGGTCGTTACGGACGCGGCGATACCAAATATGTGTACATTTATTGTTTTTTTTTTTTACATAAATAAATGGATTTATTGGGAAATGTTTTTTTTTTTTATTTGGGGATTTTTTTTTATTTTTTTTTTACACATTCTATTTTTTTTTTTTTTTACTTTCTAACATTGTCCCAGGGTGGGACATCTCTGTATTAGATCAGATCGTTGATCTGACACTGTGCATAGCACAGTGTCAGATCAACGATCTGACAGGCAGCTTAGCTGGCTCTCCAGCGCCTGCTCTCAGCAGGCGCCGGCTAGCCAGGTCACTTCATGACCCGGAAGGAGTCCGGCGGCCATCTTGGATCCGGGGACTCCTTCCGGGTCACCGGAGCAACGCGATCTCATTGCGTTGCTCCGGTGGGAGAGCGCAGGGAGCCCCCGTCCCTGCGCGATCCCCCTCTATGCCGCTGTCACTACTGACAGCGGCATCAGAGGGGTTAAATGCCCGCGATCGGCAATAGTGCCAATCGTGGGCATTGCTGCGGGGTGTCAGCTGTCGTATACAGCTGACACCCACACCCGATCACCGCGGCGCTCAGCGCGAGACCGCGGTGATCGGTGCGCCGTACTAGTACTGCTGCTGGCACTAATGCAGTGCCGGCAGCGCAGTACTAGTACGGCGCATGTCGCGAAGGGGTTAAGCCAGATTAATTATGGAGAGGCATCAATTATGACACCTATCCATTATTTATCCAATTGTATGAAATGGTTAAAAAACACACATACAATATTGCAAAGTATTTTAATGAAGTAAACACACAGTTTCATATCATGTCCGGTTTAGGAAGGAGAAATGAAAAGCCGGCAATTGAATTACCGACTTTTCTGCTATATCGCGCAGAAGTAAATATAAATATATATATATACAGTGGGGCAAAAAAGTATTTAGTCAGTCCACCACTTAAAAAGATGAGAGGCGTCTGTAATTTACATCATAGGTAGACCTCAACTATGGGAGACAAACTGAGAAAAAAAAATCCAGAAAATCACATTGTCTGTTTTTTTAACATTTTATTTGCATACTATGGTGGAAAATAAGTATTTGGTAAGAAACAAAATTTCATCTCAATACTTTGTAATATATCCTTTGTTGGCAATGACAGAGGTCAAACGTTTTCTGTAAGTCTTCACAAGGTTGCCACACACTGTTGTTGGTATGTTGGCCCATTCCTCCATGCAGATCTCCTCTAGAGCAGTGATGTTTTTGGCTTTTCGCTTGGCAACACGGACTTTCAACTCCCTCCAAAGGTTTTCTATAGGGTTGAGATCTGGAGACTGGCTAGGCCACTCCAGGACCTTGAAATGCTTCTTACGAAGCCACTCCTTCGTTGCCCTGGCGGTGTGCTTTGGATCATTGTCATGTTGAAAGACCCAGCCACGTTTCATCTTCAATGCCCTTGCTGATGGAAGGAGGTTTGCACTCAAAATCTCACGATACATGGCCCCATTCATTCTTTCATGTACCCGGATCAGTCGTCCTGGCCCCTTTGCAGAGAAACAGCCCCAAAGCATGATGTTTCCACCACCATGCTTTACAGTAGGTATGGTGTTTGATGGATGCAACTCAGTATTCTTTTTCCTCCAAACACAACAAGTTGTGTTTCTACCAAACAGTTCCAGTTTGGTTTCATCAGACCATAGGACATTCTCCCAAAACTCCTCTGGATCATCCAAATGCTCTCTAGCAAACTTCAGACGGGCCCGGACATGTACTGGCTTAAGCAGTGGGACACGTCTGGCACTGCAGGATCTGAGTCCATGGTGGTGTAGTGTGTTACTTATGGTAGGCCTTGTTACATTGGTCCCAGCTCTCTGCAGTTCATTCACTAGGTCCCCCCGCGTGGTTCTGGGATTTTTGCTCACCGTTCTTGTGATCATTCTGACCCCACGGGGTGGGATTTTGCGTGGAGCCCCAGATCGAGGGAGATTATCAGTGGTCTTGTATGTCTTCCATTTTCTAATTATTGCTCCCACTGTTGATTTCTTCACTCCAAGCTGGTTGGCTATTGCAGATTCAGTCTTCCCAGCCTGGTGCAGGGCTACAATTTTGTTTCTGGTGTCCTTTGACAGCTCTTTGGTCTTCACCATAGTGGAGTTTGGAGTCAGACTGTTTGAGGGTGTGCACAGGTGTCTTTTTATACTGATAACAAGTTTAAACAGGTGCCATTACTACAGGTAATGAGTGGAGGAAAGAGGAGACTCTTAAAGAAGAAGTTACAGGTCTGTGAGAGCCAGAAATCTTGATTGTTTGTTTCTGACCAAATACTTATTTTCCACCATAATATGCAAATAAAATGTTAAAAAAAACAGACAATGTGATTTTCTGGATTTTTTTTTCTGAGTTTGTCTCCCATAGTTGAGGTCTACCTATGATGTAAATTACAGACGCCTCTCATCTTTTTAAGTGGTGGAACTTGCACTATTGCTGACTGACTAAATACTTTTTTGCCCCACTGTATATGTGTCTCAATGACATATATATTTATATATATATAGACAGTACATATGTTTTTATGATTTTTTGAGCACAAGGATCCATTGTATGTCCGTATGTCAGTTTTGCTAGCCTGCGAGAAAATCTCGCAGTACGGATGCCATTCGGATTATATATTTCCCATTGACTTGCATTGGGTGTTAGGAGTCGAGTTTCCTCTGCTGCACAGGGGGAATCTCGATCCGTCTCCGCTGCGGTCTCCCATTCTCCTCCAGCCGCAGTGGAGTCTGCTCAGCAGGGACGTCGATCCCAGCGTCTCGCTCAGTCTGACTCTGTGCGAAGAGTTGCTGCTGCTTTTCCTGCTTCTGCCATTAAGGCCAGTGCTGGGCAGCGGCGAGTGGACGTTTCTGGATCTAAGTCCTTGTTTGCACGCACTGAGCATGCCCAGGGCAAGATCTCCTGTTGGAGATCGAGGGTCACATGCTCAGGTGCTGCAGCACATCCCATTGGTCCTTTTGGCAGGTCTTGGAAGGGCAAAAGTTCTGCAGCCACTTCCTGTGCTGCAACTATATAAACTGCGCATGACCGCACGGCCATGCGCTAGTATTGTCTCATTATGTTATATGTGTGTGTGTAGATGAATGTATGTCGTTGGATGAAAGCTCCTAAATATCCCTCCCTAGAGTTGTTGTCTGCTCGCGGATGTTGGTAGCTATCTAGCGCCCGACTTATCATCTGCACGATACACACATTACAACGTCCTCTTGCTGTGTCCGCCTGTACGGCGCCGTGCGCTTGCCTTGCGCTTTCCATACCCAAGCCAGTGTGGTTGGTGGCGTCCGTCAGTGCGGCATTGCTCGCACTCCTGTGCATTTATATATTTATATTTAGTTTCCTTACACACCCAGTTGCGGTGTAGTGCCAGCGAGGGTCTAATCGGACTTCAATCCCAGTTGGGGTTAAGTACGCTGACTACTCGCTCGCGCTTTAGGTGCGGTACCGCGATCCTGTGACTCAACAGGATTGCTCCCTTCACGCTGGGTGAGGTTGAACCCACGTGTATATACTTTAGTGTACCGCCATATAGCCTGTATTTACTAGCAGCAGGTTTTCACCTGCACGGTGGACCCCGGACTGCGAACGCATCTATATCACCTTTCTTGGTGCGTTCCGCCAGTCCTAACATTGGGTTTCATGTTTCGGTCGATCCCTGACCCCGACTTTTCGCAATAATCGGCCGATTTCACTCGACTTTTGAGAAAGTCGGGTTTTGCGAAACCCGACTCGACCTTAAAAAAGTAAAAGTCGCTCATCCCTAATTTTGAGTACATTACGTAATAAATGTAGTACTTTGCATGTAGTAAATGTATGAGGTCATGCAAAAGTAAAAGTTGTCCCACAAAGAAACAAGCCCTATTTGCTATGTGAATGGAAAAAATCAAAAAGTTATGTCACTTTGAAGAAAGGGAGATAAAAATAATAATAAAAAAATATAATTGAAATTAGCCATGTCAGGAAGGGGTTCATTTATATGAAAGGTCCCCAATCTGCTTATTTACAGCATTTTCAAAACTATAACTAAATAACTTGAGACATTTAGAAAGTAACAGTTTGGAGACATTACTTTGCAATACATTATATCATGATATAAGTATTAATGTTATTGATTTTATTATTTGTATTTGTCAAAAAAAAAATCGAATGAATTTGTATGCTTTAGTATATTCTAATGAGGAAGCGTACAATGTTTTAAGTATTGTAAGTATAATGATACTTGATTTCATAACAATGCATGAAAATCTTGTAGGGAGTAATCAAACTCTTTATTCTGTCTATTTTTTTTTTAATTCAACATAGAATGAATGTTTAAAAAATGTCAAGGTCGAAAAAAGTTATTTGGTCAAAGCCTTATTTTATAATAAATCTCTCCAAAGACTGTTGCATCAGTAAAAAGGGTCCCATAATGCATTTTGTGTCTGTTACTGATAACAGTGTGGGCCATGTAACCTAAGAACATGTGACAAGAATACTAGAAGTATTTTTCCATTATTTAGTGTTGTAAAAGGAAGCTATTGCTAGCTGTAGATCAAACACCCTTAAAAGAGAAAATAGATAAGGAAAAAATAACTCTGAGACTTCTTCCTCTTTGAAGCTGAAGGTTGCACCCATTTTGATGTTTCAGATAAGTAATTTGTACTGAAATTAAAAAGGAAACAGGAAGAAATGAAACATGATACGCATACACTTTTTAATACACCTGAGTGATGGCATTAAAGAAAATTGCAAATTTATAAAAATGAGAATAATGTGTAGTTATGACCATTATTTTAATAGTTGAGACCATACAACAATTGTTCTGTAGAAAGCAGCGTTGATTAATATTCAATAGTTTCCATGAGATGAAGAAATGAATTAAATAATTACTGCTTAATGAAAAAATCATTAATATATTCTATCAACATTATTTTAAGCTGTAAGTGGAAAGTGGGATAAATAAATACAAAAAAAACATTTTCAAAAAGGTTGAATGTCAAATAAAGTAATAGAGATTTTTGGACAATCTATCATGTCATCATTTTAGTAAGCACAAACACTTTATTCAAAAGGATTTCATGGTAATGGATAATTCTCAAAATACATAATCAAAAGGGTGACATCAAATGAACAAACTGAGTTTTATATAGAGTTACAGGTTAATGACGGGTGAATGATGGGTAAAAGATGGGAAGAAATATAAGTAATAGTAGCACATATTTTAAAGCAGACTAAATTTTGTTGTTGCTGTTCCAAGCTTAACTCCTTCATCCTCCAAGTCTATCGTCACATTAATGACCAGGAAAAAATGGGAAGAAGTAATAGTAGCACATAAGTTAAAGCAGACTAAAGCAGGTTAAATGTGCTGTTGCTGTTCCATGCTTAACTCCTTCATCATCCAAGCCTATTTTCACATTCATGACCAGGAAAAATTTTACAATTCTGAACAATGTCACTTTGTTTGGTATAACTCAAAAATGCTTCAACGGATCCCAATGATTGTGACTTTTTTTTATGACATATTTTACCTCATGGTAGTGGTAAAATGTATTCGATATGACTTAGGTTTGTTTGTAAAAAAATGGAAATTTGGCAAAAATTTAGCAAATTTTGCCATTTTCAAACTTTTATTTTTTATACCCTTAAACCCGACAGTTATGTTACACAAAATTGTTAATAAATAGCATTTTCCACATGTTTTCTTTACATCAGCATAATTTTTGAAGCAAAGTTATTTTTTCAACAATATTCTTTTTATTTGGGAGTATTTTTTAACAATTTATGGGAAGGGGATTATAGTTATAGACAATAAGGTGAGTAATAAATCATGACATAGTGATGTAAAACTTGTTAAACTATTAAACAAGTAAGTAAGAAGATATATTCAAAGAAGAATCAACAGAGGAAAAAAGCTTAATGCAAGTGGAAAAGAATGTGAAAGGAAAAGTTAGGAAAGGTAAAGTGGAAGGGTAAGGAAAGAAAAGGGCATAGGAGAAGATTGGATCATCCTTATTGAAGCAGTATTTATAATAAAACAATTTTTCAATTTGCTTTGTTAAATATGTAATTGTACTTTTACTTCTTGGCAAATAATAAAGCTTTTAACTTAAAAGGGGGCATTCAGACTTGAGGAAAGAAATAGGTTCCAAGATGACCACGTGGAATAGTATTTTTTTAAAGAATTGTTTCTTAGAGCGTAAGAATGTTCAAAAGAATTATGGGTAGACATTCTTTTAATTATTTCTGAAATGGATGGAAAATCTATTCATTTCCACTTAGATGCTATAAGTATTTTTGTTACAACAAATAGATGAATTGTGAGATTTTTAATTTTGGGGGAAGTCGATTTGAATCAAGCGAGAATAATACCAGTTGGGGAGAAAATTAAATTGCAGAGTTGTTAATATTGCTCAATAAATTAGCTACCTCTTTCCACAGTTTAATTATTTTTGGACATGGCCAGAATATATGCAATATGTTAGCTTTCTGAGTATCGTTCTTCTAGCATAAGTCCGATCAGTCCTCAAAAATCTGCTTTAATCTGACAGGTGTATAGAACCAACGAGATAAGATTTTAAAACAATTCTCATGAATGTTAGCCTTTACATTTGACTTGTATGCTATTTCAATTGCTTCTTTCCATGACTCTGGCGAAAAACATATATTCATATATTCTTCCCACTTAACCATGTGTTTTGATTTTTGAATAGTTACATCACTATTGAATAGTGTATACAGATTTTTAAGGTTCCAAATAGTATTTATGGAGAGATTTTCTAGAAGAGATATGATAATTCTTGGAAGGGTTATGGGGAGAGCGAATTTCCCCCTAATATATTTAGTTCTACGAAGTTACATATTTCCTCTTCAGGAAGGTTGTACAATAGAGTCAAGGATACAAAAATTATGATTCGGTCTTTTCTAGGTCTGGTAAATAAGGCCAAACAATTTGTTATGCCATTCTTTTTCCATTTATCTATAGGGAAGTCTGGAAGGGCAGGGCGGAATATAAATAAAGTTTTTCTAATGGGTAACTAATTTGATTGTTGTAAAAAAATGTTATATAAATTCCTCCAGGTCATAATTGTAGATTTTATTAGAATATTCTCTGGTAGAGGGAGGGAATGGTCTAGTAGATTTGCATTAAGAGCTTCTAAGGTAGAATTCCCATTGTAAGACTTTTCCATTTCTGCCCAGTTGGTTTTGGCTTCATCTATAAGCCATTTCCTGCTCTGCATTATATTAGCCTCAGAGTAGGCCTGTAGATTTGGTAGACCAATGCCTCCATTTCTTTTGCTCTTGTACAGTAATGATTTGGCTACTCTTGGTGATTTTTTTATGCCAAATAAATATTGACATTTGCTTTTGGAAGTTCTTTACTCATATAACTGGAATCTGAATTGGAACAGTTCTAAGATATAGTGAAGTTTTGGTAGGATGATCATTTTATATAAGAAAATCCTACCAAACCATCAGGTATTTGTTTTATCAAAATTCTCAATATTTTTTTGAATCTGCTTTTGTAGGAGATTCAGATTTTCATCTAGTATCGTGCGTAAATAATTGGCAATCATAATTCCTAAATATGAGATATGATGTTTCCCCAATTATAGGGAAATTCTTTTTGCTATCCAATTTTTGTTATGTGGTCTATGAAAAAGCCTAATTTTTTTTAGATTTTTGATCATTTATTTTATAGTCTGAAACTGCAGAGAAGTATCTTTTAGTAGAAGTAATAGTTCTCAATGAATTGGTAGGGTCAGTGGTAAAGATTAGCTTGTAATCGGTGACTAAACTTATTTTATGTTGCCTAAAGTTAAATGGTATTCACTTTATTAAGTAATTTGTTCTAATGGTTTCAGCAAAAGATTCCATGATTAGGTCAAAAAAGAGTAGGGATAATGGGCAACCTTGCAGCGTCCCGTTATAGATAGAAAATGAATTAGATAATATATCATTCACATGGACTTTTGCAGAGCATAACGCCATAATAGATTTCAAGATTTGTCCATGAATTCCAAATTTTTTTAGAGTGGCTAGTGGCTACCATATAATCTCAATAAATTTGATCAAACTCCTTTTCGACATCGAGAGAGTAATATGGAAGGAATTTTTTGCTTTTCTACATGTGAAATTAAATTTAGCACTCTTCTTGTGCTATCAGAGGCTTGCTTCGCTTTAATGAATCCAACTTGGTATGAATGTGTTAAGAAGGTTTTATTAGGAAGTTGGAAGAGTTAAAAATTAACCAGCGATTTCTAATTTTTCCAAAATTTACAAAAATATTTTAGGGACCACATCATATTTGTAGTCACTTTGAGGGCCTATATGACAGAAAATACTCAAAAGTGACACTATTCTAGAAACAGAACCCTTCAAAATCCTCAAAACCACATGCAAGAAGTTTATTAACCCTTCAAGTGCTTCACAGCAATTAATGCAATGTAGAATCAAATAAATCAACATTTTACTTTTTTCACTAAAATGTTCTTTTAGCCCCAACTTTTGAATTTTCACAAGGATAACAGGAGAAATGCACTGTAAAATCTGTTGCAAAATTTCTCTTGAGTACGTCGATACCCAATATGTGAAGAAAAACTACTTTTTGGCCACATGATAAATCTTGGAAGGGCAGGAGCACCATTTGACTTTTCAAACTCAGACTTTGCTGGAATCATTAACAGACCCCATATCAAGTTTGGAAAGCCCCTGATATGCCTCAACAGTGGAAAATCCACAAAGGTGATTCCATTTTGGAAACTAGATCATCAAAAAATTTATCTAGACATGTGGTGAGCATATTAAACCAACAGATGCTTCACAGAAGTTTATAACCCTGCACTATAAAAATGAAAAAAAACATATTTTTCCCTGTAAAATGTTTATTTCCCCCTAATTTTTTTCATTTTCTCAAATATAATAGAGCAAAATAAAATATACAATTTGTTGAGCAATTTCTCCTGAGTACACTGATACACCATATGTGGTCTAAAACTATTTTTGAGGCACAATGCTCAGAAGGGAAGAAGTTACATATTGGAATTCAGATTTTTGTGAAATCGTTTGAGGATGCCATGTCACATTGGCAAAGCTCTTGAATTGTCAGAGCAGCAGAAACTCCCCATAAGTGATGCCATTTTAAAAACTTCACCTCTCAATTAAATCATCTATGGGTGCAGTAAGCATGTTGATACCACGTGTACCTTATGGAAATTTATACCATTGGGCAATGATAAAAGAATAGTTAAATATTAACTGCTAAAATGGTGTTTTAGCCCCAAATTTTTAATTTTTATAAGGGCTAATAGGAAAAAAAATTGGCCTCTCAGTTTTTGCGCAAATTCTCCTGAGTATGTCAATACTCTTCATGTAATCAGGAAATACTTTTGAGGCACAGTGCAATACTTAGAAGGGAAGGAGTGCCATATTAAAGTGCAGATAGGGATGAGAGAACGTGCTCTGTGATACTCGGTTATTAAACGAGTATCACAGAGCTCGGATGTGCTCATTACTTGGCAGGTCACAGGCAGCGCTCTATGTAAAACTTTAATGCCAGCCCTGCAAATTTGGCACCTGTTATGCAGCCACTAAGCATGCAGAGATTGCTTGTTAGTCACTGAAATGTAGCCATCTTGGTTTTGGCATTAGTGTGACTGGCTGGCCATCAGACATCACCAGGTATTATAAAATGACAGGTGCCATCTGACTTGGTACACTGACACCACACTGTTAGGAGTCGAGTTTCCTCCACTGCACAGGGGGAATCTCGATCCGTGTCTGCTGCGGTCTCCCATTCTGCATCAGCCGCAGTGGAGCCTGCTCAGCGGAGACGACGGTCCCAGCGTCTCGCTGGGACTGATACTGTGCAAAGGGTTACTGCTGCCTCTCCCGGCTCTGTTATTGTACCCTGCACTGATCTGCGGCGAGCAGGCTTTTCTGGGACTAAGTCCTGCTTTGTACACACTGAGCATGCCCAGGGTAAGATCTCTCAGTGGAGATCAAAGGTCACATGCTCAGGTACTTCAGCAACTTCCATTGGTCCTTCTTGGAAGGTCCTGTAGGTGCTAGGACTAAGTCCTGCTTTGCACACACTGAGCATGCCCAGGGCAAGATCTCTCAGTGGAGATCTAGGGTCACATGTTCAGTACTGCAGCAACTTCCATTGGTCCTTCTAGGAAGGTCCTGTACGTGCTGCAACTATTTAAGGCTTGCATGGCCGCATGGCCATGCGCTAATATCTTCCTATGTTATGTGCTTTGCGCCAGTGTGGTCATGTGTTTGTATGTGTTCAGGGACCTGGCTATAATAAGCCCCTAGAATGCTGGCATCTCCGGTGAGGCGTTTTGTGTGCATGCATGACCACTGACTGCTCTCGTTTGGGTAGTTATCCTGTGCCTCTGTGAAAGTCTAACATGGCACAGAGCTTTGCTTTCTTGGCAGCTCTGTGAAGCTAACAGAGCTGGTTCTTACCGCCATATAGTGCCGCCATTTACTTAGCAGCAGTTTCTTTCCTGCACGGTGGATCCCGGGTTGCGAACGCACCAATCGCATCTAATAAATATATTCGGTGCGTTCCGCCAACTCTAACACACATCTCTGTGATACGTTGTCTTGGAGAGAAAGCATGCTTGTCTAGGCCTGTGTGCATAGTATAACAAATCACATACCTGTAGTGTTGATACTGGTGCTAAATCTGAGCTATCATACAAACAACCCTTTTAAGGACTAGTCGTTTGCAGCACACACAATCTGCATTTAGCCTTGGGATGGAGAGAGAGTCGCAGGAGCAGGGAGAGCGACATAATCCAGTCTGTAAACAAGGATCAGGACCATGCAGTCCATTGGCAAAGATATAGGTGCAGTGTTTTTGTGCGGGCTGAAAAAATGAAATATATTTTGACCTTCAAGTATTACGTGCTTTGAGGTAAATTTGTTGTATGTTGTATTACACCCAAAATACTTGAAACATTTTCCTTGGCTACATTTCATAGCCATATGCTATTCCATAATGTGGAGTACATTTCCGTGATCTCTAAAACTAAGCAAAAGCTTTTAAAAATGTTGTAGGTTTCCATTTCACAAACACACAGTGTTACTTAGTCTGTGAACATTTCTGTGAACTCTAAAATGGAACAAAAGCTTTCAAAAATGTTGTAGGCTTCCATTTCTTAGAACACAGTGTTATGTGGTATGTGAACATTTATTTGATCTCTAAAAGTGAGAAAGAGCTTTTAAAATTTTTGTAGGCTTCCATTTCTCAGACATAAAGTGTTACATGTTCTGTGAACATTTCTGTGATCTCTAAATGTAAACAAAAGATTTTAAAAATTTTGCAGACTTCCATTTCTCAGATATATTGTCTGTTAACATTTATGTGATTTCTTAGTGTCCAGGGCCTGATGACTGGGTGTTTTTGACAAGAAGGGAAATATTTTTAAAGATGGCCAAGCAATACTTGGCTGACCAAATCAGCGTACTCCCAAATTCCTCAACAACTTTCAAATATTAAGACTCAAAGCTGGACAACTGGCATGAGCTGTCACTCTATGCTTTGGAAGTATTGTGCTGCCCTGCTGCTAGCATCTTGTATTAGCGAGGTTTTAGTGCCACTGGGGTGTTCATAACAGACAGATGCTTTCGCCTGTCAACAGAGAATGCAGACAGGCTACCTCTCAGAAAAATTACCGAAGTGTGGTTTAGCCCACACCATTACACACCACCCATTGACAGCAGCACATAATGTGTTTGAAATATTTAACATTTTAATGAGGCCAACCAGTTGTTGCCTTTCAGGAGTCTATGACCCTCTTCATAATTGCTTTCTGGCTTTGCACTTTCTGCATAGCCTTTATGACTGTGTAAGTACATCAACAACACTTTTAAAATAGTTGTGTTCAAATTTTTTTTCTGGATTCAATGACTTTTCCATACTGTTTAACATGGTTATTGTTGCAACAAGTGGTATATAAAGCTTTCAAAAAGCGTAAAAAAAAATTCAGAGTTAGATTACTCATCCATATAGTATTAGGTGCTTACTGTCAAATTTGGGGGCATACAATAACAGAAAAAAGCGTTTGAAAATTTTGCTTATGTTTTACACCTTCACTATTCCATAATATGAGGTATATTTTTATGATATATAACACTAAAAAAAGCAGGTTTTAACATTTTGCTGGGTTACTTTTCTCAGCCATATAGTATTACATGTTCTTGGGTACATGTCGTGGATATATCACCCTAAAGTACATAGCCTTGGTATGTAACCCTTACAATACATCTTCAAAATTTATTGGTATTATATTGCTCTTCTATAGGGTATTGAATCTTGTTGATTGTTCCAAATTTTATCAGCATTATATTGCTCATCCATAGACTATTCCATGGTCTGGAGTACATTTTGTTGGTATGTAAATGCAGCGCCCCAGAGACCTGGTCGTTGCAGTATGACGCTCTGCCACTAAGGGGAGTGATGGTACGTCTGATGGCACTAAAGGAGTTCTCCTGACCAGGTATCACCAGAACACTTTACACTTCACACTCCGGCCACTAGGGGGAGCAAAAGGCTTTATTTATTGGGCCACTCCTCACACTGGTAAAACTAGGGGGTTGGGGAGGAAGTTAGTTAGAAGCTGACTGGGTTGGATTCAGGCAACATCCCGTGGCAGGGAGTGTTGCAGGGAGAAGACACAGGGGGTCCCTGTCAGGCATGGGAACCTGGCAGGTGCCTAGCGAACAGAACAGAACGTAACGGAACCGCACCTGCACTACCTTGCGGCGGTATCCTAAGAAAGAGACACAAAGGGAAGGATATTGTGGAACAGTGTAAACGAGATCAAGCACAAAGGAGTACCAGTAGGAGTCGTGCCGTGAGACCGAGGCAACATCCTACTGAGGCGCATAGCCGGTGGCCGGAACACCGCGGGAGTAACTGACTTTAGGCCTTACTTCGAACTCCGCAGGACAGTTAATTACAGCTTGGCTGTCTACCTTAAATTTGCTATGAAGACATAGTGGGCAACAGTGGGAGAGGGGCGTCTCTAGGGTCCCGGAAGACCTCCAGGCTTATATACGGGTGCGTCCTAGCCATAACATATCTGGGGGATGAGAAACTAGCAACATCTGGAACTAAAGAGAGAGAGAGCTGTAGAGAACGACGAACGAGAACAGCAGTTGTGAGGACTATTCCTAATGCTCAGCAGGGTAGGACTACAACACACAGGCGCTAGTGGTAGGCAACGATTTCCATCTGCGAAGCAAACTCTGGAAGTGCCCATCGGACCGGCCGGTCTTAGAAAGCCCTGTTAAGCGTGCTCTGGATTGAGGATCCTGGAGTCTTCAGTAAAGAGGTAAAGAGACTGCAGCCTTGTGTCCTCGTTATTGACTGCACCTCACACCATCACCATCTACCTTACTGGGAAGCCCTGGGGACATACTTCACCTGTGGGAAGGTATACCATCCAGCTGCCATTCCATCACCCCAGCGGACCCCACAGCAGCGTCGGTCACCCTGACCGAACACCACAGGTGGCATCACGAACCCCTGACAGACTGCACCACCTTTATTGGACGCCCCTTAGCAGGATCGCGGACCGGGTCTAGCCACCGTGACAGCCTCAGAACTGAACCAGAGAGGCCCAGTACCGAGAACTTGTGGCCCTGTGTCTGGGGGCGCTCCATAAACCTCCCAGAACTTGTTTACAAAATGTATCAGTATTATATTGATCATCCATAGACTTTTACAGATTCATGGCTAAATTTCAGTGTTATATAAGCTTTTTCAAAAACTTGGTTAAAAATGTATTGCTATTATAATGCTCACCTATAAATTATTCTGTGGTCTGGAGTAAATTTCGTTGGTATATAACTGGTATATAACTGCCAAAAATCTTATTCCAAGTTTATCAATATCATATTGCTCACTCATAGGGTAGTACAACTTCTGTACAGTCTCAAAAAACTTGTTCAAAATTTATCAGTATTATATTACTCACCCATAGGGTATTAGTTAATCTTGGGTACATTTCATCGCTCTAATAGCCTCAAATAACTTGTTCAAAATGTATCGAAATTATATTGCTCACCCATAGGGCATTACATCTTCTTGGGTACATTTCATTGCTATAAAATTCTCAAAAAAACTTGATAAAAAATTTATCGGTATTATAATGCTTACCTATAGACTATTCCGCTGTCTGGAGTACATTTCGTTGGTATATACTGTAACCCTAAAAAACTTGCTCAAAATTTATGGGCATTCTTTTGCTCATCCATAGGTTATTATATATTCTTGGGTACTAATTGTTGGTATATAACCCTCAAAAAAGTGTTAAAAAATTAAGGCTATGTGCATACATTGCAGATTTGTTGCGTTTTTGTCGCTTTTTTTGGTGCGGATTTTGTGACAAAACCTGAAGCAAAACCTAATGCCAGCAAAGAGAATGAGAAACCTGAAGTGTCATGCACATGTTGAGTATTTTTGACTTGCAGATTTGGTGCAGAAAATAATCTGCAGCATGTCAATTCTCTGTGCATTGTTGCCCTGCACTTTTCAACCTTCACTTCTCTCAAATCAATCAAAAAGGCAGGCAAAAGCACACACCTTTTTTTTGCAGCTGTGTTTTTCTGGCCAAGAGATACAGAAATGGTGCAGAAATTTTACTCAATATGTGCACATACCCTTATCGGCATTAAATTGCTCATCTATAGACTATTCCATGGTCTGGAGTACATTTCCTTGTTATATAACCCTCAAAAGTGCACAGCCTTTATGAGTCTACGATTATCAATACATGACAATTTGAACAGAATGTGTATGAGGCCCTTCTTTATGTATAATACAGGATGCATCTGTGTCCCTTAATTTTGGCAGTTCTTGCTTCCTTCATAGACTAAACTAAAATTTACTGTTTCCGGTACGGTCTGCCCTGAAAACAGCTTGATTTTCCCATTGACTCTCATTATACTCATTATTTGAAATTACATTGCAAGTATTAGGAACTGCTCAGTTCGATCAATAAGCACCCGAGCATTTTAATGATCGTTCATCCCAAATAACACATTTTACTCTTATGGGTTTGGGAATGCCATGACCCACTGGGAGAGTGTACTTTGAGGAGCCTATATATTGGAAACTACCCAAAAGTGATACCATTTTAAAAACAGTACCTCTCAAATACTTTAAAACTGTTCTTGGTTTCATTTTTTTTTCAGTTGCTACACAGGAATTAATGCAAAGTGGAATGAAAAAAAAAATACATTTTACCTCTAAAATTTAGCTATAGCCCCAAATTTCTCACTTTTGCAAAAGTTAACACCAAAAAAATGGACCCCACAGTTTGTTATCCGCTTTCTTATGAGTGTTGTGAATGTAGTCAAAAAGTTCTGTTTGGACAATTTGCAGAGTTTTGAGCTAAAGGAGCAATATTTGAATTTTGGAGCAAAATTTGGCTGAAAGAAATGATGGGCACCATGTCGCATTTTCGGGGCCACCAGGGTGCCTAAACAGCAGAAAGCTCCCACAACTGACCCCATTTTTGAAACTACACCCTGTTAAATATTAATTATTCTTATTTTTATTCTGTACCGAGCACATGGTTTCTTGCTGACACTATCAAAAGCTATTTCTGTGTATGTAGCTCAGAGTATAAGTTAACTCCATATACAGAGGACACGTGATCAGTGTTGAACATATATAAACGTCCCTTAGGAGGGTGTGGGGGCTTTTGTCACGTGGGACGGTCACCTCCCTGCCTTCACCATCATTCTCCATGGACATGAGACAAGACACGAGGAACAACAGCTGTTAGCTACTCCATGCCATGATGACTTCAGACTTCACACAGACAGATGACTTTTACCACTCGGGGCCTTGGGAAAGATGAGTAACAAGACAAGCACTGATATTTACACATGGACACTCTGTTCGTAACTGTTTTGCTGCAATGGTGGATAATTCAATAAACCACTACGCACCTGGTTAAGTCTTGATTAGATATTTTTGCGCAATAACGATTTTTAACACACCCCTCAAGGATTTTATCCTGGAGTACAGTGAGCATTTTGAGCCCACTGGTATGACATAGAATTTTATAACTTTAAGTCGCCATATTGAAAAAGTTCATTTTCTTTCACAAAAATCTTGCTTTGGCCCTAAATTTATTACTTTTGCAGGAGGTAACACCAAAAAGTGGACCCCAGGCAACTAACCCCATTTTGGAAACTATACCCCTCAAGGATTTTGAACCCAGAGGTAGCACACAGAATTTGATAAAATTTGGTTGTCATATTAAACATTAGTGTTGAGCGCAAAGGCTTGCTTCTTGAGTTTGCATTGAATGCTTGGTTACGTCATCCCTGCATGTCTTTTTGGCTGTCTAACAGCCGCAAAACATGTGAGGCGGAAACTCAGGCATGTCAATGGAGCACCAGCGATACTTGGTGCACACCCAAGCTCTTTGTTGCAAACTTGAATAGCGAGTACTTGCGCTCAACACTAGTTGTTATATAGTCATAATGTTTTTAAACTTTTAAAAAAAACCTAACCCAAACCCCAACCCTAACTGCAACCCTATCCCCAACATTAACCACAACTCCAACCTCAAGCCCAACCCTAGGCCCAACCCTAACCCTATGCCCAAACCAAACTCAAATCCCAACCCTAACCCCAAACCCATTCCTAACAATAAGCCCAACCCTAACCCAAAGCACAACCCTAGCCCCATAGGCCTAACCCTACCCCAAAGTCCAAACATAAGCCTAAACCTAATGTCAAAAAATTTAAGAAATAAAAATTATAAAATATAAAAGAATTAATCTGACTAAGGGGATGACACAGGGGGATGGCATACTTATTATTGGCTTTTGATCACTGTGATAGGGTCTATCACAGTGATCAAAAGGAAGCAATAGGAAATAAAAACCCACTGTTGCCGGGTGTCAGCTGACAGGTTTCACATATACAGTGGGGCAAAAAAGTATTTAGTCAGTCAGCAATAGTGCAAGTTCCACCACTTAAAAAGATGAGAGGCGTCTGTAATTTACATCATAGGTAGACCTCAACTATGGGAGACAAACTGAGAAAAAAAAATCCAGAAAATCACATTGTCTGTTTTTTTAACATTTTATTTGCATATTATGGTGGAAAATAAGTATTTGGTCAGAAACAAACAATCAAGATTTCTGGCTCTCACAGACCTGTAACTTCTTCTTTAAGAGTCTCCTCTTTCCTCCACTCATTACCTGTAGTAATGGCACCTGTTTAAACTTGTTATCAGTATAAAAAGACACCTGTGCACACCCTCAAACAGTCTGACTCCAAACTCCACCATGGTGAAGACCAAAGAGCTGTCAAAGGACACCAGAAACAAAATTGTAGCCCTGCACCAGGCTGGGAAGACTGAATCTGCAATAGCCAACCAGCTTGGAGTGAAGAAATCAACAGTGGGAGCAATAATTAGAAAATGGAAGACATACAAGACCACTGATAATCTCCCTCGATCTGGGGCTCCATGCAAAATCCCACCCCGTGGGGTCAGAATGATCACAAGAACGGTGAGCAAAAATCCCAGAACCACGTGGGGGGACCTAGTGAATGAACTGCAGAGAGCTGGGACCAATGTAACAAGGCCTACCATAAGTAACACACTACGCCACCATGGACTCAGATCCTGCAGTGCCAGACGTGTCCCACTGCTTAAGCCAGTACATGTCCGGGCCCGTCTGAAGTTTGCTAGAGAGCATTTGGATGATCCAGAGGAGTTTTGGGAGAATGTCCTATGGTCTGATGAAACCAAACTGGAACTGTTTGGTAGAAACACAACTTGTCGTGTTTGGAGGAAAAAGAATACTGAGTTGCATCCATCAAACACCATACCTACTGTAAAGCATGGTGGTGGAAACATCATGCTTTGGGGCTGTTTCTCTGCAAAGGGGCCAGGACGACTGATCCGGGTACATGAAAGAATGAATGGGGCCATGTATCGTGAGATTTTGAGTGCAAACCTCCTTCCATCAGCAAGGGCATTGAAGATGAAATGTGGCTGGGTCTTTCAACATGACAATGATCCAAAGCACACCGCCAGGGCAACGAAGGAGTGGCTTCGTAAGAAGCATTTCAAGGTCCTGGAGTGGCCTAGCCAGTCTCCAGATCTCAACCCTATAGAAAACCTCTGGAGGGAGTTGAAAGTCCGTGTTGCCAAGCGAAAAGCCAAAAACATCACTGCTCTAGAGGAGATCTGCATGGAGGAATGGGCCAACATACCAAGAACAGTGTGTGGCAACCTTGTGAAGACTTACAGAAAACGTTTGACCTCTGTCATTGCCAACAAAGGATATATTACAAAGTATTGAGATGAAATTTTGTTTCTGACCAAATACTTATTTTCCACCATAATAGGCAAATAAAATGTTAAAAAAACAGACAATGTGATTTTCTGGATTTTTTTTTCTCAGTTTGTCTCCCATAGTTGAGGTCTACCTATGATGTAAATTACAGACGCCTCTCATCTTTTTAAGTGGTGGAACTTGCACTATTGCTGACTGACTAAATACTTTTTTGCCCCACTGTATAAACAGGAGGTGGAGGGTCAGGACAAAGCAGGAGGGGCCAAAGGTTGCAGAGATATCAGGGGTTTGGGGACATCATTTCTCTCTCTTATGACTTGCATATCATGTCATTAAAGAGAGAAATGATTTTAATTGCTGAAATCCTGAAGATTTTTTGACTCTGAGGTTGCTGTACCGGTATTTCTGATCGCTATTCCTTAGCAGTAATGAGGGAATACAGCCCCATAGCGGCTGCCATTTTTACATGGCCATTAAGGGGTAAAATTGGACAAGCAAAGCATTCATGCAAAAAAGTATTTTTTTGTATTTAAATAGTTGAGCAGGTATATGCTCAATGCTACAGCAGGTGTACATCCAATACTACAGCAAGTATACGTTCAACCACACACATGTCAGTAAGAGATCACTCCAGCTTCCACACTAAGGAAAACTGTCCACTAGAGTTGAGCGACCTTGACCTTTTTAGAGTCGAGCCGGGTTTCGCGAAACCCGACTATCTCAAAAGTCGGGTCGAGTGAAATCGGCCGATTATGACGTAAAGTCGGGATCGACCGAAACACAAAACCCAATGCAAGTCAATGGGGCAGCATAGTCGGCAGTGAGTGGGGGCCAGGAAAACACCTAGAGTGCCCATTTTAATGTCAAAACCATCCATTCTTCTTAATGAAGCTTGTCAAGCGTAATTTACCTTATAATAATTGGAAGGCATTTGAAATTGGGGGTCATTTGGCTAAAGTTGTGGTGTGTAGAGCTGGTTCAAGTAATTAGTGGGCCCAGGAAATCTGGACCACGTCACGGCAGTGGAGCAGGAAGAGGTAAGTATTTCAACTTTGCAAGTGCTGTGAACCTGAGCAAGCAGGGGGGGCCCACTCGTTGGAATTGGCACTGGCACAGGGCCCCTCAAAGTACAGCGGTGTGTTTGCACGGCGGGGGCGCCTCCCACCGGCAGCAACACTTTTGCGTACCATGAGAGGCCCTGTGCCAGTGACGTCGCCAACTAGTATTCCTCCCCCCACCTGATGAAGGAACCTGCACTTTCATCTGCACCTTCCTGTTTGTCCCCGTGTAAGGTGGTATGGTATGCGGGAAGGGGGACCTGACTTTCAGCAGGGTCACAATCTTGCAGTGTAGCGTGCACGGGAAATGTTGCATTATGGGTCAATGTACCAGCAGACTCATCTATCACTGGCTGGGCAATGGGCAGGATGAGGAGGAAACACATATATAGGCCCAAAGAATAAAGTGGGCTAAATGCAGTTCAAAATTGGTAACACAGGACTAATCAGGGGGCATTGCAGTGGAGGACAACTGGAATAAGAGGCTGACACAGAGAGTAGGCCCAAATCAGTAAGTAGTCGAAATGCAGTTCAAAATTGGCAACAGTAGTAAACAGGCGGCACAGCTTTGTTCAGTGGAGGAGAACAGCAAGGAGTGGCAGACACCGATAGTAGGCCCCAACCCAACTAGTAGGTCAAATGCAGTCTAACATTAACAACTACTTAACGAGCGCCTGAAAACGGAATTTCAGGACAGGAAACCAGGAGAACAGCAAGGAGCGGCAGACACCGATAGTAGGCCCCAAACCAACTAGTACGCCAAATGCAGTTGTTCCGTTTAACCACAATTTAATGAGAGCCTGAAGATAGAAGTTCAGGAAAGGCAACCTGGAGAACACCTTGGAGTGGAACACACCATCTCTCTACACCCCATACCCAATTTGTAGGCCTAATGCAGCGTAGTTTCCAACAACTACTAAACGAGAGCATGATGATCGAAGCATTGGCGAGGAAACCTGGGGAACACCTTGGAGTGGAACACACCATCTCTCTACAGTGGAACACACCATCTTTCTACACCCCATACCCAATTTGTAGGCCTAATGCAGCGTAGTTTCCAACAACTACTAAACGAGAGCCGGAAGATCGAAGCAATGGAGAGGAAACCTGGGGAACACCTTGGAGTGTAACACACCATCTCTCTACACCCCATACCCAATTTGTAGGCCTAATGCAGCGTAGTTTCCAACAACTACTAAACGAGAGCCGGAAGATCGAAGCTCAGGAAAGGCAACCTGGAGAACACCTTGGAGTGGAACACACCATCTCTCTACACCCCATACCCAATTTGTAGGCCCAATGCAGCGTAGTTTCCAACAACTACTAAACGAGAGCCGGAAGATCGAAGCAATGGAGAGGAAACCTGGGGAACACCTTGGAGTGTAACACACCATCTCTCTACACCCCATACCCAATATGTAGGCCTAATGCAGCGTAGTTTCCAACAACTACTAAACGAGAGCCGGAAGATCAAAGCAATGGAGAGGAAACCTGGGGAACACCTTGGAGTGTAACACACCATCTCTCTACACCACGGAAGGGCTGATTCTTAGGAAGGAAGGCTGTCGGAAAGAAGCAGGGCGCGTCCGAGGGTGATTATATTCTTATTAGGTATATACTCACCCTCGGACGCGCCCTGCTTCTTTATTTGTAATGAATGTTTATTTGCAATGTGGTTTTGACTTACTCTATTTTTTTGGTAAATAATGATTTTATTATTTTCATTGTTTTGCATCTTCTTGGCAATAATATAAAGAAGACGCGACAGGACAACACTCGGTGGATGCCATATCTGTGTTTAAAATTGAAAAAACCTTTCAGTTAACTACTTGCAGGAGAAAGTTATTGTAGCTGGTGGCCATTTTTAGTACTGTACCAGATTTTTGTTGTATGTGTTTGTTTTTAATGTTAAAATGTCTGCATTTGATATCTCTCCAGTATTTTCTTTTTTATAAGCAAAATACTTATTTTTATATTTTCTGATGTTGGTTCCAGGGGTACACGGGCAGCAGTGGTGTGGTCAGTGGAGGCCTAGTGGAAGGAGTGACCGCAGACAGGCATCGAAGGCCTAAAATAATAACACATGGCTGTAGGCAATTTTAAATTGGTTACAGGGGTACACGGGCAGCAGTGGTGTGGTCAGTGGAGGCCTAGTGGAAGGAGTGACCGCAGACAGGCATCGAAGGCCTAAAATAATAACACATGGCTGTAGGCAATTTTAAATTGGTTACAGGGGTACACGGGCAGCAGTGGTGTGGTCAGTGGAGGCCTAGTGGAAGGAGTGACCACAGACAGGCATCGAAGGCCTAACATAACAAAAATGTCAATACAATGGTATTGTCAGTGGCAGGCATTGAAGGATGTCAGCGCATAGACTAAACATTGGTGGAGCTGTGAGATAATTTTGCAAGTGGTAGAGCACTGTTTGAGCTGGGGTGGGGGGAAACTGTCTTGTGGCCGGCGGTACAGGCCCAGGGCCCCTCATATTACAACGGTGTGTCTGACGTTGGGTGCGCACCACCACCGCCAGAGACACTTTATTGTACTAGGAGGGACCCAGTGGCAGTGCCGTCGACCAAAAGCGGGCTCACCCACCTCTTCAGACAAACTGCACTCTCACGGGTGCTGTCGCCAAGTGTCGATACCACGGCCCCGTGTGGGGAGTTTGGCCATTTAGTGAGGTGTAAACATGTCGTATGCTGGACAATCAGGTGCAGAAAATTACGAGATTGGAAAAGGCATTCAGAATAGTCCACAGGCAAGACCTTTTCATAGGAAAGCTAGGTGTCAGCCGGGCAAGGTGGGGCAAAAGATTTCGAAATCCAGTTGTGGTTCATTTTAATGAAGGTTAGATCATCTACATTTTGGGTAGCCAGACGAGTCCTTTTTTCTGTTAGTATTGAACCTGCAGCACTGAATGCAGCAAAATCACTCCACAACCTGGTCAGAAAACCCCTCTGGCCAACGCCACTTCTGATTTCTGCCCCTCTAACTCCTCTGGTCTGCTGGCCCCTGCAGCTCGTGTGAGAACGATCACGGGCGCTGTGTGCAGGGAATGCCAGAAGCAAACGGTCAACAAGAGTTGATTGTTTGGTTGCTAATATTAGTTCCAAGTTCTCATGTGGCATTATATTTTGCAATTTGCCTTTATAGCGAGGATCAAGGAGGCAGGCCAACCAGTAATCGTCATCATTCATCATTTTAGTTATGCGTGTGTCCCTTTTGAGGATACGTAAGGCATAATCCGCCATGTGGGCCAAAGTTCCAGTTCTCAAATCTGCGGTTGTGCTTGGTTGAGGGGCAGTTTCAGGCAAATCAACGTCACTTGTGTCCCTCAAAAAACCAGAACCCGGCCTTGCCGCGCCACCAATTTCCAGTGGCCCCGGAAAAGCTTCCTCATTAAAAATATAATCATCCCCATCATCCTCCTCGTCCTCCTCCTCCTCTTCGCCCGCTACCTCGTCCTGTACACTGCCCTGGCCAGACAATGGCTGACTGTCATCAAGGCTTTCCTCTTCCTCAGCTGCAGACGCCTGATCCTTTATGTGCGTCAAACTTTGCATCAGCAGACGCATTAGGGGGATGCTCATGCTTATTATGGCGTTGTCTGCACTAACCAGCCGTGTGCATTCCTCAAAACACTGAAGGACTTGACACATGTCTTGAATCTTCGACCACTGCACACCTGACAACTCCATGTCTGCCATCCTACTGCCTGCCCGTGTATGTGTATCCTCCCACAAAAACATAACAGCCCGCCTCTGTTCACACAGTCTCTGAAGCATGTGCAGTGTTGAGTTCCACCTTGTTGCAACGTCTATGATTAGGCGATGCTGGGGAAGGTTCAAAGAACGCTGATAGGTCTGCATACGGCTGGAGTGTACGGGCGAACGGCGGATATGTGAGCAAAGTCCACGCACTTTGAGGAGCAGGTCGGATAACCCCGGATAACTTTTCAGGAAGCACTGCACCACCAGGTTTAAGGTGTGAGCCAGGCAAGGAATGTGTTTCAGTTGGGAAAGGGAGATGGCAGCCATGAAATTCCTTCCGTTATCACTCACTACCTTGCCTGCCTCAAGATCTACAGTGCCCAGCCACGACTGCGTTTCTTTCTGCAAGAACTCGGACAGAACTTCCGCGGTGTGTCTGTTGTCGCCCAAACACTTCATAGCCAATACAGCCTGCTGACGTTTGCCAGTAGCTGCCCCATAATGGGAGACCTGGTGTGCAACAGTGGCAGCTGCGGATGGAGTGGTTGTGCGACTGCGGTCTGTGGACGAGCTCTCGCTTCTGCAGGAGGACGAAGAGGAGGAGGAGGGGGTGCGAACGGCTACAGCCAATTGTTTCCTAGACCGTGGGCTAGGCAGAACTGTCCCAAACTTGCTGTCCCCTGTGGACCCTGCATCCACCACATTTACCCAGTGTGCCGTGATGGACACGTAACGTCCCTGGCCATGCCTACTGGTCCATGCATCTGTTGTCAGGTGCACCTTTGTGCTCACAGATTGCCTGAGTGCATGGACGATGCGCTCTTTAACATGCTGGTGGAGGGCTGGGATGGCTTTTCTGGAAAAAAAGTGTCGACTGGGTAGCTCATAGCGTGGTACAGCGTAGTCCATCAGGGCTTTGAAAGCTTCGCTTTCAACTAACCGGTAGGGCATCATCTCTAACGAGATTAGTCTAGCTATGTGTGCGTTCAAACCCTGTGTACGCGGATGCGAGGCTAAGTACTTCCTTTTTCTAACCATAGTCTCATGTAGGGTGAGCTGGACTGGAGAGCTGGAGATCGTGGAACTAGCGGGGGTGCCGGTGGACATGGCAGACTGAGAGACGGTGGGAGATGGTATTGTTGCCACCGGTGCCCTAGATGCAGTGTTTCCTACTACGAAACTGGTGATTCCCTGACCCTGACGGCTTTGGCCTGGCAAAGAAACCTGCACAGATACTGCAGGTGGTGCGGAAAATGGTGGCCCTACACTGCCGGAAGGGATGTTGCGTTGCTGACTAGCTTCATTGGCCGAGGGTGCTACAACCTTAAGGGACGTTTGGTAGTTAGTCCAGGCTTGCAAATGCATGGTGGTTAAATGTCTATGCATGCAACTTGTATTGAGACTTTTCAGATTCTGTCCTCTGCTTAAGGTAGTTGAACATTTTTGACAGATGACTTTGCGCTGATCAATTGGATGTTGTTTAAAAAAATGCCAGACTGCACTCTTTCTAGCATCGGATACCTTTTCAGGCATTGCAGACTGAGCTTTAACCGGATGGCCACGCTGTCCTCCAACAGGTTTTAGCTTTGCCACGCGTTTTGGGCAAGATACGGGCCCGGCAGATGGAACCTGTTGCGATGTTGATGCCTGCTGCGGCCCCTCCTCCGCTTCAGAACTGCTGCCGCCTGCACCCTGTTCCCCCAATGGCTGCCAATCGGGGTCAAGAACTGGGTCATCTATTACCTCTTCTTGTAGCTCGTGTGCAACTTCGTCTGTGTCACCGTGTCGGTCGGTGGTATAGCGTTCGTGATGGGGCAACATAGTCTCATCAGGGTCTGATTCTTGATCAGCACCCTGCGAGGGCAATGTTGTGGTCTGAGTCAAAGGACCAGCATAGTAGTCTGGCTGTGGCTGTGCATCAGTGCACTCCATGTCAGATTCAACTTGTAATGGGCATGGACTGTTAACTGCTTCACTTTCTAAGCCAGGGACGGTATGTGTAAAGAGCTCCATGGAGTAACCCGTTGTGTCGCCTGCTGCATTCTTCTCTGTTGTTGTTTTTGCTGAAGAGGACAAGGAAGTGACTTGTCCCTGACCGTGAACATCCACTAACGACGCGCTGCTTTGACATTTACCAGTTTCACGAGAGGAGGCAAAAGAGCTAGAGGCTGAGTCAGCAAGATAAGCCAAAACTTGCTCTTGCTGCTCCGGCTTTAAAAGCGGTTTTCCTACTCCCAGAAAAGGGAGCGTTCGAGGCCTTGTGTAGCCAGACGACGAACCTGGCTCCACAGCTCCAGACTTAGGTGCAATATTTTTTTTCCCACGACCAGCTGATGCTCCACCACTACCACTACCCTCATTACCAGCTGACAATGAACGCCCCCGGCCACGACCTCTTCCACCATACTTCCTCATTGTTTTAAAAACGTAAACAAACTAACGGTATTTGTTGCTGTCACACAAATTACACGGTGAGCTATAACTTCAGTATGATTTAGCTACCCCTTTACAGGTGAGTGAGACCACAACGAAAATCAGGCACAATGTTACACACTCTGTTGTTGGTGGCAACAAATGAGAGAGATGCCATACACGCAGGACTGTCACTGAAGCACAAATGTAAATATTAATCTCCCACTGATTTGATTTTTTTTTTTTTTCAGGGAGACTTTAGGAAAAAAAAAAATAGAATAAAATGATTTTTTCAGGAAGAATTTAGAAACCAAAGAAAATAAAATGATCTTTTCAGGGAGAATTTAGAAAACAAATAAAACAAAAAAAAGCTTTCTATGGCCCACTGAGTGAGAGATGACGCACACAGGAGTCAGGAGTGGCACACAAGCCCAGAGGCCAATATTTATCTCCCACTGATTGATGTAGTGATTTTTTCAGGTAGATTTTGGAACCCAAATCAAGCTAAAAAAAATAATAGGCTTTCTATGGCCCACAATTGGAGAGAGAGAGAGATGGCACACCCAGGAGTCAAGACTGGCACACAAGCAGAAAGGGCAATATTAATCTCCCACTGATTTGTTTTTGTTTTGTTTTTTTCAGGGAGACTTTAGGAAAAAAAAAATAGAATAAAATGATTTTTTCAGGAAGAATTTAGAAACCAAATAAAAAAAAATGATTTTTTCAGGGAGAATTTAGAAAACAAATAAAACAAAAAAAGGCTTTCTATGGCCCACTGAGTGAGAGATGACGCACACAGGAGTCAGGAGTGGCACACAAGCCCAGAGGCCAATATTTATCTCCCACTGATTGATGTAGTGATTTTTTCAGGTAGATTTTGGAACCCAAATCAAGCTAAAAAAATAATAGGCTTTCTATGGCCCACAATTGGAGAGAGAGAGAGAGATGGCACACCCAGGAGTCAAGACTGGCACACAAGCAGAAAGGGCAATATTAATCTCCCACTGATTTGTTTTTTTTGTTTTTTTTCAGGGAGACTTTAGGAAAAAAAAAAATAGAATAAAATGATTTTTTCAGGAAGAATTTAGAAACCAAATAAAATAAAATGATTTTTTCAGGGAGAATTTAGAAAACAAATAAAACAAAAAAAGGCTTTCTATGGCCCACTGAGTGAGAGATGACGCACACAGGAGTCAGGAGTGGCACACAAGCCCAGAGGCCAATATTTATCTCCCACTGATTGATGTAGTGATTTTTTCAGGTAGATTTTGGAACCCAAATCAAGCTAAAAAAAATAATAGGCTTTCTATGGCCCACAATTGGAGAGAGAGAGAGAGATGGCACACCCAGGAGTCAAGACTGGCACACAAGCAGAAAGGGCAATATTAATCTCCCACTGATTTGTTTTTTGTTTTTTTTTTCAGGGAGACTTTAGGAAAAAAAAAATAGAATAAAATGATTTTTTCAGGAAGAATTTAGAAACCAAATAAAATAAAATGATTTTTTCAGGGAGAATTTAGAAAACAAATAAAACAAAAAAAGGCTTTCTATGGCCCACTGAGTGAGAGATGACGCACACAGGAGTCAGGAGTGGCACACAAGCCCAGAGGCCAATATTTTTCTCCCACTGATTGATGTAGTGATTTTTTCAGGTAGATTTTATAACCCAAATCAAGCAAAAAAATAAATAGGCTTTCTATGGCCCACTGAGTGAGAGATGACACAGACAGGGATGGCACTCTAGCAGAAATGTCAATCTTAATCTCCCACAAAAAAAAAACAAAAAACATGGAGTGTCCTTCAATTATTATCTCCCTGCAGTAATCTCAGCCAGGTATGGCAGGCAGCAATAAGGAGTGGACTGATGCACAAATTAAATAAAAAGTGTGTACAAACCAAAAAGATAGCTGTGCAGAAAGGAAGGAACAAGAGGATTTGTGCTTTGAAAAAAGCAGTTGGTTTGCACAGCGGCGTACACACAGCAATGCAGCTATCAGGGAGCCTTCTAGGGCAGCCCAATGAGCTACAGCGCTGAGGGGGAAAAAAAAAAAATGTAGCTTCCACTGTCCCTGCACACCGAAGGTGGTGTTGGGCAGTGGAAATCGCTACAGCACAAGCGGTTTGGTGGTTAATGGACCCTGCCTAACGCTATCCCTGCTTCTGACGAAGCGGCAGCAACCTCTCCCTAAGCTCAGATCAGCAGCAGTAACATGGCGGTCGGCGGGAACTCCCCTTTATAGCCCCTGTGACGCCGCAGACAGCAAGCCAATCACTGCAATGCCCTTCTCTAAGATGGTGGGGACCAGGACCTATGTCATCACGCTGCCCACACTCTGCGTTTACCTTCATTGGCTGAGAAATGGCGCTTTTCGCGTCATTGAAATGCGACTTTGGCGCGAAAGTCGCGTACCGCATGGCCGACCCCGCACAGGGGTCGGATCGGGTTTCATGAAACCCGACTTTGCCAAATGTCGGCGACTTTTGAAAATGAACGACCCGTTTCGCTCAACCCTACTGTCCACCACTTAATGGTCCTTTTTCTCTCTGTGATCAAAGACTGCTCAGCTTCTCAGCTGACTCTCCAGTCACTCCATTCAGAGAGATATTCTCATTTGTCTCTCTCCCAATTGCAGCTCAAGTCTTGGCTGGTAACTCATCAGCTTTAACACACTCCGCTCTGCTTCAATGTACAGCAGACTCAATTACTCACCAGCAGCAACACATGCTGAACCTATTTCCTGGTTCTTAGTAATGATGGGCGGTAATGCTCTTTTTGGTGATCTGGCTCTCTCGGCTCCGCTTACCTAGAAGAGCCAGCTCTTTTAGATCCTAGATGGATCCCTATTAAATATGTGTTCACAATAGGTGAACACATATTAAAAATGATGTGAATGTGGTTGATACTTTGGCCACCCATGACCAAAACCCCGCCTACTTGCAGTCAGCCAATTAAATTGATGAATGGGCATAGTTTGGATTAGTTGGGCGGAGTTACATCCGCAGAGCACAGGAATTTTACGCCCAGTGAGAGCCATTCAGAGAATTCAGTGGCTCTCACATTTTGTGCCGGCTTGCATTGTTCACAGCAGTGAGCCAACTATTTGTATGGGTTCACTCATGAATGACCCATCACTAGTTCTTAGCAACACACTGCAGGTGCACTCCTAATCAAGACCTGGAGTGCTAGGACTTAACCCTCATCTATTTGGCCTTGCTGAGGCCTGGCCACCATCTGTCAACCCCATAGTGCCTTCAGGGAATACATTGACCCAAGCAGGAGGCTCATGCCCGGCCAATTGAAGAAAATTACTATTGTCACCCTCTCCTGGAGAAAACCATTTAGATAAATCAAACATGGCTCTGCTATCTACAGCTTACACAAAGGGCTCTACTATCTGAATATTACAAAGAAACTCATCCACTATTCTGCTACCTACAGACTACACACAATGCTCTGCTACCTACAGATTGCACGCAATGCATCTCCACAGACATACCTCACCCCCACCAAAGATACTAGCGGAAATGTGGCACCTCCAAAATCACCAAATTCCCCCAGTCCAGAAGTCCATTTTCAGTCAAAGACTATATCTGAGGCCTCTTTCCAGGATGAGGAACAGCGCTGCAGGCAGTGTAGGTGGAGTAGGAGTTGCGCTGGCAAATGCTGAAATCTATTGGTTCTGCAAACTGATTAGTTTCAGACCACCAGGTCTGAAAGCTACAGTGGTTTGTTAGACATCTTTTAGTGTGTGACAACTGTCAAAGATACAATCCCGATATAAATCTGGTATCTCTGTTATCGCACAGATACAAAGAATAAAGTCTCCTTATCATTTATACTTCACGAGTAATAATGTGAAAAGTAAATAAAACTAATTCTTCACCTTTTTCATTTTGGTTCACAAAGAACGCAGTCGGCTTCGGCTCTCATTTATCCTGCGCTCTACACTGAGTGCTGCCATCAGGATTTATTTTTAAATCTCTGAAATACGTGATTCAGATGGATCCCCGGCAGAATATTCCCTATAATGAGGCAGATAGCAGAATTATGGATGCTGTCTGACCAGTGATCTGGCGGTGTCAGTCTTTTTAGTCGTACATAAAAGCAAGGTCCACCTCTGAAAAGAAGGACATCACTGAACAGAGGCCAGACAGAGTCTAGAATAACTATGCTGCCTCATTATAGTGAATGGATCCCTTGGCGGTTTCATCTGAATCACGTCACTCAGAGATTTACATGAAAACCCCAAAGTAAGTTCTCAGCATAGAGCACTGGATAAATGTAGTTCCAAACATTATGTAAAATGTTCTCAATAAAAGCATCAACTCAGTTCATAAAAAAAGCAAGTCCCAATTCAGGTCTGTCATCTGTTAACGTAAATACAGGGAGCTTCCACAGTACTGGCAGCACAAAGGCTCTGGAAAATCGCTATGGCTGTTCACTAGTGTTGAGCGATACCGTCCGATACTTGAAAGTATCGGTATCGGATAGTATCGGCCGATACCCGAAAAATATCGGATATCGCCGATACCGATATCCGATACCAATACAAGTCAATGGGACATCAAGTATCGGAAGGTATTCTCATGGTTCCCAGGGTCTGAAGGAGAGGAAACTCTCCTTCAGGCCCTGGGATCCATAGGGATGTGTAAAATAAAGAATTAAAATAAAAAATATTGATATATTTACCTCTCCGGCGGCCCCTGAACTCAGCGCGGGTAACCGGCAGGCTTCTTTGTTCAAAATCAGCGCTTTTAGGACCTGAGAATCACGTCCCGGCTTCTGATTGGTCGCGGGCCGCCCATGTGACCGCCACGCGACCAATCACAAGCCGCGACGTCACCGCAAGCTATTAGCGCGCTCATTTTTGAAAAATGAGCGCGTTAATGACTTTCAAAGACGTAGCGGCTTGTGATTGGTCGCGGCCACGCGACCAATCACAAGCCGCGACGTCACCGCAAGCTATTAACGCGCTCATTTTTAAAAATGAGCGCGTTAATGGCTTTCAAAGACGTAGCGGCTTGTGATTGGTCGCGTGGCCGCGACCAATCACAACCCGCTACGTCTTTGAAAGCCATTAACGCGCTCATTTTTAAAAATGAGCGCGTTAATAGCTTGCGGTGACGTCGCGGCTAGTGATTGGTCGCGGCCACGCGACCAATCACAAGCCGCTACATCTTTGAAAGCCATTAACGCGCTCATTTTTAAAAATGAGCGCGTTAATAGCTTGCGGTGACGTCGCGGCTTGTGATTGGTCGCGGCCACGCGACCAATCACAAGCCGCTACGTCTTTGAAAGCCATTAACGCGCTCATTTTTAAAAATGAGCGCGTTAATAGCTTGCGGTGACATTGCGGCTTGTGATTGGTCGCGGCCGCGACCAATCACAACCCGCTACGTCTTTGAAAGCCATTAACGCGCTCATTTTTAAAAATGAGCGCGTTAATAGCTTGCGGTGACGTCGCGGCTTGTGATTGGTCGCGTGGCCGCGACCAATCACAAGCCGCTACGTCTTTGAAAGTCATTAACGCGCTCATTTTTCAAAAATGAGCGCGCTAATAGCTTGCGGTGACGTCGCGGCTTGTGATTGGTCGCGTGGCGGTCACATGGGCGGCCCGCGACCAATCAGAAGCCGGGACGTGATTCTCAGGTCCTAAAAGCGCTGATTTTGAACAACGAAGCCTGCCGGTTACCCGCGGACTCACCAGGGGCCGCCGGAGAGGTAAATATATCAATATTTTTTATTTTAATTCTTTATTTTACACATCTCTATGTATCCGATACCGATACCCGATACCACAAAAGTATCGGATCTCGGTATCGGAATTCCGATACCGCAAGTATCGGCCGATACCCGATACTTGCGGTATCGGAATGCTCAACACTACTGTTCACCCATCCAAAATAAATTGCCTCCCTACCTTCTGAACCACAGTGTGATTAATCCACATTTAGCATCCACGTTTGGCATTCAGTAGTGATGAGATCATGCCTAAATTACAGGAGCGTGTGTTAGGTGTCAGATTTCTCCCACTGTGCGGGATGGATCCCAGGCATTGTCTAGTGCGGTGGTCTCCCATTCAGGCCCGGCAGCTGCATTTGCTGCTCAGCGCAGACATCGGTCCCGGCATCTTGCACAGGCTCATGTTTGGTTTGGTGTACGTTTGGTTACTGCTGGCTCTCCAGCCAAGTCTATGGTAACCAGTGATATGCAGGTGTGGCTTTGCGCTCTGGAGTCTAAGTCCAGAGATCACCTTACTGAGCATGTCCGTGATGTGGCGTCTTCTCATTGGTGGTCGGATGTTAGCTACTGTGATGATGTGTCAGCTCCAGATTGGCCTGCGGGCGATGTCTCGGCAGACTGGGCATGAGTGTTTTGAGCCTAGTGTATAAAAGGCTCTCAGGGGCGCATGCGGGTGCGCTAGTGTCATTTATGTTTTGTGTGTGCGTGGATACTCTACCACTCTGTCTGCATGTTTGAGTGTGTCCGTCTATACTCAAAGACTGTACACGTTGGCAGGCAGGTAGCACAAGTATGCAGTTTTGTACCCATGGCTCAACGCTTGAGCCTCTAGTCTGCTACATGCTTAGGGTGCCTGTCAGGCACAAGTTCAGTAACTTTCAGGACAGGGGTAACTAGCCGCTTGGCTTTGCGTCTGTTTCAACTCGTGTGCAATTAGCACAGGCCAGTTACAGAGCAAGCTCAAACCTTATGCTATACTTCTCAGTGAAAGCGACATGATATTGTACCTAGCATCATAAGAGCTCTTTCTCCTGGCTCTGCATCTGCTTCATTCGTGTGTGCGGTTAGCACAGTTTAGTTGCAGAGCAAGCTCAATCCACGTGCTAACATCCCTGTGACGTTAACAGGGTATAGCGCTTAGCATATATAGTGCAGTACCTCTTGGTAAAGTAACTGAGCTTGGTAGTTCGTGTTCCGATCATACTATGTGGCGTTAACACAGTGTACTAAGGCAACGCATGCTTTTTTGTTCCATCATTGTTCACACTAGAAGCAGGGTTCATCCCTGCACGGTGGACCCTGGGTTGCGATTGCACTTTTATTTTATATTTTATTGGTGCAATCCGTCAACTCTAACAGCATGTCTCCAGAAGCATAACGTACTGGTCACTACAACATACTAGGCATTACAAGGTACTGGACACTACAATGGCAGTTTGCAATTTTAACTCAGGAACATCCGCTACTTCGTCCCTCCTGAGTCTCTCTCTTTGACTAAGCAGTACTGTACAGTCATTTGTGGGGTATTGCCACGTTGAGTCGAAATTCAGTGACACATTTTGGTAGCATTTTTGACAATTTTGCCTTGTAAAAATGTTAAATCTGGGCCTAAAACAATTTTTTGTGGCAAAAATGTAATTGCTTTTTTTTCATTGCCCAATGGTATAAAATTCTGTGACCCACCATTGGTGTAAATATGATCACTGCACCCCTTGATGATTTCATTGAGAGGTATAGATTGTAAAATAGGGTCACTTATGGGGGTTTCTGCTGTTCTGGAACCCCAGAGTCTCTGCCAATGTGACATGGCCCCCTCAAGCAGTGCAGCAAAATCTGCACTGTAATGTGGATCTGCTTCCCTTTTGAGCTCTGCACTGTACTTCAAAGTAATATTCTACCACTTATGGGGTATTTATGTACTCAAGACAAATTGCATAACAAATTTTACTGTTCGTTTTCTCCTATTACTCTTTTGAAAATTGCAAACTTGGGGTCAAATCAACATTTTAGTGAAAAAATGGTAACATTTAATCTACTCCCAGGCTTTCTAGGAAAGTTCCCACGATCTATGAACAGCCAGCAGAGGGCGCCTCACCGCAAATGAAGCTAAATATAGATCAGTGACCTATATTTAGCTTCATTCCCCGGGGTTTTGCAGCAAGGAGCAGCCTGCATTAGCGGAACTCCTTGCTGCAAAATGTTTTAACCCCTTCAGAAGGATTTACATCGTTGGACTTTACAGATCTGCGGAAGGTAAGTATATTGTTGGTTTATTATGTTTTTTCTTTCACAGAACGAGGGTCTTCAGTGATTGGATTGGGCGTTAAATAAAATATTACAACAACCTTTGGTTTTATTTCATTAAAATAATTTTTTATAATGTGTGTGTGTTTTTTTTTAACCCTTTCATTCATTTGGATTAATAATGGATAGGTGTCATAATTGACGCCTCTCCATTATTAATTAGGCTTAATGTCACCTTACAATAGCAAGGTGGCATTAACCCTTCATTACCCCATATCCCACCGCTACACGGGAATGGGAAGAGAGTGGCCAAGTGCCAGAATAGGCGCATCTTCCAGATGTGCCTTTTCTGGGATGGCTGGGGGCAGATGTTTTTAGCCAGGGGGGGGGGCAATAACCATGGACCCTCTCCAGGCTATTAATATCTGCCCTCAGTCACTGGCTTTACTACTCTGGCGGAGAAAATTGTGCGGGAGCCCACGCCAATTTTTTCCGCCATTTAACCCTTTAATTTAGTAGATAGAACGGCCAAATTTTGCAGAAACACACTACTGACATTAGTAGTGTGGAATCTGCAAAAAAATGGAGAGAAGACATGGTTTACTGTATGTAAACCATGTCTCAAATCATGTCGGGTTTAGGAAGGAGAAAGAAAAAGCCGGTAATTGAATTACCGGCTTTCAAGCTGTATAGCACTGGAATAAATATTAATATATATACATACATGTGTTTCACTGACATATATATATATATACCTATTCTATGTGTACACATTTATTCTACCTATTGTACTGTAAGCTGTCAGTGTGATTTTACTGTACACAGCACTGAATTGCCGGCTTTTCTCTCTAACAGCGCTGCGTATTTCTCGCAAGTCACACTGCTTGTCCGTGTGTAATCCGTATTTTTCACGCTTCCATAGACTTTCATTGGCATATTTCTTGCGCAGTACGGTGACAAACGCAGCATGCTGCGATTTTGTATGGCCGTAGAAAGCCGTATAATACTGATCAGTAAAATACGGCAGATAGGAGCAGGGGCATAGAGAATAATTGTGCCGTATTTTTTGCGAGTTTTACGGATGTAGTTTCTGCGCTCTTACGTCCGTAAAACTCGCAAGTGTGACGCCGGCCTCACACCAACCAAACATTGCAGGGGTTGGCTGCCTAGCAGAAAAAATGCACATTGATATAACTCACATAGGACGCCAGTCACACTGGTAAGTGTGGTGCACAGTGTCTGGTATGCAGCCTATTAATGACGCCCCTTGTATTAACAGGCGGGCTTGCCCAGCACTATAATATGCAGCAAACAGTGACAGACGCCCCAGAAAATACTAACCAACAAAAAGAGGCCTGGCCACATCCTGCAAAAAAAGATATCAGATAGTGCAAAAAATGTATGCATATGATAAACACATACATTATATGAGGTATTGGTTTAATATTTTGGCCAAAATAAAGTAAGCTCGCAACCCAATGTCAAGGGTCCTCAAAATCTTGTGAGTTCTACCACTAATATAAAAAACAGCTAACATAGAAAAAACTCAGAAAAAATACATACCATGAGATACAGCCTTCCCAAAACCCTGTCTGATGACAAATGCACACTTAGCAGGATGCAGCAGGCCTCCACTGATAAAGGCTAGGGGCGGCACAGGTGCAAACTACTTGAAAAAAACAGCCACCCCCACACCAACCAAACATTGCAGGGGTTGGCTGCCTAGTAGAAAAAATGCACATTGATATAACTCACATAGGACACCAGTCACACTGGTAAGTGTGGTGCACAGTGACTGGTATGCAGTCTATTAATGACACCCCTTGTATTAACAGGCGGGCTGCCCAGCACTATAATATGCTGCACACAGTGACAGACACCCCAGAAAAACCTAACCAACAAAAAGGGGCCTGGCCACATCCTGCAAAAAAAGATATCATATAGTGCAAAAAATGTATGCATGTGATAAACACATACATTATATGAGGTATTGGTTTAATATTTTGGCCAAAATAAAGTAAGCTTGCAACCCAACGTCAAGGGTCCTCATAATCTTTCCTCAACCCCCAATCTACTAAAATGCTTGTGCGTGCCCTCATCATCTCCCGCCTTGACTACTGCAACATCCTTTTCTGTGGCCTCCCTGCTAACACCCTTGCACCTCTCCAGTCCATCCTTAACACTGCTGCCCGACTAATCCGTCTCTCTCCTCGCTACTCCTCCGCTTTCCCCCTCTGCAAATCCCTTCACTGGCTCCCATTCACTCAGCGTATCCAGTTCAAATTACTAATACTGACCTACAAAGCCATCCATAACCTGTCTCCTCCATATATCTCTGAACTAATCTCCCGATATCTTCCCTCACGTGATCTCCGGTCCTCCCAAGACCTCCTTCTCTCCTCCACACTTATTCGCTCCTCATCCAACCACCTCCAAGACTTCTCCCGAATATCCCCCATCCTCTGGAACTCTCTGCCCCAACAAGTCCGACTGTCAACCACAGTCGGATCCTTCAGACGGAACCTGAAAACTTATTTCTTCAGGAAAGCCTACAGCCTGCACTGACACCGCTGCCGCCTCATCACTATTGAAGCTACCGCCTCACCAAGACCGGAGCTCCTGCAACCCTCAACCTACTGTCTCCTTCCTCATAATCCTGTAGAATGTAAGCCCGCAAGGGCAGGGTCCTCGCCCTTCTGTATCAGTCTGCCATTGTTAGTTTGTTTACTGTATGTGATATCTGTAACTTGTATGTAACCCCTTCTCATGTACAGCACCATGGAATTAATGGTGCTATATAAATAAATAATAATAATAATAATCTTGCGAGTCCTACCACTAATATAAAAAAACAGCTAACATAGAAAAAACTCAGAAAAAATACATACCATGAGATACAGCCTTCCCAAAACCCTATCTGATGACAAATGCACATTAAGCAGGATGCAGCAGGCTTCCACTGATAAAGGCTAGGGGCGGCACAGGTGCAAACTACTTGATAAGGACAGTCACCCCCACACCAACCAAACATTGCATGGGTTGGCTGCCTAGTAGAAAAAATGCACATTGATATAACTCACATAGGTTTTCAAGGTTCAACATTGTAAAATTCTGTGAAGCCCCGGACTGCTCAAGGTGCTCACAACACATGTAGATAAATTCCTTGAGGTGTCTAGTTTCCAAAATGGGGTCATTTGTAGGGAATTTTCACTGTTTAGGCACCTCAGAGGCTCTCCAAACACAACATGATGTCAGCTATTGATTCAAGAAAATTTTGAATTCCAAAAGTCAAATGGTGCTACTTCCCTTATGAGTAGTGTTGAGCAATACCTTCCGATATCCAAAAGTATACCGATACCAATGCAAGTCAATGGGACCAAAATATCGGAATTAAAATAAACCCTTTATTTCCTTGTAGGTTAATTCTACATGAAGGAAAACAACTAAGAATAATGTAGGGTGTATTGGGGAGGTGGAGGAGACATTAAAGGCATAGAGGTTTAGCCCAATCAAATGGAATAGCAGAAATTATTTTTTTAAAGACATTCGGAGTTACAAAGCTATTGACTATGTTACGATTTTTTAAATTTAGTCAGATATTTATGTTTCACTACTTCCATGCTGTTCACCTTCTTTTTAACTTCTCCCACACTTTCTTCTTCATCATCCTCAGCAGCATCATCTTTTCCATCAACTTCTCCTTCACCTTATTCATCTTCTTCTTCTTCACCTTCTTCGAATTATTATTTTTTTTTACATTCTTCATATTCTTTTTATTCAACTATTTTAATCAACTTCTTCATCTTCTTCTTCTTCATCATATTCTTATTTGTGACAGCCAGGCCTTCCTGTAGTTGTTATCTATAAAAGTTTGAAGATTACACCTCCTGTTCTGCCTGTCACAAAATATTTACAACAGGATTTGTCCGCGTTCAGTTTGGCCTGCAGCAGCAGGTTTTTACCAGGGGCAACACGAGGAGGAGCGGACTCACCCCCATACACTGCTTAGTCTTCCTCTGCTTATAATTTAGATAATATCTTTTGCTCTGATTATTAGTCTTATGCTTAATGTTGTTATGCTTTTTGTTCTGCAGCTTCTTGTTCTTTTGCTTCTCGGTCTTCAGGGTCGTCATGCTTAGGGTCTTGAACTTTGAACTGTAGCAGGAGGTACAAGAAGGCCGAGGAGCTGCAGAGAACCAGCTTACGGTACTGGAACCCGGATGGCTTCTCGGTCGTCATCTTTAGGGTCTTGAACTTGGAAATGTAGCAGAAGGTACTAGAGCAAAAGACACTGCCGAGAGCCAGCAGACAGTACTGGAACCCGGATGGCTAGCCGAAGATACAAGAGCCAATGGAACTATCGAGGACCAGCTGACGTTACTGGAACCCGGTTACTAAGCAGGAGGTACCCATGCCAGAAAGCGCTACCAAGGACCACTTGATGTTGGTGGAACTCGGATACCCAGAAGGAGGCATCTAAGCCAAAGGCTCTGCCCGGAACCAGCTGACGGTACTGGAACCAGGATGGGCAGGAGGGACTACCCGTGTCAAAGACACTTCTGAGCAGCAACTGGCGGTGTTTGAGCCCAGGGAATCCAGGAGAAGCAGAATATAGGCTGAGGCCTAATTGGAGCCAGTTGAAAGGGAACCTTTAACCCCCAAAGGTGTTTGCAACTAAAAGAGCCTCCTTGTGCGGCACTAATGCTGCACAAGGAAAAGGTGCCTCTTTTCATTATGCTCATTGGACACGCTGAAGTTAACACTTATAAAACGTGTCCCCTCATACTCTGAAACCGTCCCGGAGGCGGGACTTTCCTTCTTAATGAGACACAGCACAGCTGTCATTCACACCCCCTTGGTGCCGTACGCCGCCTCCTCAGCATTGTTTGAATCTGTCCCGGAGCCTGCGCTGTTATGTTATCCCTTGGCCATGTACAGTTAGCGCTGCCAGTCTTAAGACATCATTTGTTGTCAGGCTGGCTGAGTCTGTGCAACTACCCTGCCACAGATCCCGCCCGCCGTGTCTTCTGATTCATTTGGATCGCCCCAAGACACAGGGCCATGAGTTCTCGGTACCGGGCCTCTCTGGTTCGGTTCTGAGGCTGTCACGGTGGCTAGACCTGGTCCGCGACCCTGCTAAGGGGCATCCAATAAAGGTGATGCAGTCTGTCAGGGGTTCGTGACACCACCTGTGGTGTTCGGTCAGTGTGACCAACGCTGCTGTGGGGTCCGCTGGGGAGATGGAATGGCAGCTGGATGGTATACCTTCCCACAGGTGAAGTATGTCCCCAGGGCTTCCCAGTAAGGTGGATGGTGATGGTGTGAGGTGCAGGCAATAACGAAGACACAAGGTTGCAGTCTCTTTACCTCTTTACTGAAGACTTCAGGATCCTCAATCCAGAGCACGTTTAAAAGGGTTATCAGAGACAGGCCGGCCTCATGGGCACTTCCAGAGTTTCCCTCGCAGATGGAAATCGTTGCCTACCACTAGCGCCTGTGTGTTGTAGTCCTACCCTGCTGAGCATTTGGAATAGTCCTCACAACTGCTGTTCTCGTTCGTTCGTTCTCTACAGCTCTCTCTCTTTCTTTAGTTCCAGATGTTACTAGTTTCTCGTCCCCCAGTATGTTTTGGCTAGGACGCACCCATATGACGGGAAGGCCTGGAGGTCTTCCGGGACCCTAGAGACGCCCCTCTCCCACTGTTGCCCCCTATGTCTTCTTAGGAAATTTAAGGTAGACAGCCAACCTATAATTAACTGTCCTGTGGAGTTTGAAGTAAGACCTAAAGTCAGTTACTCCCGCGGTGTTCCGGCCACTGGCTACGCGCCTCAGTAGGATGTTGCCTCAGTCTCACGGCACGACTCCTACTGGTACTCCTTTTTGCTTGATCTCGTTTACACTGTTCCAAAATATCCTTCCCTTCTTGTCTCTTTCTTAGTATACCGCCGCAAGGAGGTGCAGGCGCAGCTCCGTTACGTTCTGCTCTGTTCGCTAGGCACCTGCCAGGTTCCCACGCCTGACAGGGGCCCCCCTGTGTCTTCTCCCTGCAACACCCCCTGCCACGGGATGTTGCCTGAATCCAACCCAGTCAGCTTCTGACTAACTTTCTATCCAACCCCTAGTTTTACCAGTGTGAGGAGGGGCCCAAAAAATAAAGCCTTTTGCTCCCCCTAGTGGCCGGAGTGTGAAGTGTAATGTGTGCTGGTGATACCTGGTCAGGAGAATTCCTTCAGTGCCATCAGACGTACCATCACTCCCCTTAGTAGCAGAGTGTCATACTGCAATGACCAGGTCTTTGGGGTGCTGCACATTCACACTGTGGGCCTGGGATTCATGGGCATCCTCAGTGCATATCTTCGCCTCTCACTCATCTCCTTCCGCCTTCTTCAGACTGTGCCGCACCAGCTGATCCCAAATTGCATGCCACGGCCGTGACACCGCACAGTCAGAAGAAGGCGGAAGGAGATGAGTTAGAGGCGAATAAATGCACTGCGCTTGCCCATGAATCACAGGCCCGCAGTGTGATTAAATCTGAAGACACTGCGAGGCGGGATCTCTGGCAGTGCCGCCGCACAGACACAGTCCGCCTGAAACCAAATGATGTCAGAAGACGGGGAGCGCTAACTGTTAGGTTGAACATAACAGCGCAGGCTACGGGACAGATAAAAAACAACGCTGAGGAGGCGGTGCTTGGCACCAAGGGGTTAGGAATGACGGCTGTGTTGCGTCTCATTAGAAAGGAAAGTTCCACCTCCGGGCTGTTTTCACGGTGTGAGGGGACACATTTTATAAGTGTTACGTTCAGCGTGTGCAAGGAGCATAACTAAAAGAGCCATCTTTTCCTTGTGCAGCATTACTGCTGCACAAGGTGGCTCTTTCAGATACAAATGTCTGGGGGGAGGGGACAGTTGTAGTGTCAGCGTGGCGGTCGCAGAACACATTGCCGGCTACACAGCAGGGGAGCAGCTGGCGTTATTGAACCCCACTAACACAGGAGCGAGTGTTTTTCTCTTTGTAGACAGCACTTCCGGGCAACAATTGGCGGTTTGAAGCCCAGGGAAAGCAGAAGGAGCAGACTTTAGCTTTTGCCACACACACAGCAGGGGAGCAGCTGGCATTACTGAACCCCAATAACACGGCAGCGAGTGTTGACTGTGCAGACAGCACTTCCAGGCAACAACTGGCAGTGTTGAAGCCCAGGGAAAGCAGGAGGAGCAGACTTTATTTTTTGTCGCACACAGAGCAGGGGAGCAGCTAGCGTTACTGAACCCCGCTAACACAGGAGCAAGTGTTTATCTCTGTGAAGACAGCACTTCCACACAACAGATAGCGGTGTTGAAGCCCAGGGAAAGCAGGAGGAGCAGACTTTATTTTTTGCCGCACACACAGCAGGGGAGCAGCTGGCATTACTGAACCCCACTAACACAGGAGCAAATGTTTTTCTCTGTGCAGACAGCACTTCCAGGCAACAACTGGCAGTGTTGAAGCCCAGGGAAAGCAGGAGGTGCAGACTTTAGTTTTTGCCACACACACAGCAGGTGAGCAGCTGGCGTTACGGAACCCCAATAACATGGCAGCAAGTGTTGACTGTGCAAACAGCAATTCCGGGAAACAACTGGCGGTGTTGAAGCCCAGGGAAAGCAGGAGGAGCAGACTTTATTTTTTGCCACACACACAGCAGGGGAGCAGCTGGCATTACTGAACCCCAATAACATGGCAGCAAGTGTTGACTGTGCAGACAGTACTTCCAGGCAACAACTGGCTGTGTTGAAACCCAAGGAAAGCAGGAGTAGCAGACTTTAGTTTTTGCCGCACACACAGCAGGGGAGCAGCTGGGATTACTGAACCCCACTAACACAGGAGCAAGTGTTTTTCTCTGTGCAGACAGCACTTCCGGGCAACAACTGGTGGCGTTGAAGCCCAGGGAAAGCAGGAGGAGCAGTGTTGTGAATTCCGCTCTTGGGCTCCCTCCGGTGGTTGTAAGTGGCACTTTTGTGAGTTCTGCTCTTGGGCTCCCTCCGGTGGTTTTAAGTGGAGTGGCTGCTCCTTGGATTTAGCTGTCAGCAGCTGCTTCCACTGATTGTCTATTCTGCTCGGCTATTTAGCCTGGCTCTTTCCTTCAGCTTGTGCCACTTGTCAATGGTTCCTGGTTGGATTCACATCTCTTTGGATTTCCCTGTTGTGCTGACCAGTTCAGCAAAGCTAAGTCCTTGCTTGCTCTTTTCTGTCCACAGGTTGTGGACTTATCCGTTCTGTGCTTTCTATGTTTGTCCAGCTTGTCAGTATGAATTAATTCAGTGATGCCTGGAAGCTCTGGGAAGCAGATTTACCCTCCACACCTTTAGTCAGGTGTGGAGATTTTTGTAAACTCTGTGTGGATTTTTTGTAATGTTTTATACTGACCGCACAGTATTCCATCCTGTCCTATCTATCTAGCTAGACTAGCCTCCTGTGCTCATCCTGGGTTCATTCTGTGTATGTCTTTTCCCTCTCCACTCACAGTCATTACTTGTGGGGGGCTATCTATCCTTTGGGGATGATTTTCTCTGAGGCAAGATAGTTTTCCTGTTTCTATCTTTAGGGGTAGTTAGTTCTCAGGCTGTGACGAGGTGCCTAGGGAGTGTTAGGAGCATCCCACGGCTACTTCTAGTGTTGTGTTGAGCTTAGGGACTGCGGTCAGTACAGGTACCACTTCCTTCAGAGCTCGTCCCATGTTGCTCCTAAACCACCAGATCATAACAAGTACAAGTGGCCAAAAATGAATTAAATGCATCTCAAAAGAAGGAAAAAATTCTGAGCCATTTTTTTTTCTGTGCTCTCTTTTGTCTTTTTTTTTCCTCTTGATCTCTGGGTGGTTCAGGATTTATGCTCTGGCATGGATGTTCAGGGTTTGTTTTCTCATGTGGATCAACTTGCTGCAAGAGTACAGAGTATCCAAGATTATGTTGTCCAGACTCCGGCTTTGGAGCCTAGAATTCCTACTCCGGATTTGTTTTTTGGAGACAGATCCAATTTTTTGAACTTTAAAAATAACTGCAAATTGTTTTTTGCTTTGAAACCCCGTTCTTCTGGTGATCCCATTCAGCAAGTTAAAATCATCATATCCTTGCTGCGTGGCGACCCTCAGGACTGGGTATTCTCCCTTGAATCAGGGGATCCGGCATTGCTGAATGTAGACGCATTTTTTCAAGCGCTCGGATTATTGTATGACGAACCTAATTCTGTGGATCATGCAGAAAATACCCTGTTGGCCTTGTGTCATGGTCAGGAAGCGGCAGAATTATACTGCCAGAAATTTAGGAAATGGTCTGTGCTCACTAAATGGAATGAGGATGCTCTGGCTGCTATTTTCAGAAAAGGTCTTTCTGAAGCCCTTAAAGATGTTATGGTGGGCTTCCCTACGCCTACTGGTTTGAGCGAATCTATGTCTCTAGCCATTCAGATTGATCGGCGTTTGCGCGAGGGCAAAGCTATGCACCATATGGCAGTGTCCTCTGAGCAGAGTCCTGAACCTATGCAATGTGATAGGATTTTGACTAGAACAGAACGGCAGGAATTCAGACGTCAGAATAGGCTGTGTTTTTACTGTGGTGATTCTGCTCATGTTATTTCTGATTGCCCTAAACGTACTAGGAGGGTCGCTACGTCTGTTACCATTAGTACTGCACAGCCTAAATTTCTTTTATCTGTGTCCCTGATTTGCTCATTGTCATCCTTTTCTGTCATGGCATTTGTGGATTCAGGCGCTGCCCTGAACTTAATGGACTTAGAATTCGCCAGGCGCTGTGGTTTTTCCTTGCAGCCTTTGCAGAGCCCTATTCCTTTGAGGGGTATTGATGCTACACCCTTGGCCAAGGATAAACCTCAGTACTGGACGCAGATGACCATGTACATGGCTCCTGCACATCAGGAAAATTGCCGTTTTCTGGTGTTTCATAACCTGCATGATGTTGTTGTACTGGGTTTTCCATGGTTACAGGAACATAATCCGGTGCTGGATTGGAAAACTATGTATGTGACTAGTTGGGGTTGTCAAGGGGTACATAGTGACGTTCCTTTGATGTCAATTTCCTCTTCCCCGTCTTCTGAGGTCCCTGAGTTTTTGTCGGATTTCCAGGATGTATTTGATGAGCCCAAATCCAGTTCCCTTCCTCCACATATGGACTGTGATTGTGCTATTAACTTGATTCCTGGTTGTAAGTTCCCTAAGGGCCGACTTTTCAATCTGTCTGTGCCAGAGCATGCTGCCATGCGGAGCTATGTTAAGGAATCTTTGGAGAAAGGGCATATTCGGCCGTCTTCGTCACCATTGGGAGCGGGTTTCTTTTTTGTTGCTAAGAAGGATGGCTCCTTGAGACCCTGTATAGATTATCGTCTTCTTAATAAGATCACGGTCAAATTCCAATACCCCTTGCCTTTGCTTTCTGATTTGTTTGCTCAGATTAAGGGGGCTAGTTGGTTTACTAAGATTGACCTCCGAGGGGCATATAATCTTGTTCGTATTAAACAGGGTGACGAATGGAAAACTGCATTTAATGCGCCCGAAGGCCATTTTGAATACCTTGTGATGCCATTCGGGCTCTCTAATGCTCCATTTGTGTTCCAATCCTTCATGCATGATATTTTCCGCAATTATCTTGATAAATTCATGGTTGTATATTTGGATGATATTTTGATTTTTTCCGATGATTGGGAGTCTCATGTGAAGCAGGTCAGGATGGTGTTCCAGATCCTTCGTGATAATGCTTTATTTGTGAAGGGGTCTAAGTGCCTATTCGGAGTTCAGAAGGTCTCTTTTTTGGGTTTTATTTTTTCTCCCTCATCTATGGAAATGGATCCTGTTAAGGTCCAAGCTATTCATGACTGGATTCAACCCACATCTGTGAAGAGCCTTCAAAAATTTTTGGGCTTTGCTAATTTCTATCGCCGTTTCATTGCCAACTTTTCCAGTGTGGTTAAGCCCCTTACTGATTTGACGAAGAAAGGCGCTGATGTGACGAATTGGTCCTCTGCGGCTGTTGAGGCCTTTCGGGAGCTTAAACGCCGATTTACTTCTGCCCCTGTGTTGCGTCAGCCGGATGTTTCTCTTCCTTTTCAGGTTGAGGTTGACGCTTCTGAGATTGGGGCAGGGGCCTTTTTGTCTCAGAGGGATTCTGATGGTTCTTTGATGAAACCGTGTGCTTTTTTTTCCAGAAAGTTTTCGCCTGCGGAACGCAATTATGATGTCGGCAATCGGGAGTTGTTGGCTATGAAGTGGGCGTTTGAGGAGTGGCGACATTGGCTTGAGGGAGCTAAGCACCGCGTTGTGGTCTTGACTGATCATAAGAATCTGATTTACCTCGAGTCGGCCAAGCAGCTGAATCTTAGACAGGCTCGATGGCCCCTGTTTTTCTCCCGTTTTGATTTTGTGGTCTCGTATCTTCCGGGATCCAAGAATGTTAAGGCTGATGCCCTCTCTAGGAGTTTTTCGCCTGATTCTCCTGGAGTCCTTGAGCCAGTTGGCATTCTTAAGGAAGGGGTGATTCTTTCTGCCATCTCCCCTGATTTGCGGCGGGTGCTTTGGGAATTTCAGGCTGATAGGCCTGAGCGCTGTCCAGTGGGGAAGCTGTTTGTTCCTGATGGATGGACAAGTAAGGTGGTTTCTGAGGTTCATTTTTCAGTGTTGGCTGGTCATCCTGGGATTTTTGGTACCAGAGATTTGGTTGCTAGGTCCTTTTGGTGACCTTCCTTGTCGCGCGATGTGCGTGCTTTTGTGCAGTCCTATGGGACTTGCGCCCGTGCCAAGCCTTGCTGTTCCCGCGCTAATGGGTTGCTTCTGCCTTTGCCGGTCCCTGAGAGGCCCTGGACGCATATTTCCATGGATTTTATTTCGGATCTTCCTGTTTCCCAGAAGATGTCTGTTATCTGGGTTGTTTGTGACCAGTTCTCTAAAATGGTCCATCTGGTACCTTTGCCTAAGTTGCCTTCCTCCTCAGATTTGGTTCCATTGTTTTTTCAGCATGTGGTTCGTTTGCATGGCATTCCGGAGAATATTGTGTCTGACAGAGGTTCTCAGTTTGTCTCTAGGTTTTGGCGGGCCTTTTGTGCTAGGATGGGCATTGATTTGTTTTTGTCTTCGGTGTTTAATCCTCAGACTCATGGCCAAACTGAGTGAACTAATCAGACCTTGGAGACCTATTTGAGATGCTTTGTGTCTGCTGATCAGGATGATTAGGTGGCTTTCTTGCCGTTGGCCGAGTTTGCCCTTAATAATCGGGCTAGTTCGGCTACTTTGGTTTCACCTTTCTTTTGTAATTTTGGTTTTCATCCTCGTTTTTCTTCTGGGCAGGTTGAGCCTTCTGATTGTCCTGGTGTGGATTCTGTGGTGGACAGGCTGCAGCAGATTTGAACTCATGTGGTGGACAATTTGACGGTGTCTCAGGAAAGGGCTCAACGTTTTGCTAACCGCCGTCGGTGTGTTGGTCCCCGGCTTCGTGTGGGGGATTTGGTTTGGTTGTCTTCTCGTGATGTTCCTATGAAGGTTTTTTCCCCTAAGTTTAACCCCTTCCCGACCTTTGACGCCACGTAGGCGTCATGAAAGTCGGTGCCATTCCGACCCATGACGCCTATGCGGCGTCATGGAAAGATCGCGTCCCTGCAGATCGGGTGAAAGGGTTAACTCCCATTTCACCCGATCTGCAGGGACAGGGGGAGTGGTAGTTTAGCCCAGGGGGGGTGGCTTCACCCCCTCGTGGCTACGATCGCTCTGATTGGCTGTTGAAAGTGAAACTGCCAATCAGAGCGATTTGTAATATTTCACCTATTATAACGGGTGAAATATTACAATCCAGCCATGGCCGATGCTGAAATATCATCGGCCATGGCTGGAAATACTAGTGTGCCCCCACCCCACCCCTCCGATCGCTCCCCCAGCCCTCCGATCTGGCCGGTACACTGCTCCGGCTCCCCTCCGTCCAGTGCTCCGCTCCCCCCCGTGCTCTTGTCCGCTCCCCCCGTGCTCCAATCACCCCCCCGTGCTCCAATCACCCCCCCTGCACTCCGATCCACCCCCCCGGTGCTCCGTTCCACCCCCCCGTGCTCCATTCCAGCCCCCCGTGCTCCGTTCCACGCCCCCGTGCTCCGTTCCACCCCTCCCGCACTCCGATTCCCCCCCGTGCTCCGATCCCCCCCCCCGTGGTCCCCCCCCACCCCATCATACTTACCGATCCAGCCGGGGTCCCGTCCGTCTTCTCCCTGGGCGCCGCCATCTTCCAAAATGGCGGGCGCATGCGCAGTGCGCCCGCCGAATCTGCCGGCCGGCAGATTCTTTCAAAAGTGCATTTTGATCACTGAGATAGATTATATCTCAGTGATCAAAATAAAAAAAATAATAAATGACCCCCCCCCCCTTTGTCACCCCCATAGGTAGGGACAATAAAAAAATAAAGAAATTTTTTTTTTTCCACTAATGTTAGAATAGGGTTAGGGGTAGGGTTAGGGGTAGGGTTAGGGTTAGGGGTAGGGTTAGGGTTAGGGGTAGGGTTACGGGTAGGGTTAGGGTTAGGGCTAGGAGTAGGGTTAGGGTTAGGGGTAGGGTTAGGGTTAGGGCTAGGGGTAGGGGTAGGGGTAGGGTTAGGGCTAGGGGTAGGGGTAGGGTTAGGGCTAGGGTTAGGATTTCGGTATGTGCACACGTATTCTGGTCCTCTGCGGATTTTTCCGCTGCGGATTTGATAAATCCGCAGTGCTAAACCGCTGCGGATTTATGGCGGATTTACCGCGGTTTTTCTGCGCATTTCACTGCGGTTTTACAACTGCGATTTTCTATTTGAGCAGTTGTAAAACCGCTGCGGAATCCGCACAAAGAAGTGACATGCTGCGGAATGTAAACCGCTGCGTTTCCGTGCAGTTTTTCCGCAGCATGGGCACAGCGATTTTTGTTTCCCGTAGGTTTACATTGAACTGTAAACTCATGGGAAACTGCTGCGGATCCGCAGCGTTTTTCGCAGCGTGTGCACATACCTTTAGAATTAGGCTATGTGCACACGGTGCGGATTTGGCTGCGGATTCGCAGCAGTGTTCCATCAGGTTTACAGTACCATGTAAACATATGGAAACCAAATCCGCTGTGCCCATGGTGCAGAAAATACCACGCGGAAACGCTGCGTTGTATTTTCCGCAGCATGTCAATTCTTTGTGCGGATTCCGCAGCGTTTTACACCTGTTCCTCAATAGGAATCCGCAGGTGAAATCCGCACAAAAAACACTGGAAATCCGCGGAAAATCCGCAGGTAAAACGCAGTGCCTTTTACCCGCGGATTTTTCAAAAATGGTGCGAAAATATCTCACACGAATCCGCAACGTGGGCACATAGCCTTAGGGTTAGGGTTGGAATTAGGGTTGTGGTTATGGTTAGGGGTGTGTTGGGGTTAGGGTTGTGGTTAGGGGTGTGTTGCGGTTAGGGTTGTGTTTAGGGTTATGGCTACAGTTGGGATTAGGGTTAGGGGTGTGTTGGGGTTAGTGTTGGAGGTAGAATTGAGGGGTTACCACTGTTTAGGCACATCAGGGGTCTCCAAACGCAACATGGCGCCACCATTGATTCCAGCCAATCTCGTATTCAAAAAGTCAAATGGTGCTCCCTCACTTCCGAGCCCTGACGTGTGCCCAAACAGTGGTTTACCCCCACATATGGGGTACCAGCATACTCAGGACAAACTGCGCAACAATTACTGGGGTCCAATTTCTCCTGTTACCCTTGTGAATCAAAAAAAAATGCTTGCTAAAACATAATTTTTGAGGAAAGAAAAATGATTTTTTATTTTCACGGCTCTGCGTTGTAAACGTCTGTGAAGCACTTGGGGGTTCAAAGTGCTCACCACATATCTAGATAAGTTCCTTGGGGGGTCTAATTTCTAAAATGGGGTCACTTGTGGGGGTTTCTACTGTTTAGGCACACCAGGGGCTCTGCAAACGCAACGTGACACCCGCAGACCATTCCATCAAAGTCTGCATTTCAAAAGTCACTACTTCCCTTCTGAGCCCCGACGTGTGCCCAAACAGTGGTTTACCCCCACTCATGGGGTATCAGCGTACTCAGGAGAAACTGGACAACAACTTTTGGGGTCCAGTTTCTTCTGTAACCCTTGGGAAAATAAAAAATTCTGGGCTAAATAATTATTTTTGAGGAAAGAAAACGTATTTATTATTTTCACGGCTCTGCATTATAAACTTCTATGAAGCACTTGGGGGTTCAAAGTGCTCACCACACATCTAGATAAGTTCCTTTGGGGGTCTAGTTTCCAAAATGGGGTCACTTGTGGGGGGTTTCTACTGTTAAGCCACATCAGGGGCTCTGCAAACGCAACGTGACACCCGCAGAGCATTCCATCAAAGTCTGCATTTCAAAACGTCACTACTTCACTTCCGAGCCCCGGCATGTGCCCAAACAGTGATTTACCCCCACATATGGGGTATCAGCGTACTCAGGAGAAACTGGACAACAACTTTTGGGGTCAAATTTCTCCTGTTACCCTTGGGAAAATAAAAAATTGCAGGCTAAAAGATCATTTTTGAGAAAATAATTTTTTTTTTTTTTTCATGGCTCTGCGTTATAAACTTCTGTGAAGCACTTGGGGGTTCAAAGTCCTCACCACACATCTAGATTAGTTCCTTTGGGGGTCTAGTTTCCAAAATGGTGTCATTTCTGGGGGATCTCCAATGTTTAGGCACACAGGGGCTCTCCAAACGTGACATGGTGTCCGCTAATGATTGGAGCTAATTTTCCATTTAAAAAGCCAAATGGCGTGCCATCCCTTCCGAGCCCTGCCGTGCGCCCAAACAGTGGTTTACCCCCACATATTGGGTATCTGCGTACTCAGGACAAACAGGACAACAATATTTGGGGTCCAATTTCTCCTATTATCCTTGGCAAAATAGGAAATTCCAGGCTAAAAAATCATTTTTGAGGAAAGAAAAATTATTTTTTAGTTTCATGGCTCTGCGTTATAAACTTCTGTGAAGCACCTGGGGGTTTAAAGTGCTCAATATGCATCTAGATAAGTTCCTTGGGGGGTCTAGTTTCCAAAATGGGGTCACTTGTGGGGGAGCTCCAATGTTTAGGCACACAGGGGCTCTCCAAACGCGACATGGTGTCCGCTAACAATTGGAGCTAATTTTCCATTCAAAAAGTCAAATGGCGCGCCTTCCCTTCCGAGCCCTGCCGAGTGCCCAAACAGTGGTTTACCCCCACATATGAGGTATCGACGTACTCGGGAGAAATTGCCCAACAAATTTTGTGATCCATTTTACCCTACTGCCCATGTGAAAATGAAAAAATTGAGGCGAAAAGAATTTTTTTGTGAAAAAAAAAAGTACTTTTTCATTTTTACGGATTAATTTGTGAAGCACCTGGGGGTTTAAAGTGCTCAATATGCATCTAGATAAGTTCCTTGGGGGGTCTAGTTTCCAAAATGGGGTCACTTGTGGGGGAGCTCCAATGTTTAGGCACACAGGAGCTCTCCAAACGCGACATGGTGTCCGCTAACGATGGAAATAATTTTTCATTCAAAAAGTCAAATGGCGCTCCTTCCCTTCCGAGCCTTACCATGTGCCCAAACAGTGGTTTACCCCCACATATGAGGTATTGGTGTACTCAGGAGAAATTGCCCAACACATTTTAGGATCCATTTTATCCTGTTGCCCATGTGAAAATGAAAAAATTGAGGCTAAAAGAATTTTTTTGTGGAAAAAAAAAGTACTTTTTCATTTTTACGGATTAATTTGTGAAGCACCTGGGGGTTCAAAGTGCTCACTATGCATCTAGATAAGTTCCTTGGGGCGTCTAGTTTCCAAAATGGGGTCACTTGTGGGGGAGCTCCAATTTTTAGGCACACGGGGGCTCTCCAAACGTGACATGGTGTCCGCTAAAGAGTGGAGCCAATTTTTGATTCAAAAAGTCAAATGGCGCTCCTTCCCTTCCAAGCCCTGCCGTGCGCCCAAACAGTGGTTTACCCCCACATATGAGGTATCAGCGTACTCAGGACAAATTGACAACAACTTTCGTGGTTCAGTTTCTCCTTTTACCATTGGGAAAATAAAAAAATTGTTGCTAAAAGATAATTTTTGTGACTAAAAAGTTAAATGCTCATTTTTTCCTTCCATGTTGCTTCTGCTGCTGTGAAGCACCTGAAGGGTTAATAAACTTCTTGAATGTGGTTTTGAGTACCTTGAGGGGTGCAGTTTTTAGAATGGTGTCACTTTTGGGTATTTTCAGCCATATTGACCCCTCAAACTGACTTCAAATGTGAGGTGGTCCCTAAAAAAAATGGTTTTGTAAATTTCGTTGTAAAAATGACAAATCGCTGGTCAAATTTTAACCCTTATAACTTCCTAGCAAAAAAAAATTTTGTTTCCAAAATTGTGCTGATGTAAAGTAAACATGTGGGAAATGTTATTTATTAACTATTTTGTGTCACATATCTCTCTCGTTTAACAGAATAAAAATTCAAAATGTGAAAATTGCGAAATTTTCAAAATTTTCGCCAAATTTCCGTTTTTATCACAAATAAACGCAGAATTTATTGACCTAAATTTACCACTAACATGAAGCCCAATATGTCACGAAAAAACAATCTCAGAACCGCTAGGATCCGTTGAAGCGTTCCTGAGTTATTACCTCATAAAGGGACACTGGTCAGAATTGCAAAAAACGGCAAGGTCTTTAAGGTCAAAATAGGCTGGGTCATGAAGGGGTTAAGCCTCGGTTTATTGGTCCTTATAAAATTTCTGAATTTATTAATCCGGTGTCTTTTCGTTTGGCTCTTCCAGCCTCTTTTGCCATTCATAATGTTTTCCATAGATCTTTGTTGCGGAGATATGTGGTGCCCGTTGTTCCCTCAGTTGATCCTCCTGCCCCGGTGTTGGTTGAGAGAGAGTTGAAATATGAGGTTGAGAAAATTTTGGATTCTCGTTTTTCAAGGCGGAGGCTTCAGTATCTTGTCAAGTGGAAGGGTTATGGCCAGGAGGATAATTCTTGGGTTGTTGCCTCCGATGTCCATGCCACCGATTTGGTTTGTGCTTTTCACTTGGCTCGTCCTGATCGGCCTGGGGGCTCTGGTGAGGGTTCGGTGACCCCTACTCAAGGGGGGGTACTGTTGTGAATTCCGCTCTTGGGCTCCCTCCGGTGGTTGTAAGTGGCACTTTTGTGAGTTCTGCTCTTGGGCTCCCTCCGGTGGTTTTAAGTGGAGTGGCTGCTCCTTGGATTTAGCTGTCAGCAGCTGCTTCCACTGATTGTCTATTCTGCTTGGCTATTTAGCCTTGGCTCTTTCCTTCAGCTTTTGCCACTTGTCAATGGTTCCTGGATGGATTCACATCTCTTTGGATTTCCCTGTTGTCCTGACCAGTTCAGCAAAGCTAAGTCCTTGCTTGCTCTTTTCTGTCCACAGGTTGTGGACTTATCCGTGCTGTGCTTTCTATGTTTGTCCAGCTTGTCAGTATGAATTAATTCAGTGATGCCTGGAAGCTCTGGGAAGCAGATTTACCCTCCACACCTTTAGTCAGGTGTGGAGGTTTTTGAAAACTCTGTGTGGATTTTTTGTAGTGTTTTATACTGACCGCACAGTATTCCATCCTGTCCTAACTATCTAGCTAGACTGGCCTCCTGTGCTCATCCTGGTTTCATTCTGTGTATGTCTTTTCCCTCTCCACTCAGTCATTACTTGTGGGGGGCTATCTATCCTTTGGGGATGATTTTCTCTGAGGCAAGATAGTTTTCCTGTTTCTATCTTTAGGGGTAGTTAGTTCTCAGGCTGTGACGAGGTGCCTAGGGAGTGTTAGGAGCATCCCACGGCTACTTCTAGTGTTGTGTTGAGCTTAGGGACTGCGGTCAGTACAGGTACCACTTCCTTCAGAGCTTGTCCCATGTTGCTCCTAAACCACTGGATCATAACAGTGCAGACTTTAGTTTTTGCCACACACACAGCAGGGGAGCAGCTGGTGTTACTGAACCCCAATAACACGGCAGCAAGTGTTGACTGTGCAGACAGCAATTCCGGGAAACAACTGGCGGCGTTGAAGCCCAGGGAAAGCAGGAGGAGCAGACTTTATTTTTTGCAGCACACACCGCAGGGGAGCAGCTGGCATTACTGAATCCCAATAACAGAGGAGCAACTGTTGACTGTGTAGACAGCACTTCCGGGCAACAACTGGCGGTGTTGATACCTAGGGAAAGCAGGAGAAGCAGAGTGTAGGCTGAGGCTTAATTGTAGCAAGTTGAAAGAGAACCTTTAACCCCCCCAGGCATTTGTAACTGAAAGAGCCACCTTGTCTACCAGTAAGGCTACTTTCACACTAGCGTCGGAATCTACCGATCGCAATGCGTCGAGCAGAGATTCTGACGCTAGCGTTTGACGCACTGCACAACGGGTGCAGCGGATGCATTTCTCCTGCGCATCCGTTGCCCCATTGTGAGGTGCGGGGAGGTGGGGGCGGAGTTCCGGCCGCGCATGCGCTGTCGGAAAAAGCGGTCCGTCAGGAGCAAAAAATGTTACATTTAATGTTTTTTGCTCCCGGCGGTCCGCCACAACACGGCGCAACCGTCGCACGACGGTTGCGACGTGTGGCAAAGCGTCGCAATGTGTCGCTAATGTTAATCTATGGGGCAAAAACGCATCCTGCAAACAACTTTGCAGGATGCGTTTTTTGCCATAAATGACGCATTGCGACGTCTGGCAAAAAATGCCAGTGTGAAAGTGGCCTTATACTGCAAAAGTAAAAGGTGGCACTTTCAATTATGCTCCTTGCAAACGCAGAACTAAACACTTCTAAAATGTGTCCCCTGATACCATGAAACCATCCCGGAGTTGGGACTTTCCTTTGTAATGACATGCAGCACAGCCGTCATTCCTACCCCCTTGGCGCAGGGCAACGCTTCCTCAGCATTGTTTGAATCTGTCCCGGAGCCTGCACTGTTATGTTCAACCTTGGCCATACGCAGTAAGCGCTGCCCGTCTTCTGACAACATTTGGTGTCAGGCAAATTGTGCCTGTGTGGCCACGCAGCCCGAGATCCCGCCTCGCAGTGTCTTCTGATTTAATTACACTGCGGGCCTGGGATTCATGGGCATGTGCATATCTTCGCCTCTCACTCACCTCCTTCCGGCTTCTTAAGACTGTGCGACGTCACGGCCGTGGCTTGCTATTAGGGATCAGCTGATGGCGCACAGTCTGAAGAAGGTGCAGGGAGATGAGTGAGAGCCTGAGGTGAAGATATGCACTGCGCATGCCCATGAATCCCAGGCCCGCAGTGTGATTAAATCAGAAGACACTGTGAGGCGGGATCTCGGGCAGCGCGGCCACACAGGCACAGTTTGCCTGACACCAAATGATGTCAGAAGACGGGCAGCGCTAACTGCGCATGGCCAAGGTTGAACATAACAGCGCAGGCTACGGGACAGATTCAAACAACGCTGAGGAGGCAATGCCTGGCGCCAAGGGGGTTGGAATGACAGCTGCGATGCGTCTCATTAGGAAGGAAAATTCCACCTCCGGGCCACTTTCACGGTGTGAGGGGACACATTTTATAAGTGTTAAGTTCACCGTGTGCAAGAAGCATAACTAAAAGAGCCACCTTTTCCTTGTGCAGTATTACTGCTGCACAAGGTGGCTCTTTCAGTAACAAACGCCTGAAGGGGCAGGTTGCCTTAAATTTCAGATGTAGTGTCAGCGTGGAAGTAGCAGGACACATTGCCGGAAACACAGCTGGGGATCAGCTGATGTTAATTAAACCCAATAACACTGGGTCATGTGTTTTCACTGTGCAGACGGCACTTCTGAGCAGCAACTGGCGGTGTTGGAGCCCAGGGATTGCAGTTCAGGTGTTAGAAACATGAACGCAACAGGAGACATGGATACTGTAGCCAACCATTTTTTTAATCTGGAAGAGGAGTTGCAAATTCCTGTGAGATCCAGGCCTTGTTCATTTTCAGAAAAGTAAGCCGGTCAACGTTATCGGAGGATAGTCGCATGCGACGGTCTGTTAGTACACCACCTGTGGCACAAAAGACTAGAGTTGAGCGACTTTCACTTTTTTAGGATCGAGTCGGGTTTCGTGAAACCCGACTTTCTCAAAAGTCGGGTTGGGTGAAATCGGCCGATTATTGCGAAAAGTCGGGGGCTGACCGAAACACGACACCCAATGCAAGTCAATGGGGAATCAAAGTCGGCAATGAGTGGAGGACAGGAAAATACCTACAGTGTCCATTTTAATGCCAAAAACATCAATTCTTATTTCTTAAGCTTGTCAATCTTAATTTACTTTATAATAATAGTTAGGCATTGAAAACTAGGGGGTCATTTGGCTAAAGTTTTGGGTGGTAGGGCTGGCTCAAGATTTTCGTGGGCCCAGGAAACGCGGAATATGTCACGGCGGTGGAGCAGGGAGAGGTAAGTATTTCAACTTTGCAAGTGCTGTGATCCTGAGCAAGCAGGGGGGGCCCACTCGTTGGCACTTGGCACTGGCACAGGGCCCCTCATAGTATGGCGGTGTGTTTGACGGCGGGTGGCGCCTCCCACTGCCAGAAACCCTTTTGCATACTATGTGCCAGTGATGTCACCAATGAGTATGCCCCCCACCTGATGAAGGAACCTGTACTTTCATCTGCACCTTCCTCTTTGTCCCTGTGTAAGGTGGTATAGTATGCGGGAAGGGGAACCTGACTTTCAGCAGGCTCAGATTCGGGCTGTGTAGAGTGCAATGTAGTGGTCTGGGTCAATGTACCAGCAGACTCATCTAGCAGTGGTTGGGCAATGGGCAGGATGAGAAGGAAACACAGGAATAGGCCCAAATAATAAAGCAGGCTAAATGCAGTTCAAAATAGGTAACAGGACTAAACAGGTGGCATAGCTTTGTTCAGTGGAGGGTAACTGTAATGGGTGGCGCATACACAGTTTGTAGGCCCACAATAAAAAAGTAGGCTAAATGCAGTTCAAAATTGGAAACAGGACTAAACAGGCGGCCTAGCTTTGTTCAGTGGAGGACAACTGTAATGAGTGGCGCAGACACAGTTAGTAGGCCCAAATAGAAAAGTAGGCTAAATGCAGTTCAAAATTGGTAACAGGACTAAACAGGCGGCCTAGCTTTGTTCAGTGGAGGACAACTGTAATGAGTGGCGCAGACATAGTTTGTAGGTCCACAATAAAAAAGTAGGCTAAATGCAGTTCAAAATTGGTAACAGGACTAAACAGGTGGCATTGATTTGTTCAGGGGAGGACAACTGTAATGAGTGGCGCAGACACAGGTTGTAGGCCCACAATAAAAACTAAGCTAAATGCAGTTCAAAATTGGTAAAAGGACTAAACAGGCGGCATTGCTTTGTTCAGTGGAGGACAACTGTAATGAGTGGAGCAGACACAGGTAGTAGTCCCAAATAATAAAGTAGGCTAAATGCAGTTCAAAATTGGTAACGGGACTAAACAGGCAGCATAGCTAGGTACTGGGGTGGCCTCCTCTGCTGAGTAGCACACAGTGGTAGTAGGCGCAAAGTATTAACTGGTCTAAATGGAGGCCAGGGCCCCTGTATATTTTAACTATCATCTATCATTTCAATAAATTTGTATTGGCAGTGCCATTGAAGGATTTAAAAGCACAGACTACACAGTGGTGGAGCAGGGAGAGGTAAGTATTGCAAGTGGTAGAGCACTGTTCAAGCTGGGGGGAACACTCTCTCGTGGGTGGTGGTACTGGCACAGGGCCCCTCATATTACGACGGTGTGTGTCTGACGTTGGTTGTGCACTACCACCATCAGAGACACTTCATTGTATTATGAGGGACCCTGTGCCAGTGCCATCACCCAAGAGTGGGCGCACCCACCTGTCCAGGCAAATGGCACTCGCAGGTGGTGACCACGGCCCTGTGGGGGGAGTCAGCCCATTTAGGGAGGTATAAAAATGGCCTATAGTGGACATTCAGCAGCTGCAAATGGCGGAATTGGAGAAGTCAGTAAGAGGAGGTCAAAAGCAAGACATTTTTCAGGCACGCTACGTGTCTGCAGGAGAAGGTGGGGCAAAATAATTTGAAATCCATGATTGGTTCATTTTAATGAAGGTTAGATCATCAACATTCTGGGCAGCCAGACGTGTCCTTTTTTTGGTCAGTATTGAACCAGCAGCACTGAAGACTCTTTCTGATAGCACAATAGAAGCACGGCAAGCGAGCTCCTGTAATGCATATTCTGCCAATTCAGGCCAGGTGTCTATTTTAGATGCCCAGTAATCAAAGGGGAATGACCTGTGAGCGAGAACATCGATAAGGGAGGAAAAGTAGTTGGTAACCATACTAGACAAATGCTGTCTCCTGTCACTTTGAATCGATGCAGCAGTACCTGTAGTGTCAGCGGTCATTGCGAAATCACTCCACAACCTGGTCATAAAACCCCTCTGTCCAATGCCACTTCGGATTTGTGCACCTCAAACACTTCTGCCATGTTGCCCACTACGGCTCCTGTGAGAACCATCATCGCTGCTGGGTGCTGGGAATGCCTGAACCAAATGGTCTACAAGAGTTGCTTGTTTGGTAGCCAATATTTGCTCAATGTTCTCATGTGGCATAATATTTTGCAATTTCCCTTTATAGCGTGGATCCAGGAGGCAGGCCAACCAGTAATCGTCATCGGTCATCATTTTAATAATGCGGGGGTCCCTTTTTAGGATACGCAAAGCATAATCAGCCATGTGGGCCAAAGTTCCAGGTGTCAATTCACTACTTGTACTGGGTTGAGGAGCACTTTCTTGCAAATCAACATCATTTGTGTCCCGCAAAAACCCTGTACCTGACCTTGCAACGCCACCAGTTTCTATTACCCCCTGTGAAGCATCCTCCCATAAATATTCATCCCCATCATCCTCCTCCTCCTCTTCATCTGCCACCTCGTCCAGGAGAGTTCCCTGAGCAGACAATGGCTGACTGTCATCAAGACTTCCCTCCTCCTCGGCTGCAGACGCCAGCTCCTTTATGTGCATCAAACGTTGCATCAGCAGACGCATTAGTGGGATGCTCATGCTTATGATGGCGTCGTCTTCACTTACCAACCGTGTGCATTCCTCAAAACACTGAAGAACTTGACAGAGGTCTTGGAGCTTCGACCACTGCACACCAGACAACTCAATGTCTGCCATCCAACTGCCTGCCTGTGTATGTGTATCCTCCCACAAATTAATTAAAGAGCGCATCTGTTCGCACAGACTCTGAACCATGTGCAGTGTGGAGTTCCACCTTGTTGCAATGTCGATTATTAGGCGGTGCTGGGGAAGATTCAGCGATCGCTGATGGTTCAGCATACGGCTGGAGTGTACGGGCGACCGGCGGATGTGCGAGCAAAGTCTTCACACCTTCAGGAGCAAGGCTGGTAACTCCAGATAATTTTTGAGGAAGCACTGCACCACCAGGTTCAAGGTGTGAGCCAGGCAAGGTATGTGTTTAAGTTCTGAAAGGGCTAAGGCAGCCGTAAAATTCCTTCCGTTATCACTGACTACCTTGCCTGCCTCAAGATGAACACTGCCCAGCCATGACTGAGTTTGTTGCTGCAAGTACTCGGCCAGTACTTCTGCGGTGTGTCTGTTGTCGCCCAAATACTTCATTTCTAACACAGCCTGCTGATGCTTACCACTAGCTGTTCCATAATGGGACACCTCGTGTGCAACACTGGCAGCTGCGGATGGAGTGGTCGTGCGACTGTGCTCTGTGGACGAGCTTTCGCTTCTGGAGGAGGAGTAGGAGGAGGGGAGGCGAACGCCTACAGCCAACTGTTTCCTAGACCGTGGGCTAGGCAGAACTGTCCCACTATGGCTGTCCCCAGTGGACCCTGCATCCACCACATTAACCCCGTGTGCTATGATGGACACGTAACGTCCCTGGCCATGCCTACTGGTCCATGCATCTGTTGTGAGGTGCACCTTTCCACTGACTGATTGGCTCAGTGCATGGACAATGCGGTCTTTGACATGCTGGTGGAGGGCTGGGATGGCTTTTCTCGCAAAGAAGTGTCGACTGGGTAAGTCATGGCGTGGTACTGTGTAGGCCATCAGGGATTTGAAAGCTTCGCTTTCAACCAACCGTTAGGGCATCATCTCTAATGAGATTACTCTAGCAATGTGGGCGTTCAAACCCTGTGTACGCAGATGAGAGGATGAGTACTTTATTTTCCTAACGAGAGTCTCTTGTAGGGTGAGCTGGACTGGAGAGGTGCATATGGTGGAACTAGCGGTGGTGGTGGTGGTGGACATGGTGGATTGAGAGAGGGTTGGTGATGGTATTCTCGATGTTGGCCTACTTACAGTATTTCCAACCAATAACCTTGTGATTCCCTCACTGCTTTGGCCTTGTGACGATACCTCCACATTTGCTGCTGGTGATGTCCTAACCGGTGGGCTTACAGTGAGGAAGCAATGTAGCATTGCTGACTACCTTCATTCTAAGCAGGTGCACCAACGGTAGGGACGTTTGGTAGTTAGTCCAGGCTTTCAAGTGCATGCTGGTTAAATGTCTAAGCATGCACGTTGTATTTAAATTTTGAAGAATTTTCCCTCTGCTAAAAGTCTTTGAGCATTTCTTACAGATAAATTTTGACTGATCATTCGGATCTTGGTTAAAAATTGCCACACTGCAATTCTTCCTACTATGGAATACCTTTTCAGGCATTGCACGCTGTGCTACTTTCACCGGATGGCCACGCTGTCCTAAAACTGTTTTTGTTTTTGACAAACGTTTTTGGCCTGATACGGGCTTGCCAGATGACAGCTGTTGCGATGTAGATGGCTGCTGCAGTTCATCCTCCTCCGCTTCTGAGCTACTGGCAGCAGCACCCTCTTCCCCCAATGGCTGCCAATCTGGGTCAACAACTGGGTCATCTATAACCTCCTCTTCAATGTCATGTGCACCTTCCTCTGTGTCATCGTGTAAGGTGCTATAGCGTTCGGGACGGGGCACCATAGTCTCATCAGGGTCATATTCTGGCTCAGTACAATGCAAGGGCAATGTAGTGATCTGAGTCAATGGAACAGCATTATAATCTAGCTGTGGCTGTGCATCAGTGCACTCCATGTCCGATTCATCTTGTAATGGGCAGTTAACAATTTCCCGTTCTAACCCAGGCACGGTATGTGTAAAGAGCTCCATGGAGTAACCTGTAGTGTCGCCTGATGCATCCTTCACTTTTGGTTTTGGTGAAGGACAGAAGGAAACGTCTTGTTCCTGATGGGGAGCATCCACTGACGATTTGCTGCTTTTATATTTGGAACTTTCTGAAGAGGGGGCGAAAGAGCTAGAGGCTGAGTCAGCAAGGAAAGCCAAAACTTTTTCCTGTTGCTCTGGCTTTAAAAGCTGTTTTCCTACTTCCAGATAAGGGAGCCTTCGAGGCCCTGTGTAGACAGACAATGACGCTGGCTCAACACCTCCAGCCTTAGGTGCTATTGTGCTTTTGCCACTACCACCAGATGCCCCACCACCACCATCTGTACCAGCTCGCAACCACCGCCCACGGCCTCTTCCACCTGACTTCCTCATTTTTTGGAAAATCTAACCAAAATTACAACCGTTATATGGTACTGTAAAACAAGGTAGAAGCGTGTCGAGATTTTAAATCTCCCTTTTGCTGGGGGGAGACTGAACAAAAAATCAGGCCCTGTGCAAAAAACAACACAAGGTAAGTGGTTGAAAGTGGCTGGCTGATATACAACAGGACTGCAGTATATCCACTTTGTGATAATTTGAATCTCACTTTTTTTTTTGGGGGGGGGAGACTCAACCAAACCTCAGGCCCTGTGCATAAAACAACACAATGTAAGTGGCAGAAAGTGGCTGGCTGATATACCACAAACTAACAGGACTGCAGTATATCCACTTTGTGATAATTTGAATCTCACTTTTTTGGGGGGAAGACTAAACCAAACCTCAGGCCCTGTGCATAAAACAGCACAATGTAAGTAGCAGAAAGTGGCTGGCTGATATACCACAAACTAACAGGACTGCAGTATTTCCACTTTGTGATACTTTGAATCTCACTTTTTTGGGGGGGAGACTAAACCAAACCTCAGGCCCTGTGCATAAAACAACACAATGTAAGTGGCAGAAAGTGGCTGGCTGATATATCACAAAATAACAGGACTGCAGTATATCCACTTTGTGATAATTTGAATCTCACTTTTTTTTTGGGGGGGGAGACTAAACAAAACCTCAGGCCCTGTGCATAAAAAAAACAATGTAAGTGGCAGAAAGTGGCTGGAAGATATATGAAAAAATACAAGGACTGTAGTACAATTTCAATCTCCCTACAATGATCTCAGGACAAGTATGGCAGCAATAAAAAGGACTGCTGCACACAAAAGTGTGCACAAATAAACAAGATAACTGTGCAGAAAGGAGCAACAGGATTCTTGCTTTTAAAAAGCAGTTGGTTTGCACAGCGGTGTACAAAGAGCAATGCAGCTATCAGGGAGCCTTATAAGTAGTGTTGAGCGATACCTTCCGATATTCAAAGGTATCAGTATCGGATGGTATCGGCCGATATCCCAAAAATATCGGATATCGCCGATACCGCTACCCGATACCAATGCAAGTCAATGGGACACAAATATCGGAAGGTATCCTGGATGGTTCCCAGGGTCTGAAGGAGAGGAAACTGTCCTTCAGGCCCTGGGATCCGTATTCATGTAAAAAATAAAGAATAAAAATAAAAAAAAGGATATACTCACCCTCCGAAGGACCCTGGCTGTCACCGCTGCGAGCGTCTGCCTCTGTCCCTAAGAATGCAGTGAGTGAAGGACCTTCGATGACGTCGCGATCAGGGGACCGGTCACCTGACCGCTCACCTGACCGTGACGTCATCGAAGGTCCTTCACTCACTGCATTCTAAGGAACGAAGGCAGACGCTCGCAGTGGTGACAGCCAGGGTTCGTCGGAGGGGTAAGTATATCCATATTTTTTATTTTTATTCTTTATTTTTTACATGAATATGGATTCCAGGGCCTGAAGGAGAGTTTCCTCTCCTTCAGACCCTGGGAACCATACGCACCGCACACGCCGAAGATGACTGGGAACACTTCCGATTCCGATTTCCGATATCGCATAAACATCGGAACTTGGTATCGGAATTTCCGATACAGCAAATATCGGCCGATACTCGATATTTGCAGTATCGGCATGCTCAACACTACTTATAAGGCAGCCTAATAAGCTACAGGGCTGATGCACAAAAATATAAACTCCACTGTCCCTGCAAACAAATGGAGGTGTTGGACAGTGGAAATCGCTACAGCACAAGCAGTTTCAGGGCTTATTCTTCCCTCGCTAACTATATCCCTTCTTCTGATGCAGCTGCGGCAACCTCTCCCTATGCTACGATCGGCAGAAGTAAGATGGCGGTTGGCATGCACGCCCCATTATAGCCCCTGTGATGCCACAGAAAGCAAGCCAATCAATGTTATGCCCTTCTCTAAGATGATGGGGACCGAGACCTATGTCATCACGCTGCTCACACTCTGCGTCCTCCTTCATTGGCTGAAAAATGGCGCTGAAAGCATCATATGAAACGCGACTTTGGCGCGAAGATCGCAGACCTCGTGGCCGATCCCACACTAGGATCGGGTCGGTTTCACGAAACCCGACTTTGCCGAAAGTCGGCGATTTTTGAATTTGTACGATCTGTTTCACTCAAACCTACTCCTCGGCCCAAAACTATTAACTTGATTAGATGCAGTAAAAATTGAGATACACAGGCGGTATAGTTAGTTTCACAAGTGGGCTACTCTGCTGATGTGCAGACACTGATCCTAGGCCCAAAACTATTAACTGGATTAGATGCAGTAAAAATAGAGATAAACAGGCGGTGTAGTTAGTTTCACACGCGGGCTACTCTGCTGATGTGCAGACAATGCTCCTAGGCCCAAAACTATTAACTGAATTAGATGCAGTAAATATTGAGATACACAGGAAGTATAGTTAGTGTCACAGGCGGGCTACTCTGCTGACGTGCAGACACTGCTCCTGGGCCCAAAACTATTAACTGGATTAGATGCAGTAAAAATAGAGATACACAGGCGGTGTAGCTAGTTTCACAGGCGGCTACTCTGCTGATGTGCAGACACTGCTCCTAGGCCCAAAACTATTAACTGGGTTAGATGCAGTAAAAATAGAGATACACAGGCGGTGTAGTTAGTTTCAAAGGCGGGCTACTCTGCAGACGTGCAGACACTGCTCCTAGGCCCAAAACTATTAACTGAATTAGATGCAGTAAAAATAGAGTTACACAGGCGGTGTAGTTAGTTTCACAGGCGGGATACTCTGCTGACGTGCAGACACTGCTCCTAGGCCCAAAAATATTAACTGAATGAGATGCAGTAAAAATAGAGATACACAGGCCATGTACTTAGTTTCACAGGCGGGCTACTCTGCTGACGTGCAGACATTGCTCCTAGGCCCAAAAATATTAGCTGGAATAGATGCAGTAAAAATAGAGATACACAGGCGGTATAGTTAGTCTCACAGGCGGGCTACTCTGCTGACGTGCAGACACTGCTCCTAGGCTCAAAACTATTTACTGGATTAGATGCAGTAAAAATTGAGAAACACAAGCGGTATAGTTAGTTTCACGTGCGGGCTACTCTGCTGACGTGCAGACACTGCTTCTAGTCCCAAAACTATTTACTGGATTAGATGCAGTGAAAATAGAGATACACAGGCAGTATAGTTAGTGTCACAGGTGGGCTACTCTGCTGACGTGCAGACACTGCTCCTAGGCCCAAAACTATTAACTGGATTAGGTGCAGTAAAAATAGAGATACACAGGCGGTGTAGCTAGTTTCACAGGCGGCTACTCTGCTGATGTGCAGACACTGCTCCTAGGCCCAAAACTATTAACTGGGTTAGATGCAGTAAAAATTGAGATACACAGGCGGTATAGTTAGTTTCAAAGGCGGGCTATTCTGCTGACGTACAGACATTGCTCCTAGGCCCAAAACTATTAACTGGGTTAGATGCAGTAAGAATTGAGATACACAATCAGTGTAGTTAGTTTCACAGGCGGGCTACTCTGCTGACGTGCAGACACTGCTCCTAGGCCCAAAACTATTAACTGGGTTAGATGCAGTAAGAATTGAGATACACAATCGATGTAGTTAGTTTCACAGGCGGGCTACTCTGCTGACATGCAGACACGGTGTTAGGGCCAGCGGAACGCACTGAGAAAATAGAGATGTTTATTATAAATGGTGCGTTCGCAGCCCGGGGTCCACCGTGCAGGAGGAACCTGCTGCTAGCAAATGGCGGCACTGTTGGGCGGTATAGGCTAGCTCTGCTACTCCACAGAGTAGCCGTGAAAGGGAAGCACTGCGCCCTGTTAGCCTCACAGGAAGCACAAGCTTACTGCCAAGCTAATAGCAGTCAGTGGTTATGCAACATGCAATCTCCTCACCGGAGAAGCCGGTATTCTAGAGGCTTATTTCAGCCGGGTCCCTGAACACACTCATACAATCTCCTCACCGGAGGTGCCGGTATTCCAGGGGCTTATTTCAGCCGGGTCCCTGAACACACTCATACATAACCACACTGGCACAAATCTCATATATGAATTGATACTAGCGCATGGCCGTGCGGCCATGCAAGCCTTAAATAGTTGCAGCACATTTAGGACCTTTCAAAGAAGGACCAATGGAGAGCTGCAGTACCTGAGCATGTGACCCCAGATCTCCACTGAGAGATCTTGCCCTGGGCATGATCAGGGAGCAAAGCAGGATTTAGTCCTAGCACCTACAAGGACCTTAGATGCAGTATCTGATCATGTGACCCTCGATCTCCACTGAGAGATCTTACTCTGGGCATGCACAGAATGTGAAAAGCAGGACTTAGCCCCAGAAGCGTCCGCTCGCCGCTGCCCAGCACTGACTTCAATGGCAGAAGCAGGAAATGCAGCAGTAACTCTTAGCACAGAGTCAGACTGAGCAAGATGCTGGGATCGACGTCTCCGCTGAGCAGGCTCCACTGCGGCAGGAGAAGAATGGGAGGCCGCAGCAGAGATGGCCCAAGATTCCCCCTGTGCAGGAACTCGACCCCTAACATGCCCCCCCCCTCCTTGGGCCTCGCTACGTTCGAAGGCAGCAATGAGCTGCGGAGCCCGAATGAGCTCAGCAGGCTCCCAGGACCTGTCCTCAGGACCATAACCCTTCCAGTCCACCAAATAAAAATTTTTGTCACATACCACCTTGCACCCCAAAATAGCGTTTACCTCGTAATCGTCCGTAGACGTACCCGATGTCCCAGCAGATGACTCGGAAAACCGGGACATATATACGGGTTTCAAGAGGGACACATGAAAGGTGTCGGTGATACCCAGGCATTGCGGAAAGGCCAAACGATATACCACAGGATTAACCTGTTCGAGGACCTTGAAGGCGCCCAAGTAGCGAGGAGCAAACTTAATGGACTCAACTCGCAGCCTGATGTTACGGGTGGAGAAGCACACCAAGTCGCCAGGAGCAAAGGTCGGAGCGGGGCGCCAATGTGCATCGGCAGAGGACCTCATTCTCTCCTTGGAGGCCCGAATGGCATCCTGAGTGCGGTCCCAAATATCCCGTGCCTCCACAGCCCAGTCTGCCACGCTGAAGTCGGCGGAAGACACGGGCAAAGGCACAGGTACCCGCGGATGCTGACCATAGTTAAGGAGGAATGGGGTTTGTCCAGTGGAGTCAGCTACGGTGTTGTTCAGTGCAAACTCTGCCCACGATAGCAAGGATGCCCAGTCATCCTGCCTGGCTGAAACAAAATGTTGCAGGTATGTGACCAAGGTCTGGTTGGCCCTCTCTACCAACCCATTCGTCTCGGGATGATATGCGGAAGAGAGATTTAACTCAATGCTGAGAAGACGACAAAGCTCTCTCCAGAACCGAGACGCAAACTGGGGACCCCGGTCACTGAGAATTTTGTCTGGCATACCATGTAGGCGGAATATGTGTTTTATGAACAACGCTGCCAAGGCCCGTGCAGAAGGTAACCGTGGTAGCGGCACCAAATGCACCATTTTTGAGAAATGATTGGTGATGACCCAAATGATGGTACAGCCACGAGACTTGGGTAAACCCACAACAAAGTCCATCCCGACCATCTCCCAGGGCCTGTCTGCCACCGGCAAGGGATAGAGTAACCCAGCTGGCCTTTGACGAGGAGATTTATTTTTGGCGCAGGAGACACACGCCTGAATATAATCTCTGACATCCCGGACCATATGTGGCAACCAGTACGTCCTCGCCAGCAGCTCAGATGTCCTCTTTGTCCCAAAGTGTCCACCCACCCTGGACGAATGAGCCCAAGAGAGAACCTCCAGTCACAAATTAATGGGCACAAAAGTCTTGTCCGGAGGCACAGACTCTAGCGAAACTGGCGCTATGGTTCTCAGGCTCTCTGAAGGGACAATAAGCCGAGGCTCCCCCTCCTCCTCCTCAGATGACACAACAGAGCGAGAGAGAGCATCAGCACGAATGTTCTTCTCCCCAGTGAGATAATGAAGGGTGAAGTGGAACCGGGAGAAGAACAAGGACCATCTGGCCTGGCGAGAATTTAGCCGCTGGGCTGTTTGCAGATATAACAAATTTTTGTGGTCTGTGAAGACTTGAAAGGGAAAACGAGCCCCCTCCAAGAGATGTCTCCATTCCGAGAAAGCCAGCTTCATCGCTAGCAACTCCCTGTCCCCAATGGAATAATTCCTCTCCGCAGGTGTGAAGGTCTTGGAGAAGAAGCACGGATGCTTCCGACCTTGAGCATCCTTTTGGAAGAGGACTGCTCCTGCACCAATGGTAGAGGCATCCACCTCCATTATGAATAGCTTATCAACATCGGGACGATGTAGGATGGGAGCGCTAGCAAAACGGGACTTAATAGAAGAAAAGGCCCTGGAGACCTCTTCAGACCACAATTTGGGATTTGCTCCCTACTTGGAGAGGGCTACCAAGGGAGCTACCAAAGTTGAGAAGTGGGGAATGAACTGGTGGTAATTAGTGTTGAGCGATACCGTCCGATACTTGAAAGTATCGGTATCGGATAGTATCGGCCGATACCCGAAAAATATCAGATATCGCCGATACCGATATCCGATACCAATACAAGTCAATGGGACACCAAGTATCGGAAGGTATCCTGATGGTTCCCAGGGTCTGAAGGAGAGGAAACTCTCCTTCAGGCCCTGGGATCCATATTAAGGTGTAAAATAAAGAATTAAAATAAAAAATATTGATATATTCACCTCTCCAGTGGCCCCTGGACATCACGCTGGTAACCGGCAGGCTTCTATGTTTAAAATGGGCGCCTTTAGGACCTGCGAATGACGTCGCGGCTTCTGATTGGTCGCGTGCCGCTCATGTGACCGCCACGCGACCAATCAGAAGCCGCTACGTCATTCGCAGGTCCTTAATTCCTAGAATTAGGAGTTTAGTGAATGCGAAACTCTCCTTCAGGCCCTGCGATCCATATTTAAGTGTAAAATAAAGAATTAAAATAAAAAATATCACTATACTCACCCTCGGACGCGCCCTGGTACTAACCGGGAACCTTTCTTCCTTCGAATCAGCGCTTGCAGGACCTTGCGGTGACGTCGCGGCTTGTGATTAGTCGCACGACCGCCCATGTGACCGCTCGCGCAACCAATCACAAGCCGCGACGTCACCGCAAGGTCCTGCAAGCGCTGATTCTTAGGAAGGAAGGCTGCCAGAAAGAAGCAGGGCGCGTCCGAGGGTGAGTATATTCCTATTAGGTATATACTCACCCTCGGACGCGCCCTGCTTCTTTCCGGCAGCCTTTCTTCCTAAGAATCAGCGCTTGCAGGACCTTGCGGTGACGTCGCGGCTTGTGATTGGTCATGCGAGCGGTCACATGGGCGGTCGCGCGACCAATCACAAGCCGCGACGTCACCGCAAGATCCTGCAAGCGTTGATTCGAAGGAAGAAAGGCTGCCGGTTAGTACCAGGGCGCGTCAGAGGGTGAGTATAGCGATATTTTTTATTTTAATTCTTTATTTTACACTTAAATATGCATTCCCATACCGATTTCCGATATTGCAAACATATCGGAACTCGGGATCGGAATTCCGATACCAGATTCATAAAGATCGCCGACTTCATGGCTGACCCCACACAGGGGTCGGGTTGGTTTTCATGAAACCCGACTTTGCCAAAAGTCGGCGACTTCTGAAAATGGCCGACCCGTTTCGCTCAACCCTAGTCTCCGCAGCCTTTTTGGAGAAGACGTCTACATAGGACCAATAGTATTTGGGAAGAGAAGAGAGATCTGCGGGTATCTCAGTGGTGGAAACCTGAAAGCACTCTTTCACACATCTGCCCTTACAGGATTCACTCCAACCCAATATCCTCCCAGAGGACCACTCAATATGTGGGGATTGGAAACGGAGCCAGGGTATTCCCAGCAGAATCTCATCCATTCCCTCGGGAAGGACAAGAAGGGAAATTATCTCCTGGTGGGATGGGGACATAGCTAACATGAAAGGGACAGTCTGGTGTGTGATCTCAGATGGAAGTGTTGACCCGTTCACTACTCTAACAGTCACCGGTTTGGTGAGCATCACCAGAGGTATTGCATGGCGCAGAGCAAAAGCCAAGGACATGAAATTCCCCTCTGCTCCGGAGTCCACACAAAGCTCGACTGTCAGAGAATAAGAGCCTAATAAGATTGTCCCCTTGAAGGACAGCTTGGAGGAAAATGCCGCTGTGTCTAGAGAACCTCCTCCAACGGTTACTAGACGCAATCGATTACCCAACTGCCGTGGACATTTATTGGCATAATGTCCCTCTGGTTGGCAATTTCTGCAAACCACGGGTACTCGAGCGGTCCGAGACTTAGGTCCCGCTCAAGAAACCTCCATGGCCTCATGGGAGTTGGACGCTTGAACGGAAGATTCTAGAGGTCTGGCAAAGGTGGGAGCCATCCAAAACCTCTGCCTACACTGGGCCCGCTCCAACCTCCGCTCATTAAAATGGAGGTCGATGCAGGTAGATATAGAAATAAGCTCCTCCAGTGTGGCGGGAATCTCCCTGGTGGCCAAGGCGTCCTTCACATGGTCTGCCAGTCCTCTCCAGAACACCGGAATAAGGACTTTATCCGGCCACTCCAGCTCCGAGACCAGAGTCCTGAGTTGGACGGCGAACTGGCTGACCATGGACGAACTCTGGGTTGTTGCCAACAATTGGAGCGTGGTATCGTGGGTGACACGAGGTCCCAAAAAGACCTGTTTCAGAGCATCCAGGAAGAGAGGAGCACTCTGCACCACACGATCATTGCGCTCCCATAGCAGCGTTGCCCACTCCAACGCCCTGCCCGACAAAAGGGATAAAATAAATCCCACTTTTGCCCGTTCCGTAGGAAAATGTGCAGCCAGAAGCTCAAGATGTATGGAGCACTGACTCACGAATCCCGACATTGCTTACTGTCACCAGCAAACTTGTCTGGAAGCGGGAGACGGAATAAAGTCGGAGCAGGGGTGGCAGAGGACAAACTGGCTGCAGCTACACTTGCAGCCTGAACATCAACTGCGGTAACATCCACAGCTGAGGTTGTGCGCTCGAGAGCCGCCAACCTACCCTCCAGCTGCTGGATGTATCGCTGATCGTCCGCCATTTACTTGCCAGACCCTGGCGCTAGTATACTGTTAGGGCTAGCGGAACGCACCGAGAAAATAGAGATGTTTATTATAAATGGTGCGTTGGCAGCCCGGGGTCCACCGTGCAGGAGGAACCTGCTGCTAGCGAATGGCGGCACTGTTAGGCGGTATAGGCTAGCTCTGTTACTCCACAGAGTAGCCATGAAAGGGAAGCACTGCGCCCTGTTAGCCTCACAGGAGCACAAGCTTACTGCCAAGCTGATAGCAGTCAGTGGTTATGCAACATGCAATCTCCTCACCGGAGAAGCCAGTATTCTAGGGGCTTATTTCAGCCGGGTCCCTGAACACACTCATACAATCTCCTCACCGGAGGTGCCGGTATTCTAGGGGCTTATTTCAGCCGGGTCCCTGAACACACTCATATATAACCACACTGGCGCAAAGCACATATATGAATTGATACTAGCACATGGCCGTGCGGCCATGCAAGCCTTAAATAGTTGCAGCACGTTTAGGACCTTTCAAAGAAGGACCAATGGAGAGCTGCAGTACCTGAGCATGTGACCCCAGATCTCCACTGAGAGATCTTGCCCTGGGCATGCTCAGAGTGCAAAGCAGGATTTAGTCCTAGCACCTACAAGAACCTTAGCTGCAGTATCTGATCATGTGACCCTCGATCTCCACTGAGAGATCTTACTCTGGGCATGCTCAGAATGTGAAAAGCAGGACTTAGCCCCAGAAGCGTCCGCTCGCCGCTGCCCAGCACTGACTTCAATGGCAGAAGCAGGAAATGCAGCAGTAACTCTTAGCACAGAGTCAGACTGGGCGAGACGCTGGGATCGACGTCTCCACTGAGCAGGCTCCACTGCGGCAGGAGAAGAATGGGAGACCGCAGCGGAGATGGCCCGAGATTCCCCCTGTGCAGAGGCAGGAACTCGACCCTAAAACACGGCTCCTAGGCCCAAAACTATTAACTGGGTTAGATGCAGTAAAAATTGAGACACACAGACGGTGTAGCTAGCTTCACAGGTGGGCTACTCAGATGACTATCAGACAATCCTACTAGCCCAAAAGGATTGGCTGAGCTAGATTACACCAAATGCTGTGACAAACACTTGCACAGCACTGGCACAGACCTGCCTGGCAAACAGTGCTATGAACTGCTGTAACCTACCCTGAAAACGGCTGATATTACAACTAGTCCTGACTCCTCCCGACTCCTTAAACCTTTCTCTCTGAAAATTTGCTCCAAAAAAACACTCTTAGACTGTATAGTGCCCACAGCAGCAGCGGTGCTGTCTAACACTAAGCTGCAGCAGTGAGGAAATGGTGGTGATGGGGCAAATGGCTGGTTCTTATAGGGCAAGGACATGTGACATACACAGCCAATGACACATGCGCTTGCTTGTGTGCATCACATGCACATTGCTGTGTGTGTGTGTGCACTGCTGATAGGCCGAGAGACTACACGCCCCACTGTAAATGCGTGAAAGAAAAAAAAAATGGAGATCGGTGTTATTTCAGCACAGATCTATCCCCCGCCCCCCTTCCCCCCACCCACTATACACTGAAACAGTCTATTAACAATGATAAACAGTTTTAATGTGCAAATCAAGTTAGGCTTTTGGTGAATGAACAGTTATCGAACAGAAACTCGAACAGACGAATTTTAAGCAAATTGTTCGAGATCATCGAACTACTCGAACACCGCCCAAAACAGCTCGAATTTGAAATTGGCGAACAGTTCGACTCGAACACCGGTCATTTCTACTCATAAGCTAAATTTAAGATTACTACGATACATTTGTATTTAGTCATATCTATGACGTGACAATATAAATTATTTTTTTGGAATATCATTTTAATGCTTATTGAAATATACAGCAGTTGTTCACTCCCTTCTTTCATTTTCATTTACAGATATTAATTTAATATATTCATTTATATTTTTGTCAAAATAAAGTTATGCTATTATGAGCCATTGAGCTATGACAAAAAAAAATTTGACATGTTCATGTACCTATTTTTAGTTTTCTTGTTCATAGGACTTTTCTTTTGGTAATTTTATTGAAATGCTTCTCAAAAAGACACTAATTATACCCCTACATAAAGCTCTTGTAATTATGCCTATTAGAATTTGATTCATTTCCATATGTCAACACCATTGCAAAAGAATAAAAGTCCAATTTTTATAATCGGTATTGTCTGCAAGAAAATGCATATGGAACATGAATGAAAAGCTCTTTGTTGAAATTAAAATGACGATTATAAATAAAAGTCTTCATCTGACATCTTGTAAATGGACACTTAGAAATATATTGCCATAGTTGATCAGCAAAATTGCTAGCTACCTTTTATATAAATGAGACAAATGCTCTTTAACATTGAGCCAGCTACACATTTTTGTCCTGTACATCATTTCAATGCATGCACGTGTAATGCACTGTCAGCTGACTATAGCTTGTGCTTTGTATGGATGCTTTGTATTACTGAAAACCATAAAATCCATTTGGAAATTAAGATATGTGCTGGGTATAAAAGATCAAAGGATTATGAACACTATTATTAAAATAAAATCCAAAGCTTCATGAACTATTATACAGGTAGTTTAGCTTGCTCGTTTGAAAATAGTTGAGTGGAATTTAATGTTTGCCTTATTAACTGCCCTGGATTCTATTCATATATGCACTATCACTTTCATTCATAATGAAAACAATAATGTTGTGCTGGTTCTGATGAGGTTCATTTGTGGCTTTCATAGTTTTAACCTAAAAGAGTAGGTCAGAATAATCCTCTGTTTTTGCATCAAATCTGATGGATGCTATCAACAAAGTCTTCATGCATGAATTTAATGTTTGGAGAGATGACGGAGCATACCTAAGAAGTAGTAAAATCCCTTGATATTTTATTTAGCGTCTTTAACACTTTCAGCCACCAAACAGAAATGAGGATGTTTCCATAAAATTTACATGTTTTAGGCCAGTTTGGCCATTATTCATTACACACAATTGATAAGATCACAGTTTTAATATAGCAGCATAATGAAAACAAACATTTTTGTATTACTGTTTAATTAGTATCTAGAAACATGCATTAACTCATTGTCCAAATAGTATTTAGAATTTTTTTTATCAGAAATTCATATTCATTGGCTTAGACAAATTTTTCCCAAACAATTGGTTTGCAGTGAATAAATATGAATCTCCAAATTTCAAAGTCTTTAATTGCCCTGAAAATAGTATAATGAACTCATTTGGAGCTGTTCAATGCAAACAAAGACTTATTATTGTAAAAGTAACTGGTGAAGGACAACCTGGTCCATTTGAGTGTGACAAAGCCACCAGTAGAATAAAATATCTTCTCTGGAGTTCACTGGAGGCTAAGCAGGATACTTATAGCAAACACTGTCACTCAGCCCAGCGAACTAAGCTCAAGCACAATTAATGGATTTTTTGCTTACTCGGTAGGGCCTCCCACTAGGTCCAAGACAATAGAAATTCAAAAAACCTAAGGAACCCAAGGAGCTTGCACTTTATTTCATGGTATTTAAAAAGAAATCAGAACAATAGTCAGACAGGGCAACATTTTGGCTATATTTGGCCTTTCTTGCGCCTAAAAATACAACTATGAGGCTCAATTTGTTGACTAACATAACATTGGTGCATTACATAATTTCATTTATTTTGCACTTGGTGCTGCTTCTTTGGTTATTTGTTGCATCTGTGGTACTGGCACAGCTGGTGTCTTGACTCTGCAAGGATATGATTGTCATCTGCTGGTCAGCCATTGCAGTCATCAGCTGTCTATTGCAATACACCAATTTACCCACACCATTTAGGCTAAGTGCACACAATTCTTTTGCAAAAGAAGCAGTACAATCCAGGTGGTCGGACATAAATTGTGATCATGTGGGAGTACATTTATCACATAATTGGATGACTCAACACAGGTTCTTTGGGCACAGAAAAGGAGAACTCATGATCCAATGGAGGTAAAGGAGTATGATGGCTGGGCTGATGACAAAAATAAACACGGCACTCTGTGAAGATATGAGTTTTGGTGCTCGAGTAGGGTATCCAACCTTCAGACAAAAATAAAGCATTTCATGTGGGTCAAGACTGGTTACCAGAAAAGTGATCTCAAGGAGAAAAAGGAGGACAGCTTGAGCCCTTCTTATCATGGTGGTCAGTTTACTTTACTCATAGGAGCACGTGATGCTGTATCATATGCTGGCAGAATGATTTAGTTCCTATTTCATGCATGCCAAGTTGCATGAAAGAAGGAGGAAGTGTATCCAACTCCAGGTAAAGCAAATGCGTTTATTGATGAAAAATAGCTTAAAAATTACATTCTTGACAGGAAGGGGATAAAGGGAGGGGTGGGCAGGCAATGCAATGCATTTTGAACTCTACTCCAGCATTCTTTGTCACAGCTTGTCACTTCCCCTTCTTTCTTACTGCTAACATCTGGTCAGGACGACATGCATGCTCCACACATGGATCATAGCAGGTGAGATGCTTTCCTTCTTGCTACTTTGATGCCAATATGTAACCAATGTTTATCCCCACTGCACAGCCAGCACACTGCAAAAAATTCCTAATACTGAAATGTACACAAACAATAATCATCACAACCTGTCCAGAACACCTGTTGGTATAAGTACAATTCACATTCCAATATCGACAACAGTAGAGACGTGACCTGTTGCACATCTGACCTAAGAACAAGGGCTATTGCCCTCCTTCTCTGATAATATCACATTCTCAGCAATGCTATCTGGTTCCCACATCTTGTTTACCACAGAATCAACATCATAATCATCCTGGATTCAGCTGACTTTTCCCTCTCTTTGAGAAATAGCATGTGCTCCTTCCCCCTGCCTGATTCTGTCCTGGAGATTGGCCCTTACCTCCTTGGCAGTTAGCAGCATGGACTAGACCAGAAGAAAGATGGCATCTAGAAGTTGTAAAATCACTTAGCACTTAATTAGCTTATATAAAAACTTCAACCATTACACACAAATGACAATTTTTCATAAGTTTTATGCATTTCGGGCGAATTTAGTGCTTCCTCATAACTAGTGTTGAGCGATACCTTCCGATATTTAAAAGTATCGGTATTGGATTGTATCGGCCGATATCCGAAAAATATCGGATATCGCCGATACCGATACCCGATACCAATACAAGTCAATGGGACACAATATCGGAATGTATCCTGGAATGGTTCCCAGGGTCTGAAGGAGAGCAAACTCTCCTTCAGGCCCTGGGATCCATATTCATGTAAAAAGTAAAGAATAAAAATAAAAAATATGGATATACTCACCCCTCCGGCGGACCCTGGACCTTAGCGGTGTAACCGGCAGCCTCCGTTCCTAAGAATGAGCGGGTGAAGGACCTTCGATGATGTCGCGGCTTGTGATTGGTCGCGTGACCGCTCATGTGACCGCTCACGTGACCAAGCACAAGCCGCGACATCATTGCAGGTCCTTCACTCGCTCATTCTTAGGAACGGAGACTGCCAGTTGCAGTGGTTACAACCAGGGCGCGTCCGAGGGTGAGTATATTCATATTTTTTATTTTTATTCTTTATTTTACACATAAATATTCATCCCGATCCCGATTCCCGATATCGCAAAGATATCGAAACTCGGGATCGGCCGATACCCAATACTTGCGGTATCGGAATGCTCAACACTACTCATAACACAAATTAATAAAAACACAGTTCTTATATAGCAGTAAAGTCAAGAGAAACTTTAAAACAAAAATTGAGATTAGTACCTAGAAACAAGAATTAGCAATTTAAAGTCTAAGTAATGTTTTGCATTTTTTTTTATTAGAAATTCATATTCATTGCTTTCACCAAATTTTCTCAGAAAATTTGATTGGCAGCAAATAAATTTGGCTCAGGCACAGAGTGAAACTGCTGCTGCCAGAGCATTTTCTACCATGGCTTGCAGAGCCAGCAACAGAGCATGGCATTAGAATTGGGTCCCACATAACTTCTGAGTACAAAGGCTGAATTTTTAGCTCTTACAAAAAATCAGCTGGATGAAGCAGTTTTACTTTTAAGTATTATTTTACTAAATCCCTGAGGTGCTGTTGGTTATGAGACTAAGGTGCAGAACAGAAACAGATGTCACTATTTTAATGGAAAGTCTGGTCTGTACAACATTAAGTTTTATGGTGGTGGATGAGGTGGGCTAAGCAAAACATTGACTCAAACTGATGGTGTTGCTGTCAGCAGCAACATCACCCTGCTGTTGCTTAAATGAGAAATGTGACTTATATTCTATTACACCCTCTGCTTCTTCCCTACTGATATACTTGCCAGAACTACTGCCTTCCTCAGCCCACAATCTACCAAAACTCTTGTGCATGCCCTCATCATCTCCCGCCTCAACTACTGCAACACCCTCCTCTGTGGCCTCCCCGCTAACTCTCTTGCTCCACTCCAGTCTGTCCTCAACTCTGCTGCCCGGCTAATCCACCTCTCTCCTCGCTACTCCCCTGCTTCTCCCCTCTGCAAATCCCTCCACTGGCTCCCAATTCCCCAGCGAATCCAGTTCAAACTAATAACACTGATCTACAAAGCCATCCACAACCTGTGCCCTCCCTATATCTCTGAACTAATCTCCCAATATCTTCCCTCACATAATCTCCGATCCTCCCAAGACCTCCTACTCTCCTCCACACTTATTCGTTCCTCACACAACCGCCTCCAAGATTTCTCCCGAATATCCCCCATCCTCTGGAATTCCATGCCGCAACACGTCCGACTATCCACCACCCTTGGCTCCTTCAGACGGAACCTGAAACCTATCTCTTCAAGAAAGCCTACAGCCTGCAATAACCATTCTGCCACCTCACCATCGCCAGAGCCGCCGCCTCGCCATGGCCAGAGCCACCGCCTCACCCCTACCTTCTGCCTCTTCCCCACTATCCCATAGAATGTAAGTCCGCAAGGACAGGGTCTTCTCCCCTCTGTACCAGTCTGTCATTGTAAACTTGTTTACTGTAAATGATATATATAACTCTGTATGTAACCCCTTTCTCATGTACAGCACCATGGAATTAATGGTGCTATATACAGTGGGGCAAAAAAGTATTTAGTCAGTCAGCAATAGTGCAAGTTCCACCACTTAAAAAGATGAGAGGCGTCTGTAATTTACATCATAGGTAGACCTCAACTATGGGAGACAAACTGAGAAAAAAAAATCCAGAAAATCACATTGTCTGTTTTTTTAACATTTTATTTGCATATTATGGTGGAAAATAAGTATTTGGTCAGAAACAAAATTTCATCTCAATACTTTGTAATATATCCTTTGTTGGCAATGACAGAGGTCAAACGTTTTCTGTAAGTCTTCACAAGGTTGCCACACACTGTTGTTGGTATGTTGGCCCATTCCTCCATGCAGATCTCCTCTAGAGCAGTGATGTTTTTGGCTTTTCGCTTGGCAACACGGACTTTCAACTCCCTCCAAAGGTTTTCTATAGGGTTGAGATCTGGAGACTGGCTAGGCCACTCCAGGACCTTGAAATGCTTCTTACGAAGCCACTCCTTCATTGCCCTGGCGGTGTGCTTTGGATCATTGTCATGTTGAAAGACCCAGCCACATTTCATCTTCAATGCCCTTGCTGATGGAAGGAGGTTTGCACTCAAAATCTCACGATACATGGCCCCATTCATTCTTTCATGTACCCGGATCAGTCGTCCTGGCCCCTTTGCAGAGAAACAGCCCCAAAGCATGATGTTTCCACCACCATACTTTACAGTAGGTATGGTGTTTATGGATGCAACTCAGTATTCTTTTTCCTCCAAACACGACAAGTTGTGTTTCTACCAAACAGTTCCAGTTTGGTTTCATCAGACCATAGGACATTCTCCCAAAACTCCTCTGGATCATCCAAATGCTCTCTAGCAAACTTCAGACGGGCCCGGACATGTACTGGCTTAAGCAGTGGGACACGTCTGGCACTGCAGGATCTGAGTTCATGGTGGCGTAGTGTGTTACTTATGGTAGGCCTTGTTACATTGGTCCCAGCTCTCTGCAGTTCATTCACTAGGTCCCCCCGCGTGGTTCTGGGATTTTTGCTCACCGTTCTTTGATCATTCTGACCCCACGGGGTGGGATTTTGCGTGGAGCCCCAGATCGAGGGAGATTATCAGTGGTCTTGTATGTCTTCCATTTTCTAATTATTGCTCCCACTGTTGATTTCTTCACTCCAAGCTGGTTGGCTATTGCAGATTCAGTCTTCCCAGCCTGGTGCAGGGCTACAATTTTGTTTCTGGTGTCCTTTGACAGCTCTTTGGTCTTCACCATAGTGGAGTTTGGAGTCAGACTGTTTGAGGGTGTGCACAGGTGTCTTTTTATACTGATAACAAGTTTAAACAGGTGCCATTACTACAGGTAATGAGTGGAGGAAAGAGGAAACTCTTAAAGAAGAAGTTACAGGTCTGTGAGAGCAGAAATCTTGATTGTTTGTTTCTGACCAAATACTTATTTTCCACCATAATATGCAAATAAAATGTTAAAAAAACAGACAATGTGATTTTCTGGATTTTTTTTTCTCAGTTTGTCTCCCATAGTTGAGGTCTACCTATGATGTAAATTACAGACACCTCTCATCTTTTTAAGTGGTGGAACTTGCACTATTGCTGACTGACTAAATACTTTTTTGCCCCACTGTAAATAAATAACAATAATAATAATAATAACTAAAGTTTGTCAAATGTGACCTGTGTTTTGCAATATTACTGTAGGGACTGTTGTTGATTGAAGTACAAGTAGTTCTTCTGCTTGTGGAGCCCACATTTTTGCTGTAGTGCTGGTGCTTTTCTGTCTTACAGTACAGGTTCCATTACAAGTGCCATGGTGTTCTAGATTTTGACAAAAACATAATCTTTTAAGTTCTTTACCAACATTTTTCATCAGCCACACCAAACCAATCCTGGAGAACTATGGAATCAACAAGAAATGCAAGGCAAAATTTACTTGATGGCTACAAATTCTAATGCAACACCAGCCTGTTCACACTTTTTGTCTGGCATTTATGTGTTTTAAATTTGAAGTTTAAAGTTATGAGCCAAAACAGACCTACACTGTTAAATGTCTCAATTAACACTAATAATTAGTAATCAAATGTTTGGTTGGAGCAAAATGCCAAAGTGAAACTCGTAGTAACAACAGATGCCGGTCCAGTTAATTATTTAAAAACATGATAAAGCATCTTCACAAGCAGAGCTGGCTTCATCGTCAGTGGATGTCACCTGTATATTATAGCTGACACCCTACTACAATGACTGTGATCGGTACTAGCATCTATCATGACTGTTTAACCCCTTACATGCTACTGACAAAAGTGGCATCTACAGGGTTATTTGAAAGAGAGAGTTCCCTCTTTAACCCTCTCAAAACTATGTAATAGTAATGACATGGGGCTGGTAGTTGCATGGCAATTTCAAAAGCAGTAATGACCTCAGGATCAACCAGCTATGGTGAAATGTTAGGCCCTGCCATGAGCAATGTTTAACTAACATGTCAGTGTAAAACTAACATGTCTAATAACCTGCAACACTTCTAATAATCTGGTGAAGTATTGCAGACTGTTAGATCAGCAGGCAGACAAGGGAAATTTGGAGCCCTACACTGAAATGAAGTTAAAAAAAGTTAAAATTTAAAAATCCAATAAAATTTGTAACTACATTATAAAAAAAAATAACAGAAAACTGTTTTGCATTTGAGTGTGCAAAATTGATGAAACTTAAAAAAACCTTTATAAATGTGATATCACTGTGATCGTACAAACCCGAAGAATAAAGTTGTCTGAACACATAAAAGCAATTCGCAAATTGCTTTAATTACATATTAACCATTCACTATGCAGTATTGTTGATAAGACAACTTAATTTGCTATATAAAACTTGAAAAGAACAAAGGTGATCCAAAAAAGTTATGTAATCCAATAGATGTCCACAATATATTCAAGTCAAAATTGTGCTTCTAATGTCCCTCTTTTCTTTCTGTGAAATGCCATGTGCCCAAAGGTTAGAAACCCAGCCACATATGGGGTATTGCCCCATTCACTACAATTTGTTGTGCATTTTCTTTTATTACAGCTTGTGAAATTGAAATATTTTAGGTTAAAACAAAACTTGAAAAACAAAGTTTACTTTTTTTTTATTCCACTTTGCATTAATTCCCAAGGAGCCCCTAAACGGATAAAAAACTTTACAAACTTGGCGAATGCACTTTTGAACACTCCCAGAAGGTCATTTAAAAAAGAATGGGTGTGTAAAAAAAATGTGAAGAAATAAAGTCCACCTTGCCAGTAATGCCTGAATCTAGCTCTGTCCAGATCATGAATAGTGTTACTGGCAAAACACTGAAACTGAAAACAAGGAGGAGAGATGCAGCTCCATGGACATAAAAAATTACAAATAACATCTACAGTATCTACTCGAGTATAAGCCGAGATTTTCAGCCCAAATTTTTGGGCTGAAAGTGCCCCTCTCGGCTTATACTCGAGTCACGGTGGGCGGCAGGGTCGCCGGGTGAGGGGGAGAGGGCGCTGAGGCATAATCACCTAGTCCCGGCGCTCCTGGCGCTCCCCCTGCCGTCCCACGGTCTCCGGGTGCCGCAGCTCTTCCCCTGTTCAGCGGTCACGTGGGACCGCTCATTAGAGAAATGAATATGGACTCTACTCCCATAGGGGTGGAGCCACATATTCATTCCTCTGAGCGGTGCCAGTGACCGCTGACAGGAAGAGCTGCGGCACCCGGAGACAGTGTGACAGGCAGGGGCAGCGTCAGGAGCGGCAGGACTAGGTGAGTATTATATTCACCTGTCCACGTTCCACACACCGGGTGCCGCTCTGTCTTCGCGTCCTCTTGCACTGACTGTTCAGGTCAGAGGGCGCGATGACACATATAGTGTGCGCGGCGCCCTCTGCCTGATCACTCAGTGCGGAGAGACGCCGGGACAAGACGCTGAGGAGCTGCAAGCAAGAGAGGTGAGTATGGCATTTTTTTTTATTATTGCAGCAGCAGCAATGGCACAGCTTTATACGGAGCATCTATGGGGCAAAAATGAACGGTGCAGAGCACTATATGGCACAGCTATGGGGCAAGAATGAACGGTGCAGAGCACTATATGGCACAGTTATGGGGCAATATTGAACGGTGCAGAGCACTATATGGCACATCTATGGGGCAAGAATGAACGGTGCAGAGCACTATATGGCACAGCTATGGGGCAAGAATGAACGGTGCAGAGCACTATATGGCACAGCTATGGGGCAAGAATGAACGGTGCAGAGCACTATATGGCACAGCTATGGGGCAATAATGAACTGTGCAGAGCACTATATGGCACAGCTATGGGGCAATAATGAACGGTGCAGAGCATTATATGGCACAGCTATGGGACAATAAGAACGGTGCAGAGCACTATATGGCACAGCTATGGGGCAATAATGAACGGTGCAGAGCACTATATGGCACAGCTATGGGGCCATAATAAACGGTGCAGAGCACTATATGGCACAGCTATGGGGCAATAATGAACGGTGCAGAGCACTATATGGCACAGCTATGGGGCCATAATGAATGGTATGGAGCATCTATTTTTATTTTTGAAATTCACCGGTAGATGCTGCATTTTCCACCCTAGGCTTATACTCGAGTCAATAAGTTTTCCCAGTTTTTTGTGGCAAAACTAGGTGGGTCGGCATATACTCGGTCGGCTTATACTCAAGTATATACGGTACATTGGCTTAAAGCAGTAAAAACCACCAACGTGTTTCTGGTGCATTAAGAAACTTTTAATCATAGTCAAAAATGTTGTTGAAAGACTATTTTTTAATTAGACTTTGCATTAATTCACATGAAACACCTGAACAAACGTGACAATTTTTTTTAATACACCTTTGAATACTTTCAGAAAGCTACTTCAAAATTTAATATTATGTGAATAGATTTTGTAAACTTTGTTGAAAAAAAGAAAAATTGCTGTTGAAATTGTAGCACTTTGAAAATAAATGTATTTTAAAAAAGCATGTTGATGTAAACTAGACATGGGAAATGTTAATTATTAATCCTTTTTTATGGAGTGACTATGTTAGGGCTAGCGGAACGCACCAAATAATTAGAAAGGTAGAGTAAGGTGCGTTCGCAGCCCGGGGTCCACCGTGCAGAGATGGAACCTGCTGCTAAGTAATGATGGACTATATGGCGGTACAATATGGATTCACACACGGGTTAACTTCACCCAGTATGAAGAAAGCAAACTCTGTTGCGTCACAGGACCGTGGTACCGCACAAAGAGTGCAAGCAAGGAGTCACAGAACTCTACCCCTAGACTCGGGATTAGAGTACAACTAGGCCTCTTACGCTCGACACCGCAACTGGGGTGTCAGCGTAACTGAAATAATAATTTAAATGCACCTGAGTGCGTGCAGTGCAGTGCCGCTCTGGCGGATGCCACTAACCACCCAGGCTTGGGCAAGGAAAGCGCTGTGAAAGCGCACGGCGCCGCACTGGCGGTCACAGCAATTTGACTCTGTTTTGTGTGTCTCGTGCTGATAGCAAGTCGGGCGCTAGATAGCAATCATCCACCTTACATGAGCAGTCATACACAAGGGAGGGGATAATTAATGAGCGACTTTCACACGTCAACACACACACGTTTACAAGTGTACACCAGTGCATGGCCTAGTTAATAACTGTAAAGTGCTGCAGAATATGTTAGCGCTATATAAAAATAAAGATTATTATTATTATTACTATGGCCGAGCGGCCATGCGAACCTTTTATAGTGACAGTGCTACAAGACCTTCCAGATGGTCCAATAGGAGCCTCAACAGGACCTGAGCATGTGACCCCCAACCTCCAATGGGAGGTCGTCCCGTGGGCATGCTCAGTAAGGGAAAAGCAGGACTTAGTCTCAGAAAGACCTGCTCGCTGCTGAACATTGCTGGCTACAAGGACAGAGCCTGGAAGAGCAGTAGTAACCAGTCGTCCAGTAACAGCTTGAGCTAGACACTGAGACTGACGTCTCCGCTGAGCAGATTCCACTGTGGCTAGAGAAGAATGGGAAACCACAGTGGAGGTGGTTAGAGATTCCCCCTGTGCAGAGGTGGAAACTCGACACCTAACAGACTATCTGTTACAAGGACATAAAAATTTAAATCTTGAAAATTTCTAATTTTTAAAAATTGTTGCCAAGTTTTAACATTTTTAATAAATAACAGCAAGCCATATCAAACTAAATTTATTGCTGTTCTGAAGCACACATTGTCATGAAAGAACATACTCACAATCATTGGGATAGGAAAACATATCATGTCTTATCATGTCACTCTCCGCAAAGAGAAATGATACTTCTTGGATCCCGGTCAGACGCCTCTCAATCAGCCAAACCAGATCTCCACTTTGCACTGACAAGGGGCAGTACCCCGAAACACAGTGTCTGCAAATTGAGATTCTGGTTTGGCTATTATCCTAAGTCATGTGACAAGGCTCGTTAAAGAGTCGACATTGACTGTTAGGATTGCTACTTTCAATAGGTGACACTAGAGTTCTAGTCCTCTTCCTCTCTGAAGAGACAATTTGCATATTTCCCAGATGAGCATTGCGACTTTAAGTCTCCTCACCTCGACATGCTTATCATGTCACTCTAAGCAAGAAGAAATGATACTTCTTGGATCCCTGTCAGACGCCTCTCAATCAGCCAAACCAGATCTCCACTTTGCACTGACAAGGGGCAGTACCACGAAACACAGTGTCTGCAAATTGAGATTCTGGTTTGGCTATTATCCTAAGTCATGTGACAAGGCTCATTAAAGGGTCAACATTGACTGTTAGGATTGCTACTTCCAATAGGTGGCACTAGAGTTCTAGTCCTCTTCCTCTCTGAAGAGACAATTTGCATATTTTCCAGAGGAGCATTGCGGCTTTAAGTCTCCTCACCTCAACATGCTTATCATGTCACTCTCCGCAAGGAGAAATGATACTTCTTGGATCCCGGTCAGACGCCTCTCAATCAGCCAAACCAGATCTCCACTTTGCACTGATGAGGGGCAGTACCCCGAAACACAGTCTCTGCAAATTGAGATTCTGGCTTGGCTATTATCCTAAGTCATGTGACAAGGCTCATTAAAGGGTCGACATTGACTGTTAGGATTGCTACTTCCAATAGGTGGCACTAGAGTTCTAGTCCTCTTCCTCTCTGAAGAGACAATTGGGATAGGAAAAAGCATTCCAGAGTTAATACCATATAAAATTACACATGCAAATTTTTAAAAATTGAGTTTTGTCAAGGTCAAAATTGGTTTTAGTGATAAGGGTTAACATTTCATTGTTTATTTAAGAAATTAAAAAGCAATTCAGGGTAAATCATTTTGACAGCAGTTGGTATTGAATATATTTAAATAATTGAACATTACCTGCTGTGATGCTCATTTGACTAAAATAAATGTTCACAGTTGGTATAAGAAATAGTATATTTCACTAAGTTACATCACCCTTCAGCAAGCCATACCATTTTTCATACATCATGATTCTTTACACTGCCCTAAGCATTTTTCAGACAGATATTATATGATTGCCTATTGTAATTATCAAATAAATATAACTATGAACTATATTTAAAGCACTTTTTGTGAACAACTTTCAAATTGTAACATTTGGGGTTAAAACATATTTATGGAAAAAAATAGATTTTTTTAATTTTCACTGCTCAATGTACTCATCACACATCTAGATCAGTTCCCTGAGGGGTACAGTTTCCAAAATGTTGTCACCTGAGGGTGATTTTAACTGTTTAGGCACATCAGAGGCTCTTCAAACCTGACATGGTGTCTGCCAATTGTTCCAGCAAATTTTGCATTCAAAAAGTCAAATGGTGCTCTTTCCCTTCCGAGTTCTGCAGTGCACACAAAGGCTATGTGCACACGTTGCGAATTAGGCTTAGGAATTTCTGGTGCGGATTCTGCCTCTTCTGGCAAAAAACGCACCTGCGGATTTGTCGCGTTTTTTGTGCGGATCCGCAGTGTCTTTTGTGCTTTTTTGCTGCGTTTTTTTTTTGCGCATTTGCAGCATTTCTTACCCTTGCAGTTTTCTATAATGGAATGGGTACAAAAACGCAGCAGATTCACAAAAAAGAAGTGACATGCTACTTCTTTTAAACTGCAGCGTTTCCGCAGTGGATTTTCCGCAAAGTGTGCACAGCATTTTTTTTCTCCTTGATTTACATTGTACTGTAAATCAATTGCGGATCTGCAGCGTTTCTGCACCTCAAAAAACTCTGTGGATCCGCGGAGAATCCGCAATGTGTGCACATACCCAAACAGTGTTCTTTCCCTACGTTTGGGGTATCAGCATTCCCAGGAGAAAATGCACAACAAATTTTGTGGTCATTTTTTCCTGTTACCCTTGTGAAAATAAAAAAAAAGTCTAAAATATTTTGGTAAAAAAAGTTAAATGTTAGGTTTATTTTCCACATTCCAAATATTACTTTGAAGCACCTGAAGGGTTATTAAACTTCTTGACTGTGATTTTTAGCCCTGTAAGGGGTGTAGTTTTTAATATGGTGTCACTTTTGGGTATTTTCTATCATAAACACCCCTCAATGCCACTTCAAATGTGAAGCCCCTAAAATAATGGTTTTGTTGTTGAAAAAATAAGAAATTGCAGATACATTTTTAACCCTTATAACTTCCCAACAAAATAAATTGTTTCAAAATTTGTGCTGATTTAAAGTACACATGCAGTAAATTTTTTTATTAACTATTTTGTGTGACATATCTCTCTGATTTGAGGACATATGAATTCAAAGCTTTAAAATTGTAAAATTTTCCAAATTTTTGCCAAATTTCCATTGTTTTCACAAATATTTACAAGTTATATCAAAGAACTTTTACCACTATGATGAAGTAAAATATGTAAAAAAAACATCTCAGAATCAGTTGAAGCTTTTCATCATTATTACCTAAAATGACAGTGGTCATAATTGTGAAAATTGGCCTGGTCATTAACATGCACACCATCTTGGTGGTTAAAGGGGTTAAGGCACGTAGCCAGGTGACTGGAGGGTCCCAACCACTGCTGCCACCAAGTGTGGAGACACGGCGGACAGTGGGTGCTCTCGTCCACTGATTTGAGACAGCAAGGAGCATGGATCATCTCGCAAACCACCCTCACACCTTTCTTGTGGGCAGAATACTATCAGACAATGCAGGGTGAGGGTAAAACAGTATGGCAATAAATTATTGAACCACTAGCAACAGACAATTGCATATAGCACAGTCAGAGCAAAATACCCAAGATATTGCAAAATACAGAGACTCACCCTTTCACCGACTGGCCAGGAATAGAACAGCTGTGATTTGGGGGCTTCCAGGGTGAATACCGAACATCTCGGTTTTTGCTATTTTGCTGGTTACCCACAGAGAGGAGGTAAGACAAGCTTAGAAAGCTGATGATTCATTGAGGCATGTGGCCAGGTGACCAGAGTGTCCCAACCTGGTTTCTCCAAACTACTCCATGGAGCCAGGTGACCGGAGGGTGTCAACCTGGCTTCTCCAACCGTATCCATGGAAGCCAGGTGACTGGAGTCACACTGGAAAAAAGGCAGATCCCCTTCATAGTTCATCGGCATTTTTTACAGGATTGTGGAGGCAGGTGCTGATCTCGCATTGTTCGAGGGTTCATAGTTCATCCTTCAATGTTTTAGGTCAATAAACTGCATGACCTGGTACAATGGGCAATTAACATATTAGCAAACATTGATTGTTCAATGACCCACCAAGTTGTTCTTGACCCACCAAGTAAAAACACAAAAATTAAATAGTCAGCATTCAGGCAATAGCCCATGTTTCTTGGCCTACTGAAAATAGATGTGTGGCCTAATTAAGATTAAGATTAAATGATGTGTCATCACAGGTAGTTAGGGCTAATGTCAGCTGTGAATTGTCCACAAACACAGCTGACATCAAGTACTGGTGTTAGTAATGGAGAGGTGTCTATCAGATACCTCCTGTCTCAGCCCAGTACTAAAAACAAAAAAACACACACACACACACAACAAAAACTGTATTTAAAAAAGCACTCCTGATTAGTGTTGAGCGATACCGTCCGATACTTGAAAGTATCGGTATCGGATAGTATCGGCCGATACCCGAAAAATATCGGATATCGCCGATACCGATATCCGATACCAATACAAGTCAATGGGACATCAAGTATCGGAATGTATCCTCATGGATCCCAGGGTCTGAAGGAGAGGAAACTCTCCTTCAGGCCCTGGGATCCATATTAAAGTGTAAAATAAAGAATTAAAATAAAAAATATTGTTATATTCACCTCTCCGGCGGCCCCTGGACATCAGCGGGAGGATCCGGCGTCCGGCACGGCTTCTTTCTTCAAAATGCGCGCCTTTAGGACCTGTGGAATGACGTCCCGGCTTCTGATTGGTCGCGTGCCGCCCATGTGACCGCCACGCGACCAATCAGAAGCCGCGACGTCATTCCTCAGGTCCTAGAAGGCGCTCATTCTAGGACTTTAGCTGAGGAATGACGTCGCGGCTTCTGATTGGTCGCGTGGCGGTCACATGGGCGGCACGCGACCAATCAGAAGCCGGGACGTCATACCACAGGTCCTAAAGGCGCGCATTTTGAAGAAAGAAGCCGTACCGGACGCCGGATCCTCCCGCTGATGTCCAGGGGCCGCCGGAGAGGTGAATATAACAATATTTTTTATTTTAATTCTTTATTTTACACTTCCGATACCGATACCCGATATCACAAAAATATCGGATCTCGGTATCGGAATTCCGATACCGCAAGTATCGGCCGATACCCGATACTTGCGGTATCGGAATGCTCAACACTACTCCTGATGAATCCAACATAGTTCACAAATGGAAACATGAAAAACATAAAAAGAGAGAAGTAAAAACAAGACATTATCTCTTGTTTAGCATATTTATTATAAAAAGTTCCCTTGCAGGTCTGGCGTAATCCAATGCTTCCCATGACATTCCCTGAATCTGTCATCTAAAGCCTATAGAGCATCGTCTGAAGCTCCAAAGGCTTTAGCAGTATCCATTTCCGGCTCACGCTGCACTCTGCGAGACCTAACAACTGTGAAGAGCAGTAATGTTACTCATATCACCATTCTTCACAGTTTCCAGGTCTTACGGAGTACTGCACAATCCAGCGACTCTGATGACCTGGCTGTAACGTTAGTAATGATATTGCTCTTCATATTCACCTGTCAGGATAGCATGCTGCCATCATGTAACCTGTCCTGACAGTCACAGCAGCTCTCATATAGCTGTCAAATAGTTATTCTTAATGAGGTTATCTACTAGAAAATAATAGTAACACACTGGCGCTAAGAATACGTAGGTCTAAAGCTGCTGATACCAGACAGGTGCCGTGCCACCCCTGTCACAACCACGAGGTGGAAGAAGGAAAACTAACAAGTGAGGTATCGCGCTAAAACACAAACAACCGACTGGACATGAAAGTTCCTATCTAGAACCTATAATGTGCCCATAAACAGCTGATGCTGGAACTAACCTTAGGATAGTAATAACCGTGATATATGGCGAAATAACACTACACACTTGCTTATTGCCTGGGCCGCGGAAAGTTTGCCCGTAGGTATAGAGGCCTGCGGTTGTTGTTGGTGGAGGATTCAGATTACCCGGGCAGCAGGAGTATGCTGGAGAATGCGCAGAGCCAGAGCACCCCGGCCGGTGGCGCTCCTGGATGCGCGGCTGAGAAAAATGGCCGACAGTGCTCTGCAGCGTGTGACGTCACGAATAGTGTTGAGCATTCCGATACCGCAAGTATCGGGTATCGGCCGATACTTGCGGTATCGGAATTCCAATACCGAGATCCGATACTTTTGTGGTATCGGGTATTGGTATCGGATCCATAGTGAGGTGTTAAATAAAGAATTAAAATAAAAAATATTGATATATTCACCTCTCCAGCGGCCCCTGGACATCACCGCGGGTAACCGGCAGGCTTCTTTGTTTAAAATGAGCGCGTTTAGGACCTGAGGAATGACGTCGCGGCTTCTGATTGGTCGCGTGCCGCCCATGTGACCGCAACGCGACCAATCAGAAGCCGCGACGTCATTCCTCAGGTCTTAAATTCCTAGAATGAGGAGTTTAGTGCCTGAGAATGACGTCGCGGCTTCTGATTGGTCGCGTGCCGCCCATGTGACCGCCACGCGACCAATCAGAAGCCGCGACGTCATTCTCAGGCACTAAACTCCTCATTCTAGGAATTTAGGATCTGAGGAATGACGTCGTGGCTTCTGATTGGTCGCGTGGCGGTCACATGGGCGGCACGTGACCAATCAGAAGCCGCGACGTCATTCCTCAGGTCCTAAACGCGCTCATTTTAAACAAAGAAGCCTGCCGGTTACCCGCGGTGATGTCCAGGGGCCGCCGGAGAGGTGAATATATCAATATTTTTTATTTTAATTCTTTATTTTACACATTAATATGGATCCCAGGGCCTGAAGGAGAGTTTCCTCTCCTTCAGACCCTGGGAACCATCAGGATACCTTCCGATACTTGGTGTCCCATTGACTTGTATTGGTATCGGATATCGGTATCGGCGATATCCGATACTTTTTTGGTATCGGCCGATACTATCCGATACCGATACTTTCAAGTATCGGATGGTATCGCTCAACACTAGTCACGAAGCTACGGAGCCTTGCTAGGGAAAAAAAGCTAACCAACGCGTTTGGAGGAACTCCATCCCTCTTCGTCAGGGTTACCGCCTCTTCCCTGCCAGTTGCCATATATAGCCGTCCAAGGTAATTGCCCTGTTAACCCCTTATGTATGGGACTTAGAAAGGCTGTAACCGCATGTTAGTTAACCTAGTGCACTAATGTGTACCAAGTCATGTCTGTCCTATAAAGCATGCATCCAAAGCCTATTGTAGCCAAGAACAATGATTTAAGTGCTGATTAGTGTACAGTCTGACTCATTATATACTGTCATTATCCCCAGTACATTTGTAATTTAATACTACAAAAAAAAGGGGGATATGTATAAACAAGGGACAAAAGAAAACACAAAAAGGGGACATGTACTGCAAATAATAATTTTTTTAAATATATTTAGGAAAACGTGTTTAACATTTAACGGAATATGACTAAAAATATAAATAGAGTTCAAATGAGCTCATGTATTAATAACTAAATATAGATGCGCTCATTAGTCTACCGACCATAATGACTACTACTAAAAGCAATATTAATTGCATTTTCTAAGAGCAATATTAGTTGCGTTTTCTTTTCATGTCCCTTGTTTATACATTCATTTTTTCATTGTCTCATTTTTTATATTGATAATAAAAGTTGTTAGCAATCGTCTTATTTTTAATAGCGCATTCTAAATTTAAATACCAATTTTAATTATTAATATCAATAAAGAAGTTACAATTTTAATAATAAAAAAATAAAAAATGTTTTGATTTTGCAGCAAGATTGGTATATTTTTTGCAGTATTTCCACATAGCTTTAGTGTGCTCCCACATATATCCCCCTGTTTTATTGTAGTATTAAAGCGCAAATGTACTGGGGATAATGACAGTATATAATGAGTGTGCAGTCTACTAATCAGCACTTAAATCATTGTTCTTGGCTACAATAGGCTTTGGATGCATGCGTTATAGGACAGACATGACTTAGTACACATTAGTGCACTAGGTTAACTAACATGCGGTTACAGTCTTTCTAAGTCCCATACATAAGGGGTTAACAGGTCAATTACCTTGGACGGCTATATATGGCAACTGGCAGGGAAGAGGCGGTAACCCTGACGAAGAGGGACGGAGTCCCTCGAAACGCGTTGGTTAGCTTTTTTTTCCCTAGAAAGGCTCCGTAGCTTCATGACGTCACACGCTGCAGAGCACCGTCGGTCATTTTTTTAGCCACGCATTCAGGAGCGCCACCGGCCGGGGCGCTCTGTCTCTGCGCATTCTCCAGAATACTCCTGCTGCCCGGGTAATCTGAAACCCCCACCAACAACACCCGCAGGCCTCCATATCTGCGGGCAAACTTTCCGCGGCCCAGGCAATAGGTAAGTGTGTAGTGTTATTTCGCTATATCACGGTTATTACTATACTAAGGTTAGTTCCAGCATCGAAGGTTATCTACTACTTTTACATTGATGATCTGTCCTTAGGATAGGTGTCATGGCACTGTTGTCAGGGAACCTGGGGCTAGTGGCTACTTCCCTGCCCCTAAATATAAGGGTGTCCAATCTATCAGTGCTCTCCGAATTACTTCTGATGGTGTAGATGCCAGGGCAACATGCCTTACAGATCTCCTAGTTCAACCCTTATCTGCTCTTCCACCCTGGAAAGTGGGTATTAGCAATGTATGCTGTGACGGATGGCACAGGGAAAGGGGTGTGTCAACATCACTAACCTCTGGGGAGGGGAGAGGATGACCCAGCAGAAATTGGCTCTCTAGCACGACCACTTACCCCAGGTCAGTCAAGGAACTGCATCAAGGGCAAATAGTCACCGGAAAGGCTTCCCTTATAGGTACAAGTTATTGAGGCGCTCCCAGTGAGGGGGGATTGTTGTGAGTTCTGTGATCAAGCTCCCTCCTGTGGTCACGAGTGGTACTGCGGCTTCTGAGTTTCCTTCCTCAGGTGATGAGGTTAAGTCGTTAGGTGCTGCTCTATTTAACTCCACCTAGTGTTTTGATCCTGGCCTCCAGTCAATGTTCTAGTATTGGTCTTGCTTCCTCCTGGATCGTTCCTGTGGCCTGTCTGCTCAGCATAAGCTAAGTTCTGCTTGTGTTACTTTTGTTGCTATATTTTCTGTCCAGCTTGCTTTTTTGGTTTTGCTTGCTTGCTGGAAGCTCTGAGACGCAGAGGGAGCACCTCCGTACCGTTAGTCGGTGCGGAGGGTCTTTTTGCCCCTCTGCGTGGTTGTTTGTAGGCTTTTGTGTTGACCGCAAAGCTATCCTTCCTATCCTCGGTCTATTCAGTAAGTCGGGCCTCACTTTGCTAAATCTATTTCATCTCTGTGTTTGTATTTTCATCTTAACTCACAGTCATTATATGTGGGGGGCTGCCTTTTCCTTTGGGGAATTTCTCTGAGGCAAGGTAGGCTTATTTTTCTATCTTCAGGACTAGCTAGTTTCTCAGGCTGTGCCGAGTTGCATAGGGAGCGTTAGGCGCAATCCACGGCTACCTCTAGTGTGGTTTGATAGGTTTAGGGATTGCGGTCAGCAGAGTTTCCACGTCTCAGAGCTCGTCCTATGTTTTGTGGTTTTTGTCAGGTCACTTGTGTGCTCTGAACTTCAAGGTCCATTGTGGTTCTGAATTACCTATTCATAACAGTACTGGAGGCCCAAAGTACTATGCTTCTCAATAGAGGGAAAAAAGAAGTTCTGAGACCATTTTTTTTTCTTTGCACTGTGTTTTGCCTTTTTCTCCCCCTAGACATTTACCGGGATGTATTCGATGAGCCCAAGTCCAATGCCCTACCTCCGCATAGGGATTGTGATTGTGCTATCGAGTTTCCTAAGGGTCGACTGTTTAATTTATCTGTACCTGAGCACGCCGCTATGCGGAGTTACGTAAAAGAATCCTTGGAGAAGGGTCATATTCGGCCGTCGTCATCGCCATTGGGAGCAGGGTTCTTTTTTGTGGCCAAGAAGGATGGTTCGCTGAGACCTTGTATTGATTACCGCCTTCTAAATAAAATCACGGTCAAATTTCAGTACCCCTTGCCGCTGCTATCTGATTTGTTTGCTCGGATTAAGGGGGCTAGTTGGTTCACCAAGATAGATCTTCGTGGTGCATATAATCTTGTGCGTATTAAACGGGGCGATGAATGGAAAACTGCATTTAATACGCCCGAGGGCCATTTTGAGTACCTAGTTATGCCATTCGGACTTGCCAATGCTTCATCAGTATTTCAGTCCTTTATGCATGACATCTTCCGAGAATACCTGGATAAATTCCTGATTGTATACTTGGATGATATTTTGGTCTTCTCGGATGATTGGGAGTCTCATGTGAAGCAGGTCAGAATGGTGTTCCAGGTCCTGCGTGCTAATTCTTTGTTTGTGAAGGGATCAAAGTGTCTCTTTGGTGTTCAGAAGGTTTCATTTTTGGGGTTCATTTTTTCCCCTTCTACCATCGAGATGGACCCTGTTAAGGTCCAGGCCATTTATGATTGGACTCAGCCGACATCTCTGAAGAGTCTGCAAAAGTTCCTTGGCTTTGCTAATTTTTATCGTCGCTTCATCTGTAATTTTTCTAGTATTGCTAAACCATTGACCGATTTGACCAAGAAGGGTGCTGATGTGGTCAATTGGCCTTCTGCTGCTGTGGAAGCTTTTCAAGAGTTAAAGCGTCGTTTTTCTTCTGCCCCTGTGTTGTGTCAACCAGATGTTTCGCTTCCGTTCCAGGTTGAGGTTGATGCTTCTGAAATTGGAGCGGGGGCTGTTTTGTCGCAAAGAGGTGCTGATTGCTCGGTGATGAAGCCATGCGCCTTCTTTTCCAGGAAGTTTTCGCCTGCTGAGCGAAATTATGATGTTGGCAATCGAGAGTTGCTGGCCATGAAGTGGGCATTCGAGGAGTGGCGTCATTGGCTTGAAGGAGCTAAGCATCGCGTGGTGGTCTTGACTGATCACAAGAACTTGACTTATCTCGAGTCTGCCAAACGGTTGAATCCTAGACAGGCTCGTTGGTCGCTGTTTTTCTCCCGTTTTGACTTTGTGGTTTCGTACCTTCCGGGCTCTAAAAATATGAAGGCGGATGCCCTGTCTAGGAGTTTTGTGCCCGACTCTCCGGGTTTGCCTGAGCCAGCGGGTATTCTCAAAGAGGGAGTAATTGTGTCTGCCATCTCCCCTGATTTGCGGCGGGTGCTGCAAAAATTTCAGGCTAATAAACCTGATCGTTGCCCAGCAGAGAAACTCTTTGTCCCTGATAGGTGGACGAATAAAGTTATCTCTGAGGTTCATTGTTCGGTGTTGGCTGGTCATCCTGGAATCTTTGGTACCAGAGATTTGGTGGCTAGATCCTTTTGGTGGACGTCTCTGTCGCGGGATGTGCGTTCTTTTGTGCAGTCCTGTGGGATTTGTGCTCGGGCTAAGCCCTGCTGTTCTCGTGCCAGTGGGTTGCTTTTGCCCTTGCCGATCCCGAAGAGGCCTTGGACACATATCTCTATGGATTTTATTTCGGATCTCCCCGTCTCTCAAAAAATGTCGGTCATTTGGGTAATTTGTGATCGCTTCTCTAAGATGATCCATTTGGTACCCTTGTCTAAATTACCTTCCTCCTCTGATTTGGTGCCATTGTTCTTCCAGCATGTGGTTCGTTTACATGGCATTCCAGAGAACATCGTTTCTGACAGAGGTTCCCAGTTTGTTTCGACGTTTTGGCGAGCCTTTTGTGCTAGGATGGGCATTGATTTGTCTTTTTCCTCGGCTTTCCATCCTCAGACAAATGGCCAGGCTGAACGAACCAATCAGACCTTGGAAACATATCTGAGATGTTTTGTTTCTGCTGATCAGGATGATTGGGTGTCCTTTTTGCCATTGGCTGAGTTCGCTCTTAATAATCGGGCCAGCTCGGCTACCTTGGTTTCATCGTTTTTCTGCAATTCTGGGTTCCATCCTCGTTTCTCTTCAGGGCAGGTTGAGTCTTCGGACTGTCCTGGTGTGGATACTGTGGTGGACAGGTTGCAGCGGATTTGGACTCATGTAGTGGACAATTTGACCTTGTCCCAGGAGAAGGCTCAACGTTTCGCTAATCGCAGACGCTGTGTGGGTCCCCGACTTCGTGTTGGGGATTTGGTTTGGTTGTCATCTCGTTATATTCCTATGAAGGTTTCCTCTCCTAAGTTTAAGCCTCGTTTCATTGGTCCGTATAGGATTTCTGAGGTTCTTAATCCTGTGTCTTTTTGTTTGACCCTTCCAGATTCTTTTTCCATCCATAACGTATTCCATAGGTCATTGTTGCGGAGATACGTGGCGCCTGTGGTTCCATCTGTTGATCCTCCTGCCCCGGTTTTGGTGGAGGGGGAGTTGGAGTATATAGTGGAGAAGATTTTGGATTCTCGTATTTCGAGACGGAAACTCCAGTATCTGGTTAAGGGGAAGGGTTATGGTCAGGAAGATAATTCCTGGGTCTTTGCCTCTGATGTCCATGCTGCCGATCTTGTTCGTGCCTTTCATATGGTTCATCCTGGTCGGCCTGGGGGCTCTGGTGAGGGTTCAGTGACCCCTCCTCAAGGGGGGGGTACTGTTGTGAATTCTGTGATCAAGCTCCCTCCTGTGGTCACGAGTGGTACTGCGGCTTCTGAGTTTCCTTCCTCAGGTGATGAGGTTAAGTCGTTAGGTGCTGCTCTATTTAACTCCACCTAGTGTTTTGATCCTGGCCTCCAGTCAATGTTCTAGTATTGGTCTTGCTTCCTCCTGGATCGTTCCTGTGGCCTGTCTGCTCAGCATAAGCTAAGTTCTGCTTGTGTTACTTTTGTTGCTATATTTTCTGTCCAGCTTGCTTTTTTGGTTTTGCTTGCTTGCTGGAAGCTCTGAGACGCAGAGGGAGCACCTCCGTACCGTTAGTCGGTGCGGAGGGTCTTTTTGCCCCTCTGCGTGGTTGTTTGTAGGTTTTTGTGTTGACCGCAAAGCTATCTTTCCTATCCTCGGTCTATTCAGTAAGTCGGGCCTCACTTTGCTAAATCTATTTCATCTCTGTTTGTATTTTCATCTTAACTCACAGTCATTATATGTGGGGGGCTGCCTTTTCCATTGGGGAATTTCTCTGAGGCAAGGTAGGCTTATTTTTCTATCTTCAGGACTAGCTAGTTTCTCAGGCTGTGCCGAGTTGCATAGGGAGCGTTAGGCGCAATCCACGGCTACCTCTAGTGTGGTTTGATAGGTTTAGGGATTGTGGTCAGCAGAGTTTCCACGTCTCAGAGCTCGTCCTATGTTTTGTGGTTTTTGTCAGGTCACTTGTGTGCTCTGAACTTCAAGGACCATTGTGGTTCTGAATTACCTCTTCATAACAGGGGATATATATCAACACTACTCCCGTACTCATTGGTTTTTCACATTGGCAGGAAGGCCAGCCCTGCTGCTTAGTCAGTCATATGCCCCCCATTAGGCCTTGGAACCCACATAGTGGAGGTGCCCAGGAAAATCCACTTCACAATATGCATTTTGTACTCCCGTACTCCTTGGTTTTACACATTGGCAGGAAAGCCAGCCCTGCTGCACATTCATTTATATGTACCCCATTAGGTCTTGGAACCCAAATAGTGGATGCGCACATGAAAATCCACTTCACAATATGCATTTTGTACTCCCGTACTCCTTGGTTTTACATATTGGCGGCAAGGCCAGCCCTGCTGCATAGTCAGTCATATGCACCCCATTAGATCTTTGAACTCACATACTGGATGTGCCCATGAAAATCCACTTCACAATATGCATTTTGCACTCCTATACTCCTTGTTTTTATACATTGGCGGCAAGGCCAGCCCTGCTGCATAGTCAGTCATATGCACCCCATTAGGCCTTGGAACCCACATACTGGCTGGCCCCAGAAAAATCCACTTCACAATATTCATTTTGTGCTCCATACTCCTTTGTTTTATACATTGGCGGTAAGGCCAGCCATGCTGCATAGTCAGTCATATGCACCCCATTAGACCTTGGAGCCCACATACTGCATGTGCCCAGGAAAATTCACTTCACAATATGCATTTTGTACTCCCATACTCCTTGGTTTTACACATTGGTGGCAAGACCAGCCCTGCTGCACAGTCAGTCATATGCACCCCAGTAGGCCTTGGAACCCAGTAGAACTTGGAACTGGCTGGGCCCAGGAAAATCCACTTCACAATATGCATTTTTTGCTCCATACTCTTTTGTTTTATACATTGGCGGCAAAGCCAGCCCTGCTGCATAGTCAGTCATGTTCACCCCATTAGGCCTTGGAACCCACATACTGGATGTGCCCAGGAAAATCCTCTTCACAATTTGCATTTTGTACTCCTGTACTCCTTGGTTTTACACATAGGTGGCAAGGCCAGCCCTGCTGCATAGTCAGTCATATGCACCCCATTAGACCTTGGAACCCACATACTGGCTGGGCCCAGGAAAATCCACTTCACAATATGCATTTTGTGCTCCATACTCCTTTGTTTTATACCTTGACGGCAAGGCCAACTCTGCTGCATAGTGAGTCATATGCACCAGTATAGGCCTGGGAACCCGCATACTGGATGTGCCCATGAAAATCCATTTCACAATATGCATGTTGTACTCCCACAGTCCTTGGTTTTACACATTGCCAGCAAGGCCTGCCCTGTTGCATAGTCAGTCACATGCACCCCATTAGGCCTTGGAACGCACATACTGGATGGCCTCAGGAAAATTCATTCGTATTTTTTAATGGTATGATGGTTCCCTCTTTGCACAATTATTTACTGGAGAATTGAGCAATTTTATTTGACATGTTTTTAACACAAAGGTTCAGATATGGCTTTAAAAAAAGCAAAAACTTGCAATACAAGGCAATTTTATTGCAAACTACAAAATTAAAGGAATAGGATGATAGAATAGTGTGAGTGCGTATACTTTGTATGTGTTAAAAATAAATTTGGGCAAACAACCGCACTCAGACAATTTTTTGCATCAGAGATGTGAAGTATTTATTTGAGTAACACCACAGCGGTCAACAGAGTTCTGAGGTAACGTTTTGACCCGGAAGGTCTTTCTCAAACCTCACTTAGTGAATAGTGATGGAGAAAAGAGGAGAAGGACGATAGTTGTCCGGTAAATGGAGACAGAGGCTCCACAAAAGGTCCAGAGAACAGGAGTACGAAGGTCCGGAAGGGCACGGACAGGGCGCAGTGTCCCTAAAAGCACTGTGGGTCCTGTAAGGAGGAAGGAGGCGGCACTACCACCTCCTTCCTCCTTACGGGACCCACAGTGCTTTTAGGGACACTGCGCCCTGTCCGTGCCCTTCCGGACCTTTGTACTCCTGTTCTCTGGACCTTTTGTGGAGCCTCTGTCTCCATTTACCGGACAAGTATCGTCCTTCTCCTCTTTTCTCCATCACTATTCACTAAGTGAGGTTTGAGAAAGACCTTCCGGGTCGAAACGTTACCTCAGAACTCTGTTGACCACTGTGGTGTTACTCAAATAAATACTTCACATCTCTGATGCAAAAAATTGTCTGAGTGCGGTTGTTTGCCCAAATTTATGATTGAACTGGATCCAGTCCAGGTTCAGCCGGCACCAGCTCCATTCCACAGAGTGCACGCCTTTTCCCTCTAATTAATTACTTTGTATGTGTTAACATACACAGGTTAATAAGTACTGTAAAGCTGCAGCAGCTTCGTACGCAGTGAAGAAGCAGTGACCCCCAAATTCAAACCCAAAAGTCTCTTTTAATGTGTTTCTTCACAGCATTAAAGTCCACTTCACATAAATGCATATAACTTTAGTGATCAATTTACACCATTTCAAAGTAATGCATATCACATGGCTTTAGATGTGCGGTCCCTAAACAGGCCAGACTTCCTTGTCCAGTTTCCCTGGGCGACCGCACGCCATCTCACAGTCTCTATACGTCTCCGTACACACAGCCTCATATGTTGCAGACACTACTCATGCCAGCCCTCCTCTGACTAGTTCCCGTAGGTGTCCTGCATCGCTGTATCACAGTCTCTTACAGACTCATTACTCACACAGTTGTACACAGTTCAGGATATCCTCCGGATAGCAGCCGGGCACCATATCCACCTGTTTGCAATCGTTGCACATGCTAGTCCTCTTTCGGGTACAGGACATCCACCTCCGGGCACAGGACTATACACATCCGACTCCTACGGGCACAGGATATCCACATCCGGGCACAGGACTGAGCACATCCGAGACCAGTACCATGGACGACTTGCATCTCTGTGTACGCTGCGGGTGCCAGGCTATTCAGCTGCCCTGGGTGCTGGCTCTGCTGGCCTCCATGCACTCTGCAGACCAGCACACACCAGACTGACATTGATGTGCACCTCACACACCAGGCCTCTCCTGGCCAGACACCTGACACGGCCTGCACGGCCTGACACACCCATACCCCTTACTACAGGGCTTTTAAACACACACAAACCTGTGGCCTTCAGCCACATGGAAAACCCGGACCGGAAATCCATGACTCTCATGCACACCTATGGACTTCATCCATCTGCATGCACATTCTGGGAGAACAAACAGCCCCCCTAGCTGTATCAAAGGCCACAGCCTCACATATCCTCCCCCCAGTTCATACCTGTGGGGTTGAATACTTGTTACCCCGTATGGGCACGAGATAATAAGGCATCGGTATGACCCTGTGACATCTCCGCCCAAAACAACATTCTCAGTTTCTCCTGCCAATACCTCTAGGGGGAAAGCCTATCGGGATTACACTCTGACCCTAATTTGGCGACCCCTATGGCAGGTATCTCAATATTTTCAGGTTCTACGCCCAAAACAGTACATAAACACATTCTCTGCTGCAACTGCAGCGCCTCTAGCTGCTGCTGCCAGAACTGCAGCTCCTGCTGCGCAGACTTCGTGGACATGCCGATCCACAGCAAATCTTCGTAACCCCACCGAGTTACCACCAGAAGCTTTCAATCTTCATGGCCCCGCCGAGCCACAGCAAGACAGTCTTGAGAATAGGAAAAAAAATAAAAATTTCCAGCTGACTTTGCACAATGCTATGCAGCACGCTTTGGGGTATGCCTCAGTTCACACTGCCCCTCGCATTCTCCACCATATGTAAAGCTGCAGCAGCTTCGTACACAGTGAAGAAGCAGTGACCCCCAAATTCAAACCCAAAAGTCTCTTTTAATGTGTTTCTTCACAGCATTAAAGTCCACTTCACATAAATGCATATAACTTCAGTGATCAATTTACACCAGTTCAAAGTAATGCATATCACATGGCTTTAGATTTGCGGTCCCTAAACAGGCCAGACTTCCTTGTCCAGTTTCCCTGGGCGACCGCACGCCATCTCACAGTCTCTATACGTCTCCGTACACACAGCCTCATATGTTGCAGACACTACTCACGCTAGCCCTCCTCTGACTAGTTCCCGTGGGTGTCCTGCATCGCTGTATCACAGTCTCTTACAGACTCATTACTCACACAGTCGTACACAGTTCAGGATATCCTCCGGATAGCAGCAGGGCACCATATCCACCTGTTTGCAATCGTTGCACATGCTAGTCCTCTTTCAGGTACAGGACATCCACCTCCGGGCACAGGACTATACACATCCGTCTCCTACGGGCACAGGATATCTACCTCCGGGCACAGGACTGAGCACATCCGAGACCAGTACCATGGACGACTTGCATCTCTGTGTACGCTGCGGGTGCCAGGCTATTCAGCTGCCCTGGGTGCTGGCTCTGCTGGCCTCCATGCACTCTGCAGACCAGCACACACCAGACTGACATTGATGTGCACCTCACACACCTGGCCTCTCCTGGCCAGACACCTGACACGTCCTGCACGGCCTGACACACCCATACCCCTTACTGCAGGGCTTTTAAACACACACAAACCTGTGGCCTTCAGCCACATGGAAAACCCGGACCGGAAATCCATGACTCTCATGCACACCTATGGACTTCATCCGTCTGCATGCACATTTTGGGAGCACAAACAGCGCCCCCTAGCTATATCAGAGGCCACAGCCTCACAGTACATATAAGGATTAAATAAATATAGTGATTATATATATATGTAGATTAACTACATACAGTATAGTTAGACCATCATCAAGAGGCTTTTAAACATCATGTGTCTGGAATATCAGAGAAGCAACTCCAAGACATAGAACCCCTGGGAGATTACCTACACTGCATGGGCGTCCCCGATTATGCAGGTATCAGCACACTGTATAGGTAACCCAGTTTTGGCATCTGTCTTAGTCATGTTTCTCTGGTCTTATATAGTGAATAACACTATGTAGTAACTCTAGTTTCACCAAGACCTTCAAGTGACCACTTTTCAAGGTTGGATGAAACAGAGATATCATGGAGTCATCAGACGAGGGGCCATAAACCCCTAGAAAATAAAAACCACAAGGATTTAGATCAAACCACCACCGGCATAGTTTCAGTAAACCTTAATGTTTTACAATGACAAACAGCAAACATATAGAGGCTTAGAACTGTTTGTGAAGAGAATAAACAAACATTTATCAAGATTGTGTCACTATGAGCATTCTGTCACATCTCTAAATGTTTTGCAAGAAATGCAGCTATGTAATTGTCTGAATGCATTCGGTATACAGTATTTCAATCTTGTTTACAAATCACCATTTGTATATTCTTCATTTATACATTTGAGGCAGACAAAGTTAAGGCTCGCAAGGGGAGAAACAAATATAGTGGACAAAGCTATATTTTTAATGAACTACTGAGGCAAAGTAACAGCATTGCTTTATCAAATTTATATGAAGTGTATTGTGTCCAATGTTAGCAACCAGGCAGCACAAAAAGGAGCTTTTCAAGGGAGCTTTTTAAGGTAAACAAATGTTATGAAGTGTTTTCCAACAAGGATGTGGTTTTACCAATGGAAGGTACCTTTTGTAAAAAAATGACTAGTGCCATCACAGCTCCCTTGACCAAAATTCACCGGCCTATAACAGTACAAAGCACGTTCTCCCTGGTGATCTAGTGGCAGTTAAACAAGAGACATTGCAGGAGACAGAGTTAAGAAGTAGGCCCAATGGAATGCCATGCCCAATTCCCCAATGTGGGGTCCTTTTTGGACTGATTAAAATAATGCCATCACAGCCCCCTAGACCTAAATGGCCCATGCAGACCATGTTCACCCTGGTCATCTAGTGGCAGTTAAAGGACACATTGCAGGAGACAGACTTAAGAAGTAGGCCCAATGTAATGTAATGCCCAATTCCCCAATGTGGGGTGCTCTTTTTACAAAATGAAATATTGCCTTCACAGCCCCGTGCCTAAAAAACACCGGCCTATAATAGTACTGAGCACTTGCACCTGGTCATGTCGTCGGAGATAAAGAAGAGACATTGCAAGAGACAGAGTGAAGAATTGGGGCCAATGTAGTGGTATGGGTCTCTGAGACTTTTAATGCAGTGCATGATCTGCCAAACAATTCCCCAATGGGGGTACCTTTTTAAAAATACACAAGTGTCATCGTATGCCCCTAGCCCAAACTTCAATGGCCTATAACAGTACTGAGCGCGTTCACCCTGGTGATCTAGTGGCAGGTACAGGACAGATTGCAGGAGACAGAGTTAAGGAATCGGCCCAATGTAATATCATACAACCGACGGAAAACTTAGTAGGAAATAACCCCTGAGCCCAAAGAAGAGAACCAAAAATTATCAAAATATATCTTATTTTATTAACAAAAGTAAAAGAAAAAAGTACGGTACATAAAATACAAAAAACACCCAGGGGAGACACAGAACAAATACCCTAATTCACATAGCTTAAATATATGCCAAAAAACACGGCGCTGGTACGAGCATGGTGTCTGTTGAAATTAGCTTGTGCTATCAAGACATTGCTATATACAGGTCCTTCTCAAAAAATTAGCATATAGTGTTAAATTTCATTATTTACCATAATGTAATGATTACAATTAAACTTTCATATATTATAGATTCATTATCCACCAACTGAAATTTGTCACGTCTTTTATTGTTTTAATACTGATGATTTTGGCATACAACTCCTGATAACCCAAAAAACCTGTCTCAATAAATTAGCATATTTCACCCATCCAATCAAATAAAAGTGTTTTTTAATAACAAACAAAAAAACCATCAAATAATAATGTTCAGTTATGCACTCAATACTTGGTCGGGAATCCTTTGGCAGAAATGACTGCTTCAATGCGGCGTGGCATGGAGGCAATCAGCCTGTGACACTGCTGAGATGTTATGGAGGCCCAGGATGCTTCAATAGCGGCCTTAAGCTCATCCAGAGTGTTGGGTCTTGCGTCTCTCAACTTTCTCTTCACAATATCCCACAGATTCTCTATGGGGTTCAGGTCAGGAGAGTTGGCAGGCCAATTGAGCACAGTAATACCATGGTCAGTAAACCATTTACCAGTGGTTTTGGCACTGTGAGCAGGTGCCAGGTCGTGCTGAAAAATGAAATCTTCATCTCCATAAAGCATTTCAGCCGATGGAAGCATGAAGTGCTCCAAAATCTCCTGATAGCTAGCTGCATTGACCCAGCCCTTGATGAAACACAGTGGACCAACACCAGCAGCTGACATGGCACCCCACACCATCACTGACTGTGGGTACTTGACACTGGACTTCAGGCATTTTGGCATTTCCTTCTCCCCAGTCTTCCTCCAGACTCTGGCACCTTGATTTCCGAATGACATGCAAAATTTGCTTTCATCAGAAAAAAGTACTCGGGACCACTTAGCAACAGTCCAGTGCTGCTTCTCTGTAGCCCATTTCGGCACCTGTAGCCCATTTCCTGCACACGCCTGTGCACGGTGGCTCTGGATGTTTCCACACCAGACTCAGTCCACTGCTTCCTCAGGTTCCCCAAGGTCTGGAATCGGTCCTTCTCTACAATCTTCCTCAGGGTCCGGTCTCCTCTTCTCGTTGTACAGCGTTTTCTGCCACATTGTTTCCTTCCAACAGACTTACCATTGAGGTGCCTTGATACAGCACTCTGGGAACAGCCTATTTGTTGAGAAATTTCTTTCTGGGTCTTACCCTCTTGCTTGAGGGTGTCAATGATGGCCTTCTTGACATCTGTCAGGTCGCTAGTCTTACCCATGATGGGGGTTTTGAGTAATCAACCAGGCAGGGAGTTTATAAAAGCCTCAGGTATCTTTTGCATGTGTTTAGAGTTAATTAGTTGATTCAGAAGATTAGGGTAATAGGTCGTTTAGAGAACCTTTTCTTGATATGCTAATTTATTGAGACAGGTTTTTTGGGTTATCAGGAGTTGTATGCCAAAATCATCAGTATTAAAACAATAAAAGACCTGACAAATTTCAGTTGGTGGATAATGACTCTATAATATATGAAAGTTTAATTGTAATCATTTCATTATGGTAAATAATGAAATTTAACACTATATGCTAATTTTTTGAGAAGGACCTGTATACCAAGTATATGCTGGAATTTAAATATTCAAATAATGCCCTAACAGGGCGCACATCATGGTCTATTCTCATATAAAACACCAGACTCATAAGGTATTACCAAAAAGCTTAGGTATATGCCAAAGAACATAATAACAGTAAAAAGCGTAATGCTTATTAAGTGCTATCAAGGCATTGCTGTATGTGCCCAATATATGCGGTGGAAAGTAAACATTTAATAGTGCCCTAGCAGGGCATACATCATAAACCATCCTCATATAGAGCACAAATATCAAGAGGTATTACCTGGCCACAGTGAATCGCCGGTATATGTGGACAGTGGATCGGGTAGTGTAGGGTAATTTCGTGCTCCCCTTTTGCCCCGTATGCGCTCCACCCTGGGCCTGTGCATGGCATTGTGCGCGGTCCAGGGAGCGCAGACCCGGAAGTGCCTTATCATGGTATGATGACGATGACCGCATGCGCCACAGATCTCGCTCGTGGTACGCTGACAAGCTTCACCAACAGGTAAAAGCCCCGTGAGTGTTACCATTATGCGCTCCACAAGCGGGCCATTAACGTCAACTCTTTTCACCGACTGCTAATGCAATGGGATACGGGCTAGATTATAGGCCCGCCTCTCCTCTATACTCCTATTAATTGCCACCAGTTCAAAAGACCACTCTTTCCATCCCCTGGGCACGCCCCCGGAAGAAGCTAAGGGCGAAACGCGCGTCGGGGCGAAAGGGGAGCACAAAATTACCCTACACTACCCGATCCACTGCCCACAGATACCGGCTACCGGCAAGATACCTCTTGATATTTGTGCTCTATATGAGGATGGTTTATGACGTATGCCCTGCTAGGGCACTATTAAATGTTTAATTTCCACCGCATATATTGGGCACATACAGCAATGCCTTGATAGCACTTAATAAGCATTACAATTTTTACTGTTATTATTCTCTTTGGCATATACCTAAGCTTTTTGGTAATACCTTATGAGTCTGGTGTTTTATATGAGAATAGACCATTATGTGCACCCTGTTAGGGCATTATTTGAATATTTAAATTCCAGCATATGCTTGGTATATATAGCAACGTCTTGATAGCACAAGCTAATTTCAACAGAAACCATGCTCGTACCAGCGCCATGTTTTTTTGACATATATTTAAGCTATGTGAATTAGGGTATTAATTCTGTGTCTCCCCTGGGTGTTTTTTGTATTTTATGTACCTTACCTTTTTTCTTTTGCTTTTGTTAATAAAATAAGATATATTTTGATAATTTTTGGTTCTCTTCTTTGGGATCAGGGGTTAATTCCTACTGAGTTTTCGGTTGTATATATGTCGTGAAGTGCCAAACCAGTATTGTAGGACATTTGTTGAGTAATCAGTGTAATATCATGCCCAATCCCCCATTGCAAAATCCTTTTTTTTTAAAAGAAAAGAGTGCCATCACAGGCCCCTTGGCCAACATGCACCGTGCAGAGCACGTTCACCCTGGTGATCTACTGGCAGGTACAAGACAAATTGCAGAAGACAGAGTTAAGAATGCAGCCCAATGTAATGTCATGCCCAATTCCCCAATGTGTTGTCATTTTAAAAAAAAATAAAAGAGTGCCATCACAGCACCCTTGGCCAAAATGCACTGTAGAGACCACGTTCACCCTGGTGATATAGTGGTTCTGGATGAGGAGGATGAGGATAAGGAGGAAGACAAAAACAAACAGACCAAATCTGGAAGCGTATACCCATGTGTGATTGTGAAGAGGTGCATGAGAATACACGTCCCCAACACCTCCCCAAAAGAGAGAATGCATTTGAGGTTATGTTTCACTGTTTCAACTTTGTGGTGTACAGAAGTCTTTCCCAATCCAGCCCTTGTTTATTTTTTTAAGAGTCAGCCTGTCAGCATTTTCAGTTGACAGGCGGATGCGCTTATCTGTTCTAATTCCACCAGCGGCACTAAAAATCCTCTCTGACAGAATGCTAGCAGCAGGGCAGGCCAGGTCCTCCAAGGCATAGAGAGCCAGTTCATGCCATGTGTCCAGCTTGGATACCCAATAATTAAAAGACACAGAAGAATCACGGAGGATGTTTGTACGATCTGCAAGCTACTCCCTCACCATCTTCCCAAACATTGCACTTCTTGTGACAGCACCCGTTGCCTCTATGCCGCCACGATGGGAGGTTCTGAGAAAACTGTCCCAGAACTTGACCATTGTTCCAGTGCCTGAGCTGGATAGTACCTCTGTCTCTCTCGCTTGGAGTCCTTGGTTGTACAACAAACTCTGACGTCTGCTGCCAGCATTCTCACATGGGACTTTTCTAAATAATTCCGCTAAAAGGGCCCTCTGGTACTGCAACATTTTTGTACACCTCTCTGCCTCAGGCAGAAGAGATTGAAATTTCTCCTTGTAGTGTGGGTCTAGAAGTGTCACCAACCAGTAATGAGGGTCACCCAAAATATTGATAATCCGAGGGTCACATGAAATGCAGCACAACATAAAGTCAGCCATGCGTGCCAGACTGCTAACAGGCAAGACTTCCGTGTCCTCACTAACAGGACGACTGACCATGCTGTTCTCCTCCTACTCATCCTCCTCCTATCTGTCCTCAGGCCATCCCCACTGAACAGAAGCTAGTATCGATGTGTTTCTAGTACTGTCTATAGTGCATGAAAGTAGCTCCTGTTCTTCCTCCTCATCCTCCTCATTGCCTACCAATCCACGTTGTGATGACATGAGACTGGGCTGAGTGTAATCCCCCTGTATGTTTCTTTGCCCCATGTCCTCATGCTCCGCTTGCAATGCATCCTCTTTGATTGGGAGCAGATAGTTTTTCAGAATGATGAGAAGCGGGATGGTGATGCTAATTATGGCGTCATTGCCGATCACCATCTTGATGCAGTCCTCAAAGTTTTGGAGGATGTTACGTATGTCTGACATCCATGTCCAATCCTGAGGTCTTATGTGTGGCGTCTGACCTGAAATTCGAAGGCCTTGTTGATGTTGGCAGTCAACAACGGCCCTCTTCTGCTCACAAGTCCTTTCCAACATATGAAGGGTAAAGTTCCAGCTTGTGGGGACATCACACAACAGTCAGTGAGCTGGAAGCTGAAACCACTGCTGTAGCACAGCAAGGGCGGTTGAAGCTGTAGCTGACTTTCTAAAATGGGCAGACAGATGGCGTACTTTCACTATCAGATCCGGCAGCTGCGGGTAGCTTTTCAGAAAACATTGAACCACAATGTTAAGCACATGGGCCAAACAAGGTACATGTGTGAGCTCACCTTGCCTCAGAGCCGCCACCAGGTTATGGCCATTGACACACACGACCATGCCTGGCTGTAGGTTCAGCGGTGTCATCCAAACATCTGACTGCTCTTTCAGCGCTGTCCACAACTCTTCTCCATTGTGCAGTTTGTCACATATGCAGATTAGCTTCAGCACAGTCTGTTGCTGCTTGGCTGAGGCAGTGCTGCAGTGCTTCCAGCTTCTGACGGATGTGTTGATTTCAGACATGGAGGATGAAGAGGAGGAGGAGCAGGAGCTGCAGACTGTGGGGGCAACCCTGATTGACGTAGGGCCAACCATCCTCGGCGTGCGCAGGATGTGTTCCATCCCAAGGTCCGACTGGATCCTGGCTACCACTATGTTAACCCAGTGTGCCGTCATTGAGATGTACCGTCCCTGCCCACAAGCACTTGTCCACATGTCCGTAGTTAGGTGGACTTTCCCGGTAACAGCATTGTTGAGGGCATGGCTAATGTTGTGGGACACATGCTGGTGTAATGCCGGGACGGCACACTGAGAGAAATAGTGGCGACTGGGGACCGAAAACCTTGGGATGGTTGCCGCCATCAAGTTGCGGAAGGCTTCCGTCTCAGAAAGCCTAAAAGGCAGCATTTCTAGCGCAAGCAGAAGAGAAATATTAGAATTGAGGACTGTGGCATGTGGGGCGTTGGCTGGCTATTTCCGCTTGCATTCCAATGACTGGGTTATAGACAACTGAATGCTGTGCTGGGACAAGGATGTGGACGCGCTTGCTGATGGTGCTGCTTGACTGTGGGCCACAACAGGTGCAGGGCTAGAGGCATCTTCACATGCACAGTTTACTGGGGATTGGTTTCTGCGCAAAACAGTGGAAGAAGCAGTAGTGTGACCCTCAAGCAGTGGTCCTGGAGCCTGGTGTTCTGCCCCAAAGTCAGGTGCTTTGCTTGCATGAGCCTGATCATGCTGGTGGTGGTCAGGCTGGTTGTTTTGCTACCCCTGTTGATGCGGGCATGGCATGTGCTGCAAATGGCCTGTTTGGGATTATTATCAGCAGAATCTTTAAAAAATAGCCAGACTTTGGAAGATCTCACAGGTGGAATGGCAACTTCACTAATGTTGGTGTTACGGGGAATGGATGCATGCTTTCTGTCTGTAGCCTCCACACTGCTTCTTCCTGCATGTTGGGGGGATATGCCTCCATTCCCATTTGTGCTGCTGTCCTCGCTATGTATGTCCTCCTGCCAGGTTGGGTCAGTCACAATGTCATCCATCACCTTGTCTTCCACATCCGCACTCTGCTCCTCCTCCTGACTTTCTGACAATTGTGTCTCATCATCGTCCACCTTTTGTGACACTTTCCCATCATCGCCTGCTTGTGACTGGGGCTGGTCAAAGCTTTGGACAGCTCTACATGCGATCTCATCTTTCCCCACTTCAAATTGACCGGCAGAGATTTCTGAATCTTGAAATGGAAAACTGAACAGCTCTTCAGAGTGTCCAAGTGTGGGATCAGTTGTCTCAGGGCACTCGGCATGGTGGGAGGAAGGATGAACAGGGTGAGGAATATCATGGCCACACTCATGGCTACTCAGACTTGACCATGTGGAAGACAAGGTGGTGGTGGCTAAGTGACTGGAAGCATTATCTGCTATCCATCCAACAACTTCACACTTCTCTGGCTTCAATAGTGGTGTGCTGTGGTCCCCTAGAAACTGAGACAGGAAGGTCAAGGGAGAAGAGGTGGGTCTTTGTTGTTGCCCACTTTTACCTTGCCCACGGCTTCATCCTCTGGATGCACCATCAGCATCACGTACACTTCCCTGTCCCTTGCCCCTTGCCTTGCCCATTTCAAATGGACTACTGCACTATTTCAAATGCTTAACACAAATGTCTTTATTAGTAGCGAAATAATATGTGATCAGTATGCCTGCAAATCTACGATTTTTCAAACCCAAACACAAGGCAGGCATCAGCCTGACCTAACAGACTGTATTCAATTTTTTTTTTTAAGTTAATTTATGCGAAATAGCGCTGTATAGGATTTTAGTATCTCACAGCCCAAAAATAAGTACACCGGCCTCCAATGCCAAAACTTGGAGCAGAGATATATGATGGCTGTAAGGCTAGGTTCAGATTGCGTTATTGGGACCGCGCTAACGGACAGCTTTGCATGGCAAAATTAACGCCGTGCAACGCGTCCGTTAGCGCGCCCATTGGCAGCAATGGGAACGCGCATCACTAGCACGTGCCATTTTCTGCACGCGCTAGCGATGTGCCGGTGTTTTGTGACGCGATCGGGGATCTGCAAGAGCGGGAACGTTAAACGCGACCCCGAAAAAGACATTGCGTTAGCGCAATCCGCTAGCGCTTAGCGCTAAATGGATTGCCCTAATGCAATCTGAACCTAGCCTAACAGAAATACCACACTGGCAAATCTGTGGCCTTTCAATATTTTTTTAGGCTATATAGCGCTGTTTAGAATGTGAGTATCACACAGCCAAAAAGTAAGTACACCGGCCTCCAATGCCAAAACTTGGAGTAGAGATATATGATGGCTGTAACAGAAATACCACACTGGCAAATCTGTGGCCATTCAATTTTTTTTTAGGCGCAATAGTGCTGTATAGAATTTGACTATCAGACAGCCAAAAAAAAAAGGCCTCCAATGACCAAACTTGGAGCACACAGATATATGAGGCCTTTTTCGGTGAATTTAAAACACAAAAAAATGGGCACAAGGGTAGCACACACCACTATGCTACGTACTGTATGCCTGACAAACTATAATTTTTACACAGGCCTCAGTCTGACAGAACAAACTGTACATTTTTTTTGGGGGGGGGGATTTTTTTGAAAAAAAAAAGGTATATAAACATTGAATTAGCTGTAGCAGCAGCAGGCAGTTATGGAGCTTTGGGAGGGATGCAGTGGGACCAATGGACGTACATACAGTGCCTGCAGGCCTTGCACTGATGTGGATATGCTGTGCCCTGCCTGCCTAGCGCTGCAATATCGGGACCCACAAATTAGGCCGGAGTCACACTACAGTGATATATGGCCGAATCTTGCATGTTAAAACCAAGCTCTGGCACCGGCACTCCGTAGCAGAGCATGCAGCTCCTTGTATTGCTATGCGGCTGCACGCTCCGCTCTGGATTGCCAGTGCCAGAGCTTGGTTTTAACCTGCGAGACTCGGCCGTATCTCGTTGTGTGTGATCCTGGCCTTAGCCCTAAAAAGGACTGTTGGTTTCTCAGGAGTTGTGGATGTAAGAGTTGCAAATCTACACTACCTCTAAAAACCACAATTCTGACCCTATTTTGGCACCAGATCACCCTACTCTCACTGAAACAGGAACAGAATGCAGCGAGCAGGTCTCTTATACTTGGGATGATGCTGTGCGGCCCAGCCAATCACTGCACGGCCACAACAAAGATGGCTTCGACGTTTCATGGCCTGGCAGACAATCCCTGCACCATAATTGGGTCTCTAAAATGCGCCAAAACTGCTGGGTGGAGACTGCAGTTACCGCCGAATAATCCCGGAAATGCTCGCTGCTCGCCGAGTACCCCGAGTACCCCGATACTCGGGTGAGTAACGAGTAGTGGTGACCACGTTCGCTCATCACTAGAGGATAACAATTGATCGGCAGGGGTGCTGGGTGTCAGACCCCACACAATCAGACATTGATGATCTATCCTGAGAATAGGTAATCAATATAAAAGTAGTGCACATCCTCTATTGCAATGCTTTTGCATAATAGGGAGGCCATTTATAGCAAGTAATCACACACTCACTGCTGTGTGTGTCACTACCTATAGTACTACTAATAACAATAAAATTGCAAACGAACTTAGAATTATCACATGCTATGCATAAAATGGATTAACCACACTTTCAGATTATCCACCAGAATAGAATTATCCTGACAGTAGTTAATGTTTTGTGACACAGCACAAATACTTGTTTCATTCTTGAGAGGGACAAGAAGGGACTCAGCGTAAATATTAAATTAAGCAATCTAACAGCTGAGAATAATTCAGTTTTCTGCTTTGTTGGTTGTGATTCAGTAGAGAATGTGAGGTGACAGAGATGTCGAATATTTACAATAAAATGAAAATATAATTCAGTTCTGATTATGGCAAATATAATTTCAAAGAAATCTTGAATTCATTAACTTTAAAAATGTCTCTCAGCACATATTATCAACACTGACTTGAGGAAACCGTGCCATATTTAACAAAAACATTTTGGATGTAAAGTAAAAATACTGTAACATTGAAACATTGCATCATAACAACCAGTGCCACTAAATTATTTTATATGATTATGCAATACAATTGGAAATAAGTAAATTAAACCTTTGAAGTTACCTATATTTCTGCAATGCTTACTAATAAATGTAGCACTCTGCGATATTGAGTTATAAGGCATAGCTACCAGAAATTACATACAGTAGGCATATTTATTCTCTGTGGGCAGATAAAATCCACTAGAACCCAGTGGCACCACTGCCATTCCATTCAGAGCTTTTGGTGGAAAGTTATGAGCCTTCAAGGATCTGGACAGAAAATCATACTCTCAGAGATAGGAGTAGAGAGGCGGCACAAGCCCAGGGGTGGGCACAGAGTGTGGGAGGGAACAGCCTAGGAGATAAGAGACAGCTGCTCTTTTTGAGCTTAGTTTTCTTCTACTGGTAGAGACTCCGTTAGCTGGCACAGCCAGGAGAACCATATAACTAAGATTTGGACCTGTGATCCATCAGCGCCTCCCTGTGATCACATGCTACATAACACGGTAATTGCAACCTATCTATACCCTATCCTTGTACTACAAGCCTAAATGCATACTTGCATATTGTTCTGTATATATACAGTATACCTGTATATTTCTAGTGCCCCTTTTCGTCGATTAAATATAAAATTAATTTTGGGCTACTTTTTTATCTCGAAACACGAATCCCCCTATCCACTAACTTCACCCGGTAAAAAAGGAGGAGAACCCTGTTGCTTCACAGGGCCGCCAAACCATTGAGTGAACGCTAGTATTAGGTCATAGGACTCTGCCCCAAGGACACAGGGTTAGAGTCCCTCTAGACCACTAGCAACTGCGAGGCCAGGGAGAAATCTAAATATAAAGATCTAGCTCACTGAGTAGGCGCAGCGTCGCTCTGGTGGATGTCACTAACCACCCTAGCTAGGGACCGGAAAGCACACTAGATGCACACGGTGCCGCACTGGCAGACGGTGCTGAGATGATGCAGTATAATCGTGCCTTGTGCAGGATTGCACAAACTGGCACTAGTCAGCTCCAACACCCAAATAACATACAACGACGCTAGAAGAGGATTGATTAGTAGCTTTCACCAGATGTCAAAAACACATCCACACTGATAGGACTGGCGGAATGCACCAAATATAAAATAGAGGCGATATAAGATCCGTTTGCCGTCCTGGGTCCACAGTGCAGAAAAGACACCTGCTGCTCGGTAATGATGGACTATATGACAGTATTAAGAGAAGACACACACAGGTTAGCTTCACCCGGTATGAAGGAAGTGAACCCTGTTGCGTCACAGTGCCACAATACTGCACAGAGAGAGCAAGCAAAAAGTCACAGAACTCTGCCCCAAGACTCAGGGTAAGAGTCCCTCTAGACCTCTTGCGCTCGACACCGCTACACTGGTGTCAGGGAATAAGCTAGGCTAAAGATTTACTGCACAAGAGTGAGTGCAGGGCCGCTCTGGCAGATGCCACTAACCACCCTAACTTAGGCCAGGAAAGCACACTATTTGCGCAGGGCACCGCACTGGCGGTCACTGCTAAAAGGAAACCGGGGGGTCCCACCCAGGCTCCCCAAGCATCTCGCCACCAGTGCACTACCCTGCTTCAGGAGAATGCCCTCCTACTACCCTTCTCCCAGGACAGCTCACATCAGAGGCCCTCTTTCAAGCTGCCCTGGCAAGTGTCGAGGTAGGGCGCAAAGAAGCCTCTGCAGCCCTCCTGAAAGCGGAAGAACGACAGGCAGATCAAGGAGCAGGAGAGCGAGGCGGTGGAACGCCAAGAAGCTGCAGAGCGACAGCATCAGCTGGAGTAGGCTTGGCAGGGTCTCCTACCGCCCACCACAGCACCTCTGGAACCCAAGACAGACAAAGTCTGAGCTGAGGACTTCCTCTTGCTGGGGAAAGACGGAGACCTGGACTCCTTTCTGCGAGCATTTGAACAGACCTGACGACAGCACCATTTGGCCTTGGATCAGTGGGCCAAGTGCCTGACCCCCATTTGAGGAGTAAGTCTCTGTAAATTTTAGAGGACTTACCTGTCAGGGTGGAACAGGACTATGAGAGCATTAAACAGGCCCTAATCCAGCAGTTCAACCTCACTCTAGAGTCATACCACAGGAAATTCCAGAGCCTGCAAAAAGTCCGACATGGGCTGACCACATGCGGGCCCTTATGAGAGCTGCAGAGCCCTGGACCAAAGGTCTGGAGCTCACTACCAGTCAGGAGATCAAGGAGGCACTTGTCACAGAACAATTCTTATGGAACTGCCCAGAGGACCTCCAGCAGTACCTCTGTGACCAGAAACCACAAGGGGCAGCTGCTACAGCTGACATGGCAGATGGCTATTCCAACAACCGGGACCCTGAAGCCAAGCGGGTTGCGCTCACAGCATCTGTAGAGGGGGTGAGACTCATCCTGCCCCTGTTTCCTCAGCCCCTAGAATGCAAGGGGTGCCCCCTCTGCTTCCCTATCCAAACTAAGGGTAGAACCCAGGAGGTGTCACCTCTGCAACCAACCCCGACACTTCATGGCTTTGTGTCCCAAGCATCAGAAAGCCCTGTCCTCATACCCAAAACTGTCCCCTGTCCTGTGTGTGGGTGGGGGTGGTGGGAGGTCTTGTGACAACTACCAGCCAATCACCATAAACCAAGCCGCTGCTATGGGACTGCAGGATATCGGCACTGAAATGATCCTCATGCGGCCTGAGATGCTGTCCCCCTAGGACTTGATACCCAAAAATCCCTCTCAGTCTCAGGGATTGGAGGTGTCAAACCATTGCTTCCAATAGTGAGGGTTCATCTGGACTGGGGCGCTGGGAGGGGTATGAGGGAGGTGAGTGTCGACGAATATTCCCACAAATGTTTTACTTGGGACAGATTTGGGGCCACTACTGTCACAGTATGTGGCTACTGAGACCCCAAGTCCTGGTCCTCCACTGTGTTTTGATTATTCTACTGCTAGTTCTCTTCAACATATTCATTAATGATCTGGTAGAAGGTTTACACAGTAAAATATCGATATTTGCAGATGATACAAAACTATGTAAAGCAGTTAATACAAGAGAAGATAGTATTCTGCTACAGATGGATCTGGATAAGTTGGAAACTTGGGCTGAAAGGTGGCAGATGAGGTTTAACAATGATAAATGTAAGGTTATACACATGGGAAGAAGGAATCAATGTCACCATTACACACTGAACGGGAAACCACTGGGTAAATCTGACAGGGAGAAGGACTTGGGGATCCTAGTTAATGATAAACTTACCTGGAGCAGCCAGTGCCAGGCAGCAGCTGCCAAGGCAAACAGGATCATGGGGTGCATTAAAAGAGGTCTGGATACACATGATGAGAGCATTATACTGCCTCTGTACAAATCCCTAGTTAGACCGCACATGGAGTACTGTGTCCAGTTTTGGGCACCGGTGCTCAGGAAGGATATAATGGAACTAGAGAGAGTACAAAGGAGGGCAACAAAATTAATAAAGGGGATGGGAGAACTACAATACCCAGATAGATTAGCGAAATTAGGATTATTTAGTCTAGAAAAAAGACGACTGAGGGGTGATCTAATAACCATGTATAAGTATATAAGGGGACAATACAAATATCTCGCTGAGGATCTGTTTATACCAAGGAAGGTGACGGGCACAAGGGGGCATTCTTTGCGTTTGGAGGAGAGAAGGTTTTTCCACCAACATAGAAGAGGATTCTTTACTGTTAGGGCAGTGAGAATCTGGAATTGCTTGCCTGAGGAGGTGGTGATGGCGAACTCAGTCGAGGGTTCAAGAGAGGCCTGGATGTCTTCCTGGAGCAGAACAATATTGTATCATACAATTATTAGGTTCTGTAGAAGGACGTAGATCTGGGTATTTATTATGATGGAATATAGGCTGAACTGGATGGACAAATGTCTTTTTTCGGCCTTACTAACTATGTTACTATGTTACTATGTAATGTTGTAAGTGTGTTGCCTGTTCCTTCTGCATCAAGGGGGAGGTGGGAGCTAAGAGTCACTCCTGCGCATGCAGGACACATGCGGTGCGCGCAGATGAGATGGAGCCAAAAGACACAGGAAGGTGTGACAATGCCCCCAGATGTGATGAGACAGGGTACTCTGAAGGGAGAGGTAGGGGCCAGGTAGCTGCACGGCCCGAGCCAGAGTTGGTGGGAGGGGCTGCCGAAAGGATTGTAGGGCCCCTATATGTGTCCAAACTGCTGGGTTCTGCGCAGCTGCAGTAAGGGGAACGTGCCAATGGAGTTTGAGGTGGTCACAGGATATGTGGAGCTTCCAGGTAACACCCCAGAGCAGGAGCTTCCCACACCTGGGATGCCAGTAGACCAGGTCAGTCCACCTGACTCGACAACTTGTGTTGAAGTTGAGTGGAGGTAGGCACTACCCAGGGTTACAGCGGTCATATCCACTGTCACCAGGAGTAGGAGTGCTGGAGCCAAAGAAGCCTCACAGAGGTCCGACGGCCTTGACCCTTCTGACCAAGTGGCAGCTGAGCCAGAGGGAGGCCTGGAGATGGGTCCTGGGGAACTGACTGAAGACGTGGCAGTTTTGTCCATTCTGGCCACGTCTATTCAGGGGTTTCCGGCAGCGTTGGAAGCCGGCGACAGCCTGAAGGCCCTTAAGGAGCAGGCAGCACAGCCTTTCACGGAATCAGACTTCAAGTGGGTGGTCTGGGACCAGGGATGGCTGTCGGCTCAGCAAGAGTCACCAGAGGCGTGGCCTAGGATCCGACAGTTAGTGGTACCCTATCGGTACCGGGCAGAGTTGTTGAGATCGCACATGAGGTTCCGATGGCTGGACACTTAGGGATTGCTAAGACCAAGCCCAGGATAGCCCAGCATTTCTACTGGCCTAAAATGAGGACCAATGTGGCTGCCTACTGCCGTTCATGTGGCACCGGTCAGAGAGTGAAGAAGGCAGAACACATCCCCAAAGACCCACTGGTGAGAGTTACCATCATTGATGAGCCTTTTTGGAGGTTGGCTGTGGATTACATCGGACCGCTGTCTGTTCCCTTCCACTCCGGGATTACGTCACACTGTACCCGGAAGCGGAGCCTTGTCGTTCACTCGGGCCGACAAGGTGGCCAAGGCTTTACTGGAGATTTTCTTGAGAGTGGGATTTCCCCAGGAAATGCTCACCAACCGAGGGACCCAGTTCATATCACAGCTGATGGAGTTTTTTTGTAAGCAAATACAAGTGCAACATCTTGTGGCCAGCCCGTACTATCCACAGACTAATGGTCTGTGCGAGCCGTTCAATGGCACCCAAGCAGAAGTTTAAGATGTTGGTTGACTCCCATGGGAGAACCTGGGAGCGGTACCTCCCACACATCCTAGTTGCCTAATGGGAGGCTCCACAGGCCTCAACGGGGTTCGCCCCCCTTCGAGCTCCTGCATGGGCAGCATGTACGAGGGCCCATTGTTTTGGGGAAAGAGGCATGGGAAGGAGACTTGGCCACCCATGTAGTCTCGGTCGTTGAGTACGTAGTGCGCTTTGGGACAAAATGACACATGTGCATGACAATATGGCCCAGGCTTAGGCTGGCCAGAAGTGCTTGTACGACCAAAACGCTTGTGAAAGGACCTACCAGATGGGTCAGAAAATGAGGTAACCCTCAGATGTGCCTACAACAGCTGTGGGTGGAATCACGATCCACGGTCGGCTGTTAACACGTTAAATGCTGCTGTCAATCTCTGACAGTGACATTTAAAGTGATTGAGCTGAAAGCGCATCGCTAAGCTTGCCCATCTGTGACCTTTTCACATGATTGCGGGTCACTGATTGGTCGGCATGACAACCAGAGGTCTCCAGCAGACCTCTATGGTTGCCATAGTCAGATTGCTATGAGCGCCACCTGGTGGTCGATGCTCATAGCAAATGAACATTTCTGCTGCACACAGGCGATCTGATCATGCAGATTCGATTGGGCAATTGCAGCTTCTAGTCTACCATGAAGACTATTGAAGCGTGAAAAATGCAAGAAATAAATGATTTAAAAGATATTTTTTAAAAATATGTAAAAGTTCAAGTCACCCCTGAGAATCGCCTAATCTATCATGCTATAAAAAGAATTAATCCAATCGTTAAACAGCAGAGTAAAAAAAAAGACAAAACACCAGAATTATGTTTATTTTACCAATAAATACATATATTTATGTAAATAATAAAAAAAAATAAAAGTACACATATTTTTGGTATCGCTGCGTCCATATCGACCTGACCTATTAAACTGTCCCACTAGTTAACCCCTTTAGTAAACATCATTTAAAAAAAACAGGGCAAAAAAACAATGCTTTATCATCATACCGCTGAACAAAAAGTGAAAATAACACGCGATCAAAAAGATGGACATAAATAAACATGGTGCCACTGAAAACGTCATCTTGTCCTGCAAAAAACAAGCTGCCATATAACTCCATCACTGGAAAAATAAAAGTTATAGCTCTCAGAATAAAGCGATGCAAAAATAATAATTTTTTTCTATAAAATAGTTTTATTGTATAAAAGCGTCAAAACATAAAAAAAATTATATAAATGAGGTATTGCTGTCATCGTACTGACCTGACAAATCAAGCTGCTTTATCAATTTTACCACGTGCGGAACAGTATTAACGCCCCCCCCCCCAAAAGAAATTCATGAATTGCTGGTTTTTGTTCATTCTGCCTGACAAAAATCGGAATAAAAAGCGATTAAAAAATGTCATGTGCACGAAAATGCAGTAAATAGTAATAACGGTCCTAGGAGCGCTGGTATTGAGACCAAAACAAGGATTTTAGTGTTGAACCACAACGCGTTTCAACGGTTAAACCGTCTTCATCAGGTGGAAGTTTATTAAAGGAGAACAGGAAGGGGTATTTAAACAAATAGCAACCAATAAAATTTGCAGTCAGCAGATCACATGATAAGAACAAGTCACATGATAAAATAGTAAGGTCACATGGTAAAAACACAATAGGAACAAAACTATGTATATATAAAAAAAAGATTAAATAAAGCCCCTAGACCTGATTAAAATATAAAACATGGTAAAATGCAAAAAATAAGACAACATATAATAAAATTACACTATAAAAACACTATAAAATGATTAAAAACAGAGAGATCACTTGTTAACCCTTTCAATGGTAAGATTTAACCCTTCAGGCGCCAGAGTCCCCAACTTAAAAATCCAGAAACTTTCCCTATTAATCAAGCTCCCATACCGATCAGATACATTTTCTGGTATAAAATCTATAATCGTCAGTTTCAGAGATTCTAAATTTTTTTGGTGCTTGGTTAAAAAATGCTTTGATAGGCTATGCAACATAAAACCATTCCTAATATTTTGGCGATGCTTGTTCAGTCTTGCGTGCATGGTCTGTATAGTCCGTCCAACATATTGGAGCCCACATCCGCATTCTATTAGATATACTACAAATGAGGATTGACAGTTGACATGGTAGTTGATTCTGTAATTAATATTAGTAGTATTGGATGTGAATTCTTTAACACCATTTTTGATGGAGTTACAACACAGACATTTTGCAGATCTGCAAGCAAAACAGCCGGGATTTTTTGTTAGCTGGGTCGCGGATGTGGCACTGGGGCTAATAACTGTATTGCTGGGTGCAACTAGGTTGCGGAGTGTGCGATTCCGCCTATAAATTATTCTGGGGTGGGTAGGGATGTGACCTGAGAATATCGGGTCACCTTCCAATATGAACCAATATTTTTTCAAAAGTCTCTGGATAGTGGCATGAGATTGATTAAAGGTAGTAACCAAGCTCCACTTGGCAAATTCAGAGGTCCCAGATTTAGCACCCCGACTAGTTTTACTTTTAATTTTCTGTATACATTCATATTGGGACAATATTCCTGTTTTAGAAAGGGCGTCTTGAACCAGTTTTTTAGGGTAGCCTTTTTGTAAAAAACGTTGCTCTAAGACTTTGGCCTCTTCAAAAAAATCCTTGTCTCTTGTGCAATTTTTTCTTATGCGCCAATACTGCCCATACGGGATGTTACGGATCCATTTGGGAAGGTGTCCACTATTAAAATTCAAGTAACTATTCACATCCACCTTTTTAAAGTGCGTAGTGGTGGAGAAACAGCCCTCAGTGTCAACATGTACCATTAGATCTAAAAATTGAATTGAGGAGCGTGAGAAATTAGCTGTGAAGGTAAGACCCCAAGAATTAGAGTTGAGACTGTGAACAAATTCAAGGGCTTCCAATTCAGTGCCTGTCCAAATTAAAAAGAGATCATCTATGAAGCGACGATAAAAAACAAGCTTACCAGCAGCCACACGGGACTGCGCGATGAGGACGGACTCAAAAGCCCCCATAAACAGATTTGCGTAACTAGGGGCGAATCTCGTCCCCATCGCGCAGCCCTTTATCTGGCGATAAAAGAAATGCTCAAAAGTGAAAATATTATTATGTAGAACAAACTTAATAGCATCCAACAAAAAAGTTCTTTGCAGTTCAGGCATTTGATCATCCAAAGACAAGAAATGTTCAACCGCCTCTACACCCCGATCATGGGGTATATTGGAGTAGAGGGCTTGAACATCCATTGTTATGAGGACACAATTAGGGACACGGGGGAAAGCCTGGAGAGTATCAATCAGGTCAGATGAATCTTTAAGGTATGACCCAAGACTGACAACATATTTCTGCAAAACTAAATCTACGAAGTGAGATAAGTTGCTGGTGATTGAGTTAATACCGGAGATAATGGGGCGACCTGGGGGATTAGAGGGATTCTTATGTATCTTGGGCAAAAAATAAAAAAATGGAATTCTGTAACGAGAGATATTAAGAAATCTGAATTCTTTCTTATTAAAAAGACCCAAAGAATAAGCTCCTTTTATAAAATTATTGTACTCAGAAAAAGTTATTGCGGAGATATCTTGGTCCAATCTTACATAGAATTCACAATCATTTAGAATTCTAAAACCCTCCTGAGTATACCAGTTTCTGTTAATGACCACCACTCCTCCCCCTTTGTCAGCATTCTTGATAATAATATTCGCATTTTCCCTTAGGGATTTCACGGCCGCTTTCTCACCTATAGTAAGGTTACCATTTTTCTTTTTAAATAAAGGTAATGACCGAATTTCTTTAAAGATAAGCTGCTGGAATGTTTCAATGTGCGATCCCCTGTGATGGAGGGGATAAAAATGGCTTGAGGTGGCTTTGGGGTCTACATGTAGAAAAGAGTCAGCCTCATTAGTTGTCAAATTAGATACGGAGTTCATTGGCTTATTCTTACCATCAATCAAGAAGTGTCTCTGTACTGTAAGTTTCCTAATAAAATAATTCAAATCCAAATAAAGACTAAAAGCATTAAGGGGCGAGTCAGGACAGAAGGATAGACCACGTTCAAGCAGTGACCTGTCATCGTTATTGAGACTATAGTCTGATAAATTGAAGATGCTTGTTAGTTCAGTAGCGGATTTAGGGAGAGCCCGAAGGTTTTTTTTGGATTTTCTCTTGCCCCTACATCCTCGTGCTCTCGTTTTATTTTTATTTTTGACTGGTTGCCGGGTGCCAACTGAAAAAAATGAGTGATTTTGGTATTATGCAGAATTTTGTTAGAGGTAGGAGAAACTGAAAGGGTACTCACAAGGGAAGAATCAACCAAATTATTTATTGGCAGACTAATTGGTTCAATAGTGTCGACTACTGGTAAAATTGGGGGTGTAACAAGAGAGGTTGGTTCAGTAATGCCAACTACAGGCAGATTGGGGAGAGTATTGAGAGTAACAGGGAGGGAAGCAAAAGATGTGGATGGAGAAGTGGGTTGGGAAAGTCCACCATCATGAATAGTAAGCTACATCTTTTGCTTCCCTCCCTGTTACTCTCAATACTCTCCCCAATCTGCCTGTAGTTGGCATTACTGAACCAACCTCTCTTGTTACACCCCCGATTTTACCAGTAGTCGACACTATTGAACCAATTAGTCTGCCAATAAATAATTTGGTTGATTCTTCCCTTGTGAGTACCCTTTCAGTTTCTCCTACCTCTAACAAAATTCTGCATAATACCAAAATCACTCATTTTTTTCAGTTGGCACCCGGCAACCAGTCAAAAATAAAAAGAAAACGAGAGCACGAGGATGTAGGGGCAAGAGAAAATCCAAAAAAAACCTTCGGGCTCTCCCTAAATCCGCTACTGAACTAACAAGCATCTTCAATTTATCAGACTATAGTCTCAATAACGATGAAAGGTCACTGCTTGAACGTGGTCTATCCTTCTGTCCTGACTCGCCCCTTAATGCTTTTAGTCTTTATTTGGATTTGAATGATTTTATTAGGAAACTTACAGTACAGAGATACTTCTTGATTGATGGTAAGAATAAGCCAATGAACTCCGTATCTAATTTGACAACTAATGAGGCTGACTCTTTTCTACATGTAGACCCCAAAGCCACCTCAAGCCATTTTTATCCCCTCCATCACAGGGGATCGCACATTGAAACATTCCAGCAGCTTATCTTTAAAGAAATTCGGTCATTACCTTTATTTAAAAAGAAAAATGGTAACCTTACTATAGGTGAGAAAGCGGCCGTGAAATCCCTAAGGGAAAATGCGAATATTATTATCAAGAATGCTGACAAAGGGGGAGGAGTGGTGGTCATGAACAGAAACTGGTATACTCAGGAGGGTTTTAGAATTCTAAATGATTGTGAATTCTATGTAAGATTGGACCAAGATATCTCCGCAATAACTTTTTCTGAGTACAATAATTTTATAAAAGGAGCTTATTCTTTGGGTCTTTTTAATAAGAAAGAATTCAGATTTCTTAATATCTCTCGTTACAGAATTCCATTTTTTTATTTTTTGCCCAAGATACATAAGAATCCCTCTAATCCCCCAGGTCGCCCCATTATCTCCGGTATTAACTCAATCACCAGCAACTTATCTCACTTCGTAGATTTAGTTTTGCAGAAATATGTTGTCAGTCTTGGGTCATACCTTAAAGATTCATCTGACCTGATTGATACTCTCCAGGCTTTCCCCCGTGTCCCTAATTGTGTCCTCATAACAATGGATGTTCAAGCCCTCTACTCCAATATACCCCATGATCGGGGTGTAGAGGCGGTTGAACATTTCTTGTCTTTGGATGATCAAATGCCTGAACTGCAAAGAACTTTTTTGTTGGATGCTATTAAGTTTGTTCTACATAATAATATTTTCACTTTTGAGCATTTCTTTTATCGCCAGATAAAGGGCTGCGCGATGGGGACGAGATTCGCCCCTAGTTACGCAAATCTGTTTATGGGGGCTTTTGAGTCCGTCCTCATCGCGCAGTCCCATGTGGCTGCTGGTAAGCTTGTTTTTTATCGTCGCTTCATAGATGATCTCTTTTTAATTTGGACAGGCACTGAATTGGAAGCCCTTGAATTTGTTCACAGTCTCAACTCTAATTCTTGGGGTCTTACCTTCACAGCTAATTTCTCACGCTCCTCAATTCAATTTTTAGATCTAATGGTACATGTTGACACTGAGGGCTGTTTCTCCACCACTACGCACTTTAAAAAGGTGGATGTGAATAGTTACTTGAATTTTAATAGTGGACACCTTCCCAAATGGATCCGTAACATCCCGTATGGGCAGTATTGGCGCATAAGAAAAAATTGCACAAGAGACAAGGATTTTTTTGAAGAGGCCAAAGTCTTAGAGCAACGTTTTTTACAAAAAGGCTACCCTAAAAAACTGGTTCAAGACGCCCTTTCTAAAACAGGAATATTGTCCCAATATGAATGTATACAGAAAATTAAAAGTAAAACTAGTCGGGGTTCTAAATCTGGGACCTCTGAATTTGCCAAGTGGAGCTTGGTTACTACCTTTAATCAATCTCATGCCACTATCCAGAGACTTTTGAAAAAATATTGGTTCATATTGGAAGGTGACCCGATATTCTCAGGTCACATCCCTACCCACCCCAGAATAATTTATAGGCGGAATCGCACACTCCGCAACCTAGTTGCACCCAGCAATACAGTTATTAGCCCCAGTGCCACATCCGCGACCCAGCTAACAAAAAATCCCGGCTGTTTTGCTTGCAGATCTGCAAAATATCTGTGTTGTAACTCCATCAAAAATGGTGTTAAAGAATTCACATCCAATACTACTAATATTAATTACAGAATCAACTACCATGTCAACTGTCAATCCTCATTTGTAGTATATCTAATAGAATGCGGATGTGGGCTCCAATATGTTGGACGGACTATACAGACCATACACGCAAGACTGAACAAGCATCGCCAAAATATTAGGAATGGTTTTATGTTGCATAGCCTATCAAAGCATGTTTTAACCAAGCACCAAAAAAATTTAGAATCTCTGAAACTGACGATTATAGATTTTATACCAGAAAATGTATCTGATCGGTATGGGAGCTTGATTAATAGGGAAAGTTTCTGGATTTTTAAGTTGGGGACTCTGGCGCCTGAAGGGTTAAATCTTACCATTGAAAGGGTTAACAAGTGATCTCTCTGTTTTTAATCATTTTATAGTGTTTTTATAGTGTAATTGTATTATATGTTGTCTTATTTTTTGCATTTTACCATGTTTTATATTTTAATCAGGTCTAGGGGCTTTATTTAATCTTTTTTTTATATATATACATAGTTTTGTTCCTATTGTGTTTTTACCATGTGACCTTACTATTTTATCATGTGACTTGTTCTTATCATGTGATCTGCTGACTGCAAATTTTATTGGTTGCTATTTGTTTAAATACCCCTTCCTGTTCTCCTTTAATAAACTTCCACCTGATGAAGACGGTTTAACCGTTGAAACGCGTTGTGGTTCAACACTAAAATCCTTGTTTTGGTCTCAATACCAGCGCTCCTAGGACCGTTATTACTATTTACTGCATTTTGTATCCTCCTAGAAGGTTAACGGCTGGAGCTGCGGTGGACCTTTTGCTTTCAATTGTAACTGTGACCCTCACAGCGCTCCCTAGTGACCGCTTTCTTTTCCCTTGAATTTCATGTACACGAAAATGGTACCAATAAAAACATAAACTTGTCCTGCATAAAACAAGACCTCAAATGACTCTGTGGACCAAAATATTGAAAAATTTTAGTTCTCAAAACTATTTTTTTGCAATAAAAGCATCTTTTAGTGTGTGACAGCTCTCAAACATAAAACCCGCTATAAATAGTAAATTAAACCCCCCTTTATCACACCCTTAGTTAGGGAAAAATAATAAAATAAAAAATTTATTTATTTCAATTTTCCCAAAATTGGGTTAAGGCTAAAGTTAGGGTTAGGGTTTGGGTTAGAGTTGGGGTTAGGATTTGGATTATGTTTATGGTTGGGATTAGGGATATGGTTGGGATTAGGTTTGGAATTAGGGTTAGGGTTGTGTCGGAATTAGGGGTGTGGTTAGGGTTATGGTTAGGGTTGGGATTAGGGTTAGGGGTGTGCTCGAGTTAGGGGTGAGGTTAGGGTTATGGCTCAGATTAGGGTTAGTAGTGTGTTGGGGTTAGGGTTGGAGTTAGAATTAGAGGGTTTCCACTGTTTAGGCACTTCAGGGCGTCTCTAAATGTGACATGGCGTCCGATCTCAATTCCAGCCAATTCTGCGTTGAAAAAGTAAAGCAGTGCTCCTTCCCTTCTGAGCACTGCCATGCATCCAAACAGTAGTTTACCCCAACATATAGGTTATCAGCGTACTCAGGACAAATTGGACAACAACTTTTGTGGTCCAATTTCTCCTGTTGCCCTTGAAAAATAAAAATTTGGGGGCTACATTTTTTTTCACAGCTCTGCGTTATAAACTTTAGTGAAACACTTGGGGTTCAAAGTTCTCCCAACACATCCAGATAAGTTCCTTGGGGGTCTAGTTTCCAATATGGGATCACTTGTGGGGGTTTCTACTGTTTATGTACATCAGGGGCTCTGCAAGCACAACTTGATGCCGGCAGACCATACCATCAAATTCTGCATTCCAAAACGGCGCTTCTACACTTTCAAACTGTGGATTCTCCCTACATTTGGGGCATCAGCGTACTCAGGACAAATTGCAGAACAACTTTTATGGTTCAGTTTCTCCTGTTACCCTTGTGAAAATAAAAATTTTAGGGCTAAAAAAAATCATTTTTGTAGGAAAAAATGTGATTTTTTATTTTCACGGCTCTACATTTTAAACTTCTGTGAAGCACTTGGGGATTTAAAGTGCTCACCACACATCTAGATAAGTTCCTTAGGGGTCTACTTTCCAAAATGGAAAGTTTTGGGGGGTTTCCACTGTTTAGGCACATCAGGGGCTCTCCAAATGCGACATGGCATCCGATCTCAATTCCAGCCAATTTTGCATTGAAAATGTCAAATGGTGCTGCTTCCTTTCCGAGCTCTGGCATGTGCCCAACCAGTGGTTTACCTGAATATATAGGGTATCAGCGTACTCAGGACAAATTGTACAACTTTTGTGGTCCAATTTCTCCTGTTAACCTTGGTAAAATAAAACAAATTGGATCTGAAGTAAATTTTTTCTGAAAAAAAGATAAATGCTCATTCTTTTTTTAAACATTCCAAAAATTCCTATGAAGCACCTGAAGGAATAATAAACTTCTTGAATGTGGTTGTGAGTACCTTGAGGGGTGCAGTTTCTAGAATGTTGTCACTTTGGGGTATTTTCTATCATATAGACCTCTCAAAGTCACTTCAAATGTGAGGTGGTCTCTAAAAAAATGGTTTTGTAAAATTTGTTGAAAAAATTAGAAATCGCTGATCAACTTTTAACCCTTATGATACGATACGATATGATACGATACAATACACTTTATTGATCCCATGGGAAATTATGGTATCACAGCAGCACAACTTAAATCATAAAAATCATAAAGGAATTACATTGTTGACATGACACCTTATAGCTTCCTAACCTAAAAGAAATTGTTTCCAAAATTTTGCTGATGTAAAGTAGACATTTGGGAAATGTTATTTTTTAACTACTTTGTGCAATATATCTCTCTGATTTAAGGGCATAAAAATTAAAATTTGTAAAATTGCGAAATGTTAACTTTTTTTGCCAGATTTCCGTTTTTTTTTCACACAAAAAATGCAAGTCATATCGAAGAAATTTTACTGCTATCATAAAGTACAATATGTCATGAGAAAACAATCTCAGAAGCAGTGGGATCAGTTGACACTGGTCAGAATTGTAGAAATTGGCCGGGTCAGAAAGGTGAAAACAGACTGGGTCGCGAAGGGGTTATCTGCCTCTACATCACGCTGCTATCAAAACAGAAAGTACAATCTTCATAACAGACTTTCTTTAACAAAGTTGCAGTGTCTTTTAGCTGCCGTTCTCCACCATCAAAAATGCACTGCAGTCTGGGAAAAGTGAACATCTCAGTCTAATTTACATCTTTTTGTGATGTAAGTTATGATGAATTTATGGGTCATCTTCAGACCTGGCCTTTCCCCGATAAGTTTGGCCACTTTCAAAAGTTGCTGGCTGAAGCTGGTATAAAATACGTAAAATCGCAGTTCGACAAAAATATTGTGACATTTTAACATTGATAGAACTTGGACACTATTGTTTTTTAAGAATTATTTAGTTCCGACATTGTCACATGTTATTCTTCTACTGATGTTATCAATAAACCATCCAATATGATCTGCACACCACCTGGGATATCATCCCACATGTGTAATATCAAATGTTTTTTTACTTATAAACAAAATTCTCAGAGAATGACAATCACCAAGGCAACTATCTCGTTTCCTGATAATATCAGTCTTTTTACTGCTGTGTTGAGATGTAAAAATATTTTGTTTTTATTTGTTAAATCACTTTGTTTATTTGCATTACATTAAGAAGCACCATCAAAACATGTCACGTACTGTCAGATTTTGACATGCTGTCTACTTTCCATTTACTTAAATGGTGAGCATGAAATCCAAGAAAAGTGCACTAAACAGAAAGAAGCAAGCAATAAAATGTTGTGGCATATCTGTAGCACAAGAAGTAAATGCAAATGAGAAGAAGTATGAATTGTTTTAGACATCCGCCATGTAATTGATTACATTATCCTTTTCAGAAACAAATGGGTGTAATATCAGGCTGGCAAACCAAAAAATGATAATTTTCCACTCACAGTACTTCACCCAAGCTCACAGATATTTTGTGGAAAAACACCTGGGGACTAATCTAATATATATGTTACTCTAGATAATACATTTAGTATTAATGTTGTTTATTTTTAATGTGAAACACTCTGTTCACTTACATTTAGTGCCTTTCATTTGAGGTTTCCTTAGTTTGAATTTTCTTCAATTAAAGCATGCAGTCACAAAGATTGCTTGTAAAACCTCATCATTAAAAATGGAAAATGTTTTAACTTAACACCTCTGCTTGAAAATGTTTTATTAAACCATTCACGCAGCTATAAAAAAAATGATATGCATCATTCACAAACTATACATTTATGCACCAGGTGAAAAAAAAAAGTCCTACATGTTCGGGGAAGCAGATAAGGTCGTTGTAACATTGTGCAATAACTAAGGGTTAATGGATTCACATGGCCCATTTACATGTTCCACCCTGGCACACTAAATGACTGATGATCAACTGCTTGTTTGCAGCAGAAAAGATCAATTCACCCAACTAACAAGTGTTTTACTCACTCATCAGGTGATCGGCATCCAGACTAAACTGCAAGATTATTATAAAACAAGCATTACTAAGAATATTCATTTATGACAATTTTACTGTGTAAAAGGATCTTTAGTGCCCATTTACACTGGCTGATAATCAGGAATGAAAATTTCTAGGAGCACTAAGTTCTGAATTATTCTGGCAATCATTTGATCAATCAGCAAAATGTTTAGATGATTGCTATAATGAAATTATTTTTAAGCATCCTATTTAAACAATGAGAACAATGATATTCTATACACGTAAAATGACCATGTTGAGGACTGTTGAAGCAGACTATATAATAACTGCCTATTGGCTTTTCAGTAGGAGATGATTGGCTACTGTTAAACTGCAATGGTCAGGATATCTAAATGCCGCCATGTGTTTGTCTTAGGCTCCCTTCACATGTCTGTTTTTTTCATGGATGCCCATCATAACCTATGGTGCTGGGCACATGTCCTTATTTTTACAGAGACCGTGTTTCTTTGTCAATGACATGGAGACATGTCCAGATGACAAGGGCCAATACAAGTCTATGGGTCTGTGTAAAACATGTACAGCACATAAATGGCATCTGTGTGCCATCTTTGTGCTGTGTTTAAAAATGCAAAGTATAGGAGAAACTTTGTCATTTATTTTTCTTTTGCCATACTGGAAAAATACTGATGACACACAGATGGCAACCTGATCCAAAACACTGATTACACTGGTATTATTTTTTCCAGTACCAGTTTTATACGGTTGTGTGAAGGAGGACTAAAAATAATATATGAAGTTTAAAATGCACAAAACACAAAGGGTCTGATTTATTAGTGCATCTGCGCTTATTGTCTCATTTTTCCTTTTTTGTGGCTGTTTATTTTTGTCTGGCATCAAATTCTATTTTTAGGTTGATGACATGTTAAAATCTATTTTCCACAAGTTTGTTTATTTTTTTTCAGTTTGCAATATGAGCATAGTTTTTTTTTAAACCAAATGTTTGCCGTTTATTCACTTACAGTGCCTTTTCAAAAAATTACAAATACTTGGCACAAATATATATGTCTTTTTCTGCAGCCTGCTGTGAGAATTGAAATGGCACCCTTATCCCTGACCCTTATTCCTTTGCCAAAAAATGAAGTAACAGTATATACAAGTATATACAAGCATAATAAAAGTAATATTGCAAAATCTTTAAGCAATATAGTTGCCTGCTGTGGCTACCAAATTGCTGAAATATAAAGGCACATCAAATGCTTATAAAAGGCATAATATTCATCAAGCCCAGCACCACTCCTACTTCTATTGCCTGCTGCCCACTGTCCCATCCTCATTGCCACTTACTCCCTCAGTTGCACGTGTGTGGTACCCCAGGAGTTCAGGTACCACAGTGGTGTTGCCTTCCTCTTGGGAAGGGTGGTGCCATGCCTGGAGACAAGTGGGATCCCATTGGCAGGTAATCTGTACACATAACACATCCCAACTCCAGGCTCAGTTTTAGGGGAACTTCCCTCAATAAAGATTCTGGCCTGGAAGAGGAGTGAGTTCAGTATGTGTGAGCCAAGAGTCAGGAAAGGAGCTCAGAGGAGTGATTAGGAGCTCAAGGAGGCGGCAATTGGGCCTCTGGTGAGCCAGAGCGCAGAAATCGGGCACCGGGAGCCCGAGATTGCGGATAACTGCAAGGTCCACAGTAGAACCGGAGGGCATAGGACTATACGTAAATTGCCCATACTAAACCTGAGGTACAGCAGCATTTTGAGCCTGGAGTCACTGTGTTAGAGACCCCAAGAGAACAGCTCAAGTTGCCTACCATGCAGGTACTGTCCCAGGAGGGGAGAGAGAAAAGGGTGCCTTGCCAGCAGCTACAGGTAGCAAAGGACCAGAAAACCAGCGCATAGTGAAAGGCTCCCAACCTGACCTGCCAAGGGGATTTCTACTTGTTTTCAGACTGTCTGGACTCCTTCTGCACCTGTTGCCGGAACCCTGGACTGAGGCTGACTACTACTTCAGTAAAACAGGTAAAGACTGCAACCCTGTGTCCTCCGTTATTTACTGGCAACCCACCAGCCTTGCCACACACCTTGGGAGCCCTAGGGACCCCGCTTCACCTGTGGGAAGTGCCACCATCTTGCTGCAACAACATCACCCAAGAGGACCCCTTTAAGCATGAAGAGGAAGCCGTTGCCGCACTGCAAGGAAAGCAGGAAGTGAAGACGCTGTGCAGCAACAGCAGAAGTGAGAACGTCGCAAAGCACTGGACAGAGGACCAGGAGAAGTGCCCAACCATGCAGAGGAGGAACCGCTGCAAACTCCGGAGGCAAGATGTCGGGCCTCTGCAAGGTTCGCATGAGTAAAGGGACATGTCTGCCCCAGGAGGAGAATTGGCGGCAGTCGCAGATGCAGACCCCATGATGCCCCCTGACCCCGCGGTGGATGCAGCTGAGGGTCGAGTCATGCCACCAGGCCCTGCAGTGCACGCAGCTCCTACAAGCCGGCTGGACCCCGCCGCCTATTTGAAGTATATCCCCTGGCAGACCATCAAAGGGCCAACTAATTGGCACAGCCCTAAGAGAAGTAAAATCATGGCCAGATATGGAAAAAGGAACTGTTTAGCAGATCTTTGCCAAACTTAAAACCACTTTTGACACCCGCACCGCTGCAGAAATCAAATTTAGGTTTTTTGGGTGCAAACAATGAACACAGGATAGCATGCGGGACAAGGCCCTTAATCTGCAAGAGGCACTATGGGCCATCAAACAGGTTGACCCTAACAGCGTGAAGGATGGAGACAAGCTATTAAAGGAACAGTTCATTGAGGGACTCCTGTCCAGTACCCACAAGACACCGCTACGCATCCTGGCCTTGCAAAACCCTTACCAGGACTTTGCACAAATTAAAAAGAGGGCCATCCTTGTTCTGCATGAACCATCGCCCAGCCGCACAGTGCCCCCTAAGCATCCAGCCCTCACGTACCACCAGGAGGTGGCATCCTCTCCTCAGGTCCCCGTAGAGGCCGAAGCGCAGATCCTGGATGATGATCCCTCAGCAGAACTGTGCCTTCAGGTCCAGGAACTGACTAAAAGAGTAGCTGCATTAGCCAAAACCATGCAGTCCCTGCAGGAATCCCCAAAGGAGAAAATCCAGCTAGCTTCCCATCCGGAGGACGTCCCCTAGCGATGACAGAAGAGGATCCCACCGATCAGAGGAAGAGACAATGACCGCTATAATCAGGACGGACAACCCATCTGCCACCACTGCAACCAGGCTGGACACATTGCAAGGTTCTGCCATTTAAACGAGTGACCCCTGGGGCAGAGGGTCAACCCCCAGGAGTAGGACAACCAGGCCCACAAAACTGGCGAGCCAAGTACATCGAAGGACGACCGGTGCTCCCCATTATGATCAACTGCATCCTGATGAATGCTTGATTGGACACCGGCTCTCAGGTGACGACTATGTCTTACGTTCTCTATAAACGTTATTGGGCTGAATCATCAGACATTTCCCGTGGCCCATATAGTGATTTGACAATAGTAGCCAGTAATGGTCAGCCTTTGCCACAGGTGGGGTACAAGGAGGTAACCATTAAGGTAGGGCGGGTAGAATTGAAGGCCCAAGGACTGGTGATTGTTGATATTGACCGACGAGAATGTAACCCCATGATGGCCTTAGGTACTAATGTGACACTATGCGCATTTTCCTTTGATGTCTGATTTTGGACAGAAGCCCTGTGTTATAGTAAAGACATTGGCACGTGTATGGAAAGAAAAGGCCCTGAAGACCAGATCAGTGGGCAGAAAGCATCTTTTGAATTGAGGGTGCCAGGAGTGGTGGGTGGTGTCGTAAATATTAGTTTTTTCACTTGCATGTTATGTTTATTTTGATTTAGGGTCTGGAGAGACCCCAGAATATAATGAAGAACATTCAAGTAGCTAAAAATAACTTCTCTGCTAATCAAATTTACTGATGAAATCCGTTAATTTTGTCTAATTTGCATCTCGCCAGATTCTATCATATCTAGAAATAATATGAAGTTGATCTCTGGTCTCATTTTTGCAGCTGGAAAAAAATCTTCTTATCATTCCGGAATTCTTTCTGCATGATTCAGAGCATGGCTGTGTGGAACTTTACCCATTCAACTAAAACAGCACTTGTGAGGTCAGATACTGTTTTTGGCAAGAAGACCTGGGTTGCAATTTCAAATCCAGTTCATTCCAAATGTGATCAAAAGAACTCCAAACTCATCCAAATATGCCTTTATGAACCTTGTTTTGTTTACTGGGGCACAATCCTGCTGGTACAGAAAAAAAAACTTACTCAAACTTTTCCCCACAAGGTTGGAAGCATATATTTGTCCAAAATTTTTTGGTAAAGTAAAGCATTAACATTTCCCTTCATTTAAACTAAAACGTCTAGGCCAACTTCTAAAATCAACCTCATATAATTATTTCTCCTGTTCCAACAGTTGGCAGAATTCATTAAGGCAGGTAAAATTTTATTGACATTTACGAAACCAATATTTTTCTGTCAAACTGCTAGATAGAGATGTGTAATTTTGTCACACATTTCTACTGCTACTGAGCCAGTTGTTACACCATTTTTGTGCATAGTTTTTTGGCTAATATCAGTGTCAAAATAGATTTGGTACTCTGGAGTTACTTAGCCAATACATTTTTGGGAACTTTTATGCACTATGTGCATCAGCACCTGGTGACAACTTTGTTCCAAGTTGTGGTTTCTAAATTTTTCTACTTTTCAATAATATACTCACAATTGATCATGGGATATTTAGGAAGAAAGACATTTTACAAACTGACTTCTGGCAACGGTAGCATGCTATTACAGTATCACACTCAAAGTGAATGAGCTCTTTGAAGGACCCAATCTCTTACATATATTTGTAACGGCAGACTGTGTAGACTGTTGATTGGTCTTATACAAATGTGACAATGGAGCTGAATGTGAAAGTAATTTTTGTAAATACCTCTACATTCAATTTTTCACAATATTCTAACTCCTTAGTGACCCAGTCAAATTGTTCAGTTCTGACAAGGGATAATAACTCTGAAATTTTTTAACATGTCATGAAGATTTTAAAATAGTTATTTTGCTACACACTACTTCTCATGCTAGTGGTAAGTTTAGGTTGCTATATTTTGTGCTTATTTATGAAAATTTTGGACACATGAGAAACATGTCCAAAATTTGCAATTTTCAAATTTTGAATGTTGATCTTTAATTCAGATAGTCATGCAAAACAAAATAGTTAGTAAATAACATTTACCTAATGACTACCTTACAGCAGCACAATTTTTAAAATGTCCTTTTATTTCTTTTTTCAGATGTTAAAAGGTTTAAAAATATAGCAGCAATGTGTCTATTTTTAAGGAAAATTTATAAAAACTAATTTTGACTTTGACTTTGCAGGATCTATACTTTGGAAATCACCAGAAGTGTAACCATTTTAACAACAGAACCCCTCAATATATTAAAAACTGCTGTCAGGTAAATTTTAACCCCTTTACCCCCAAGGGAGGTTTGCATGTTTGTGACCAGACCAATTTTTACAATTCTGACTACTGTGCCTTAATGAGGTTATAACTCTGGAACGCTCTATGGATCCCACTGATAATGACACTGTTTTCTTATGACATATTGTACTTCATGATTCTGGTAAAAAGAATTTGATATGACTTTTACCGCATTAATTTGTGAAAAAAACAGAAATTTGTCAAAAAGTTTTAAAATGTATTGATTTTCCAACTTTGAATTTTCATGCCCTTAATTCACACAGAGAGATGTCACACAAAATACTTAAAAAGTAATATTATCCACATGTCTACTTTACATCAGCACAATTTTGGAACCAGCATTTCTTTTTGTTAGGAAGATATAATGGTTAAAATTTGACCAGTGATTTCTCATTTTTCCAAACAATTTTATTGGGGGTCCACATCACATTTGAAGTCACTTTGAGGGGTCGATATGATAGAAAATATCCAAAAGTTACACCATTCTAAAACCTGAGCCCATCAAGGTGCTCAAAACCACATTCAAGAAGTTTATTAACCCTTCAGGTGCTTCACAGGAATTTTTGGAACTTTTAAAAAAAATGAATATTTAACTTTTTTTCACAAAAAATTTAATTCAGATCCAATTTGTTTTATTTTACCAAGGGTAACAGAAGAAATTGGACCCTAACAGTTGTTGTACAATTTGTCCTAAGTACAGCCATACCTCATATGTGGGGGTAAACCACTACTTGGGCACATGGCAGAGTTCGGAAAGGAAGGAACACCGTTTGACATTTTCAACACAAAATTGGCGGCAATTGAGATGGGACGCCATGTGGCGTTTGGAGAGCCCCTGATGTGCCTAAACAGTGGAAACCCCCCAATTCTAACTACAACCCTAACCCCAACACACACCTAACCCTAATCCCAACACTAACCATAACCTTAACCACACCCCGAACCCAAACACACCCCTAACCCTAATCCCATCCCTAACCACACCCATATCCTCAACACACCCCTAGCCCTAATACAAACCCTACCCTCAACTCTAGCCCCAGCCCTAACCCTAATTTTAACCCCAACCTTAACCCTAACTATAGCCCCAACCCTAACCCTAACTTTAGCCCTAACTCCAACCCTAATGGAAAAATGGAAATAAATACTTTTTTATTTTATTATTTTTCCCTAACTATGGGGGTGATAAAGGGGGTTTGATTTACTATTTATAGCGTGTTTTTATAGCGAGTTTATATGTTTGGCAGCTGTCACACACTAAAAGATGCTTTTTATTGCAAAAGAAAATTTTTGCATCACCACATTTTGAGAGCTATCATTTTTCCATATTTTGGCTTACAGAGTAATGTTATGTCCTGCTTTTTGTGGGACGAGTTGACATTTTTAATGGTACCATTTTCGGGCACATGACATTTTTTGATCGCTTTTTATTCCGATATTTGTGAGGCAGAATGTACAAAAACCAGCAATTCATGAATTTCTTTTAGAGGGCTTTCATACCGTTCTGCGTGTGGTAAAATTGATAAAGCAGTTTTATTCCTCGGGTCAGTAAGATGACAGAGATACCTTATTTATATCTTTTTTATGTTTTGGCACTTTTATACATTAAAAACTATTTACACATTTTATACATTAAAAAATAATTATTTTTGCATCGCTTTATTCTGAGAGCTATAACTTTTTCTGGTGATGGAGTTTTATGGCAGCTTGTTTTTTGCAGGACAAGATGATGTTTTCAGCAGTACCATGTTAATTTATATTCGTCTTTTTGATTGCATGTTATTCAACTTTTTGCTCAGCGGTATGATAATAAAGCATTGGTTTTTTGCCTTTTTTATGGTGTTCACTAAAGGGGTTAACTAGTGGGGCAGTTTTATAGGTCGGTTAATTACAGATGCAGTGAAACAAAAAATGTGTACTTTTATTGTTTAGATTTTTTTTATTCAAATATTTATTTATTGATAGAATAAATAATGATTTTTTTTATTATTATTATTATTTTGATTTTTTTTAACCCTTTTTGCCATTAGACGTACTATTCCGTCCATGTGACTCGGGCCTTAATTCCCATGGACGGAATAGTACGTCTAACGCAATCACACGTGCTCACGGGGGGAGCGCGGCTGATGGCGGCCGGGTGCCAGCTGACTATCACAGCTGACATCCAGCACCATGTGCCAGGAGCAGTCACGGACCGCTCCTGGCACATTAACCCCCCAGAACACTGCGATCAAACATGATCACAGTGTTCCGGCGGCATAGGGAAGCATCACGCAGGGAGGGGGCTCACTGTGTGCTTCCCTGGGACTCTAGGAGCAATGTGATGCGATTGCGCTGCTCCGAGTGTCTCATCCGTTCTCCTCCCTGCAGGCCCCAGATCAAAGATTGCCGCAGGGGTCCTTCCGGGTCCTGCAGGAAGGTGGCTTGCAAGCGCCTGCTCAGAGCAGGCGCTAGCAAGCCTCCTGCAGTGCCTGTTAGATTGCAGATCTAACACAGTGCATTGCAAAGTGTCAGATCAGCTATATGACACTATAAGATGATGTGCCACACTGGAAAAAAGTTAAAAAGTTTAAAAAAAAATTACATGTGTAAAATAAAAAAAAATCGTAAATAAATAATAATAAAAAATATTGTTGCAGTAAATAAATTTCTTTATGTAAATAAATAAATAAAAAAAATATTTTATATCACCGTGTCCATAACGACCCAACCTATAAAACTGTCCCATTAGTTAACCCCTTCAGTGAACACCGTAAAAAAAAAACTAAGCACAAAACAATGCTTCATCATCATACCGCCAAACAAAAAGTGGAATAACACGCAATCAAAATGACGGATATAAATATACATTGTACCGCCGAAAGCGTCATGTTGTCCCGCAAAAAAATAAGCTGCCATACAGCATTATCAGCGAAAAATAAAGAAGTTATAGCCCTCAGTATAAAGCGATGGAAAAATAATTATTTTTTCTATAAAATACTTTTTATTGTATAAAAGCGCCAAAACATAAAAAAATATAAATGAGGTATCACTGTAATCGTACTGACCTGAAGAATAAAACTGCTGTATCAATTTTACCAAACGTGGAACGGTATAAACGCCCCCCTGAAACAAAATTCACAAATTGCTGTTCATTCTGCCTCACAAAAATCGGAATAAAAAGCGATCAAAAAATTAAATGTGCCCGAAAATGATACCAATAAAAACATCAATTCGTCCTGCAAAAAACAAGACCTCACGTGACTCTGTGGACCAAAATATGGAAAAATTATAGCTCTCAGAATGTGGTAATGCAAAAAATATTTTTTGCAATAAAAAGCGTCTCTTAGTGTGTGACAGCTGCCAAACATAAAAACCCGCTATAAAAACCTGCTATAAATAGTTAATCAAACCCCCCATTATCACCATCTTAGTTAGGGAAAAAAAATTAAATTAAAAAAATGTATTTCCAATTTCCCATTAGGGTTAGGGTTAGAGTTGGGGCTAAAGTTAGGGTTAGGGTTGGGGCTAAAGTTAGGGTTAGGGTTGGGGCTAAAGTTAGGGTTGGGGCTAAAGTTAGGGTTGGGGCTAAAGTTAGGGTTAGGGTTGGGGCTAAAGTTAGGGTTGGGGCTAAAGTTAAGGTTAGGGTTGGGTCTAGAGTTGGGGTTAGGGTTTGGATTATGTTAATGGTTGGGTTAGGGGTGTGTCAGGGTTAGGGGTATGGTTAGGGTTGGAATTAGGGTTAGGCGTGTGTTGGGGTTAGGGGTGTGTTGTGGTTGGGATTAGGGTTAGGGGTGTGTTGGGGTTAGGGGTGTGGTTAGGGTTGGGGTTAGGGGTGTGTTGGTTTACGGGTGTGTTGGGGTTAGGTGTGCGGTTAGGGTTGAGATTAGGCTTAGGGGTGTGTTAGGGTTCGGTTGGAGTTAGAATTGGGAGGTTTCCACTGTTTAGGCACACTAAACACTCTGCAAGCGCAACATGACGTCCGATCTCAATCCATACAATTCTGGAAAAAGTAAAACGGTGCTCCTTCCCTTTCGAGCTTTGCCATGCGCCCAAACAGTGGTTTACCCCCACATATGTGGTATCAGCGTACTCAGGACAAATTGGACAACAATATTTTGGTCCACGTTCTCCAGATACTCTTGGGAAAATACAAAATCGGGGGCTAAAATTTCATTTTTGTGGGGAAAAAAATATTTTTTTATTTTCACGGCTCTGCCTTATAAACTTCTGTGAATCACTTGGGGGTTCAAAATGCTCACCACTCATCTAGATAAGTTCCTTAGGGGGTCTACTTTTCAAAATGGTGTCACTTGTGGGGTGTCAATGTTTAGTGTTATGATCAGGTGACCTTGGAGCAGCATGAAAACTTTCACTGGAGTAGGTGGTAACTATACTGACCGCAAACCCTAATCTTAACACCGCAACTAGAAGTAGCCGTGGGATATGCCTAACAAAACCTAGACACCTCGACACAGCCGGAGGACTAAATACCCCTATAGATGGAAATAGGAATTTCTACCTTGCCTCAGAGCAGAACCCCAAAGGATAGGCAGCCCCCCACAAATATTGACTGTGAGTAGTAGAGGAAAAGACACACGCAGGCAGGAAACAGGATTTAGCAAATGAGGCACACACTAGCTAAATAGGAAAGGATAGGACAGGATACTAAGCGGTCAGTATTAAAGATCCTTCCAAAAATTTCCACAGCAGAAAATACAAAATCTCCACCATCTAACTAAAGATGTGGAGCGTATATCTGCAACTCCAGAGAATCCAACATGACTGAGAAAACACTGACAAAGTCTAAGGTGGACAAGAGAAAAACAAAAGAATAGCACAGAATATAAGCACACTGCATGTGTGCCACAGAAACAAAACCAGACACTTATCTTTGCTGAATTGGCAGCTAAGCAGGAGAAGCCAGAAAGTGATCCAACACTTCACAAGAAACATTGACAACTGGCAAGGACTAATGAATCCTGCACACCTAAATATCCCAGTCAGAACTGCAATCAGCAGATACACCTGACCAGGACTGCGACTCAGAGACAACTGCATTCCCACCTACAACCACTGGAGGGAACCCAAGAGCAGAATTCACAACAGTTTAGGCACATCAGGTGCTCTCCAAACACAACATGGCATCCCATCTCAATTCCAGCCAATTTTGCATTGAAAAGTCAAATGGCGCTCCTTCTCCTTCAAGTTCTGCCATGCGCACAAACAGTGGTTTACCCCCACATATATGGTATCGGCATACTCAGGACAAATTGTACAACAACTTTTGGGGTCCAATTTCCCCTGTTACCCTTGGTAAAATAAAACAAATTGGATCTGAAGTAAATTTTTTGTGAAAAAAAGTTAAATGTTCATTATTTTTACAGGAAAGAAATATATCTTGGTACCGTGTTAGCCAGTAGATAGAAAAATATTTACCTCTAGTGGTTACCTACAATCCAAATCTGGACGTGCTAAGGGGAGCTGCACGGAAATTACAACCTTTACTGCAAAAAGATGCTCGCTTACAATCCATTTTTCCAGACCTCCCACTACTGTGTTTTAGGCAGCCCCCAAATCTAAGAAGCATCATTGTCAAGAGCTCCCTGTCCTCTACAATAGCTGCAGGTACCTTTCCTTGCAACCAGAAAAAATGTAAAACCTGTCCATTTATAATGACCACGGACAAGATAAAGATCCCCAATTCACATCAGGACTACAAGATACCAGGTACTTTCAGCTGCGTCACTTCTAATGTGGTGTACCTAATTATTTGTACTAAATGTCCAACTAGGGGTCTGTATGTGGGGGAGACAGGGCAGAAACTGAGAACAAGGATGAACTCTCACCGCCATACAATAAGAGAAAAAAGAATAATAAAAGAATAAGAAAAGGTAACTTCAAATCGCAGAAAGACAGAAGGGTCTGGGAATATAAACTGATGACGACCTTTGACACTCTCACTGACGGAATGAATGTGTCACATGGATTTATGTCTTTTTACATCAATTAAGGAACTTGCCCCTCAGACTATGAGGGGTCATCACAACAGAGACCCTAATCAGAGGACAATAAAACAATCCTTATCTAAGAGCTGGCCAAATATTTATGGACGCAACTGTTTATCACCCATGGTAATTCTGCTTCATGTCACCTGGCTTATCCATGGTTTACCCCCCCTTTTTTTCTACACTATGTTGTGCATAAATATGTGATTCTTCAGAATTTGTTTTAGTCTTTGTCTGATGAAGAGACGTATGTAGTCTCGATAGCTTGCAATTTGTTACCATCTTTTCAGTTAGCCATTAAAAGGTCTCAACCACTGAGGACTCTCAATTCTAAACATTTTTTTTTACACATTCCAAAAATTGCTGTGAAGCACCTGAAGGGTTAATAAACTTCTTGAATGTGGTTTTAAGCACCTTGAGTAGTGCCGTTTTTAGAATTGTGTCACACTTGGGTATCTCCTATCATATAGACCATTCAAAGTGACTTAAAATGTGATGTGGTCCCTAAAAAAAAATGGTGTTATAAAAATAAGAAATTGCTAGTCAAATTTTAACCCTTATGACTCCCTAACAAAATTTTTTTTGGTTCCGATGTAAAGTAGACATTTACAAAATATTACTTATTATGTATTTTGTGTGAGGTATCTCTGTGATTTAAGGACATGAAAATTCAAAGTTGAAAAATTTTCTAAATTTTCACCAAATTTCCATTTTTTCACAAATTAACTCAAGTAATGTCAAGGACATTTTACCAATATCATGAAGTACAATATGTCACAAGAAAACAGAGTCAGAATCACCAGGATCCGTTGAAGCGTTCCAGAGTTATAACCTCATGAAGGGACAGTGGTCAGAATTGTAAAAATTGGCCCGGTCATTAACGTTCAAACCACCCATGGGGTAAAGGGGTTAAATATTTTTACAATTATTACATTTTTTAATTCATTCTAACTTTTATACTGTGTTCCACTATGTGACACTCATTTTGTGCAGGCTGATCGCTTATATGGCATGCACATCTGCATGCCATATAACCTGTCAGCGCTGCACTCTTTGCACACTGACCTCAGAGAGTTCTTGACATGCACTGTGCATGACAGGAAGTCTCTCAGCTCTGGCAACATAATATCTGCACAAACCATGATGGCTGGCAAACTTTAACCCCTTTCTGACCTCGGACGGGATAGTACGTCCGAGGTCAGCTCCCCTGCTTTTTTGCAGGGCTCCTCGGTGAGCCCGCATCAAAGCCGGGACATGTCAGCTGTTTTCAACAGCTGACATGTGCCCGTAATAGGCGCGGGCAGAATCACGATCTGCCTGCACCTATTAACTAGTTAAATGCCGTTGTCAAACGCAGACAGGGGCATTTAACTACCGCTTCCGGCCAGGCGGCCGGAAATGACGTCATCGCCGACCCCCATCACATGATCGGGGGTCGGCGATGCATCAGGATGGTAACCATAGAGGTTCTAGAGACCTCAATGGTTACTGATCACCGGTGGCTGTGAGCGCCACCCTGTGGTCGGCGCTCAAAGCACACCTGATTTTCAGCAACATAGCAGCGAACAGCAGATCGCTGCTATGTAGCAGAGCCGATCGAGCTGTGCCAGCTTCTAGCCTCCCAAGGAGGCTATTGAAGCATGGCAAAAGTAAAAAAAAAGTGAAAAAAAATTAAAATATAAAAGTTTAAATCACCCCCCTTTCGCCCCAATCAAAATAAATCAATAAAAAAAATCAAATCTACACATGTTTGGTATTGCCGCGCTCAGAATCGCCCGATCTATCAATTAAAAAAAGCATTAACCTGATCGCTAAACGGTGTAGCGAGAAAAAAATTCGAAACGCCAGAATTACGTTTTTTAGGTCGCTGCGACATTGCATTAAAATGCAATAACGGGCGATCAAAAGAACGTATCTGCACCAAAATGCTATAATTAAAAACGTCATCTCTGCACGCAAAAAATAATCCCTCAACCGACCCCAGATCACGAAAAATGGAGACGCTACGAGTATCGGAAAATGGCACAAATTTTTTTTTTTTTTTAGCAAAGTTTGGAATTTTTTTTCACCACTTAGATAAAAAAAAACCTAGTCATGTTAGGTGTCTATGAACTCGTACTGACCTGGAGAATCATAATGTCAGGTCAGTTTTAGCATTTAGTGAACCTAGCAAAAAAGCCAAACAAAAAACAAGTGTGGGATTGCACTTTTTTTGCAATTTCACCGCACTTGGAATTTTTTTCCCGTTTTCTAGTACACGACATGCTAAAACCAATGATGTCGTTCAAAAGTACAACTCGTCCCGCAAAAAATAAGCCCTCACATGGCCAAATTGATGGAAAAATAAAAAAGTTATGGCTCTGGGAAGGAGGGGAGTGAATAACGAACACGGAAAAACGAAAAATCCCAAGGTCATGAAGGGGTTAAGGTACTACTTGGCCTTCAATGCATTGGCAACCATCAAAATCACACAATCACAATTTCAGTGTGCCTATGGAGTTAAAGACTGTGCCCACACACTCACTATTGACAGCAGCATCGAAGGGGCTAAACGGCCATGGTCTTTGTCAACAGTAATCATGGCTGGTGCACCAGTGTCTCCGCTGTACTGTACAGATGACAACTGCTGTATTTACACTTGTGGGGGGATGCTATTCTCATATATCTCCGGTCTGTAAAAAGAAGTATTGAAAGTCATTAAGGGGTCAATATAATTCTATTTAAAAGGAAAATATTATGACGTGATGCTTTAATATTAGATTATTAAATGATACATAGTGTAATATAACATGGATTACATTGTGAACTTTTGCAATTAGTAAATAAAATGTAGACTGAAAAATATTAAAGAGTTAACTGTTTAAAAATCTGCATCTTGGATACATAATTATATAGTCTAGCTTTTGTACCACAGACAGCAATTTTTCTTTTTTATGTGTTCACTTTGAGTGTTATAATAAATACTTTATTCTTCAACAACCAATTAGACAATTACACACAAAGTATTACATAGCTTTTTCCCATAAGCAAGCTCTTTAGAAAATTGAATCTCGGAAATTGCACAGCCTTTACATCATCGATCAAATTGTAGCGTTCACTTTTTTTTTATAATATGTTGTGTATGTAACTCTAAATTTGTCATTTTCTAGTAACAATACTTGAAAAGGAGTCTGTTCTGATATTGTTTTACCTATCAGTGTTGGGGCATCTATAGTGGAAAATGCTGTGTTTCCTGATACATAAAACTGTAGGCTTGTACTTCATTTACACTTGACAAACAAGATTTATTTTCCTCTTCGGCATGCATTTCTTGTACTGTATGTAACTGGCTATGTTTTAATTATAAAAGGATGTGACTGCAGGGCTCTGGGAAAGAACACTTCTAAGTCATCTAACAGTCTAACTCTGAAATGTACCGTACATGCTTTTCATAAAACCTTTTTATTTCTTGGTTACATCACATAAACAAACATATCAGCTTAATATCCCACACAATGTTTTTTTTTTTTTTAAATAAATGTTACAATTTATAAATATATGTGGAATCAATAACACTACCAATGCATTTGGTCATCAGACTGGACAAGGCATGATGAAAACAGATGCTAACATAAAATATACTACAGTAACTGCAAAGTATTGTAATAAAACCTTAAGGACTTTTTTAAGTTTTCTTTCAGTATTCCAAGACAAAAGGCATTTTAATTTTTTGTCTATAGCTATATTAGGATATGTTTTTTAAAATGCGAGTTATATTTATCAGTGGCAGCATTTTGGGGTACACTTATGTTATCATCTAACTTTTATATATTTATTTATTAGTAGAAATAGAAAAAAAACCACAGCAGAACCATTGTTTCTTGATGTTTTATATTTTTCACTATTCATATGTCGCACAAATAAAGTATAGGTCATTAAGATTTTGGGGATACCAAGTTTATATAGTATTATTGACATTTTACTACTTTAGTACAATAAGAAAACTTTAACAAAAATTATTAATTACCTATCTTGATATTGCAGACCCCCAGACCTCTAATAACCTTGGTCGCTCTTCTCTGCACCCGGTCTAGTTCAGCTATGTCTTTCTTATACACCGGAGAACAGAACTGTGCACAGTATTCTAAGTGTGGTCGAACTAGTGACTTGTATAGAGGTAAAATTATGTTCTCCTCATGTGCATCTATGACTCTTTTAATGCATCCCATTATTTTATTTGCCTTTGTAGCAGCTGCCTGACACTGGCCACTGAATATGAGTTTGTCATCCACCCATACACCCAGGTCTTTTTCATTGACGGTTTTGCCCAGAGTTTTGGAATTAAGCACATAGTTATTCATCTTATTACTTCTACTCAAGTGCATGACCTTACATTTATCCCCATTAAAGCTCATTTGCCATTTATCAGCCCATAAAACATCCTGTAATATAAAATTGTCCTCCTCTGTATTGATTACCCTGCAGCGTTTAGTGTCATCTGCAAATATTGAAATTCTGCTCTGAATGCCCCTTACAAGGTGATTAATAAATATGTTAAAAAGAAGAGGGCCCAATACTGATCCCTGTGGTACCCTACTGCTAACCGCGACCCAGTTCGAGTGTGCTCCATTAATAACCACCCTTTGTTTCCTATTCCTGAGCCAGCTCTTAACCCACTTACACATATTTTCCCCTATCCCCATTATTCTCATTTTATGTATCAACCTTTTGTGTGGCACCATATCAAAAGCTTTTGAAAAGTCCATATACACTACGTCCACTGGGTTCCCTTGGTCCAGTCCGGAACTTACCTCTTCATAGAAGCTGATCAGATTAGTCTGACATGAACGGTCCCTAGTAAACCCGTTCTGATACTGGGTCATGAGGTTATTCCTCTTCAGATACTCCAGCATAGCATCCCTTAGAATGCCCTCCAGGATTTTACCCACAGTAGAGGTTAAGCTTACTGGCCTATAATTACCGAGTTCAGTTTTTGTCCCCTTTTTGAATATTGGCACCACATTTGCTATATGCCAGTCCTGTGGTACAGACCCTGTTATTATGGAGTCTTTAAAGATTAAAAATAATGGTCTATCAATAACTGTACTTAATTCCTGCAGTACTCGGGGGTGTATCCCATCCGGGCCCGGAGATTTGTCAATTTTAGTAATTTTTAGACGCAGCAGTACTTCCTGCTGGGTTAAGCAGGTGACATTTAATGGGGAATTTTTATCACTAGTTATTTCGTCTACCATGGGATTTTCTTGTGTAAATACTGATGAAAAAAAGTCATTTAGCATATTGGCTTTTTCCTCATCCTCATCCACCATTTCACCCAGACTATTTTTAAGGGAGCCAACACTATCATTTTTTAGTTTCTTACTATTTACGAAGTTAAAGAATATTTTGGGATCATTTTTACTCTCTCTGGCAATGAGTCTCTCTGTCTCAATCTTTGCTGCCTTGATTTGCTTTTTACATGACTTTATATAATTTTCTTTTTGTCACCTATTGCGCCCCTTACAGCTCTATTTACCCATATTGGTTTCCTCCTATTTCTAGTATGTTTATTCCCATACGGTATATACTGTGCACAGGTCCTATCCAGGATGCCAATAAACGTCTCCCATTTTCTTTGTGTATTTTTATGTCTCAGGATATCGTCCCAGTTAATTGCACCAAGATCCTCTCTCATCCGTTGGAAATTTGCCCTCCTGAAGTTTAGTGTCCTTGTAACCCCTCTACTACACATCTTTTTAAAGGATACATGAAAACTTATTATTTTGTGATCGCTATTTCCTAATTGACCCCCAACCCTTATATTTGATATGCGGTCTGGCCTGTTGGTTAATATTAGGTCTAGCAGTGCCCTCCTTCTTGTTGGGTCCTGAACCAGTTGTGAAAGGTAATTGTCTCTCATAGTTGTCAAAAACCGATTACCTTTGCTGGAACTGCAGGTTTCTGTTCCCCAATCTATTTCAGGGTAGTTGAAGTCCCCCATAATTATGACTTCTCCTTGTGTTGCAGCTTCATCTATTTGATTTACGAGGATATTCTCTGTTGCTTCCATTATTTTTGGAGATTTATAACAAACCCCTATCAGTAATTTATTCTTTTTCCCCCCTCCCCTTATCTCCACCCACACATTTTCATTAGATTCACCTATATTATCACGCAGGATGGGTTTTAAGGATGATTTTACATATAGACACACCCCTCCCCCTCGCCTATCCATTTGGTCATTTCTGAACAGACTATAACCCTTCAAGTTAACAGCCCAGTCATGGCTCTCATCCAGCCATGTTTCAGATATCCCCACCATAATTATGCTCCAACAACATTAGTTCTAATTCGTCCATTTTATTGGTGAGGCTTCTGGCATTAGTATACTGTACATACATTTTATGTATCTTTCTGCACCACTATTCTTTCTTAATTATTAATTGATCTACCCCCACCCCCCATGCCACCGCCACCCCCAACTTCCTTATTTGTGCCCAGGTCTCTATCTGCACTATCTTTCCCTCCTATAAAACCTCCTAAAATCCCGGAAATACTTGGTGCTTGCCGAGTACACCAGGCATAGTGATACTTGGGTGAGTACCGAGTAGAGGCAAGCACGTTCACTCATCACTAGCTATACAGTATTCTAATTTACTGAGATAATGACTTTTAGGTTTTCATTGGCTGTAAGCCATAATTATCAACAAGAGAAATAAACACTAGAAATAGATCACTCTGTTTGTAATGACTCTATATAATATATGAGTTTCCCTTTTTGTATTGGGGAACTGAAATAAATTAACTTTTTGATGATATTCTAATTTTGTGAGAAGCACCGGTAATTTTATCCCTAAATAATATTCTACTCATGTAAAAAGAAATATAACAAGAAAAGTTAGATAAGAAGGTACACATATAGGAATCAAAATATGACTGCAGGCCATAATATAGATGTGGCATAAATGGTTGTCAAGTTTGACTAGTACAGTAGGCGTGCAAAAACATACGGTACTTGCATATGTACAATATCTGCAATTCTTTTTTCTCAAAATTCAACTCTCTCTCAAAAACTATGTGATAAGTAATGCTAGATTACAGATTTTTTTCTGTAAAAATTATTATACTGGTTTAGTGCTTTGTAAAGCATCAAGCATAAAGAAAAAAGGTATAATACTAATTGAATTGCAGCAAGACAGATGCCAGCTACATCAGACAGCTGCACAATCACACCTACACTGCTGATTGCCCCTCTCCAATTCCTCATTTCCCCCCTATTGAATTTCTGTATTAGGGCTCATTCTCACATGCGAGAAACTTGGATGAGTCTCGCACGTCAACACCCGACACTGCCACCGGCTCTCGGAACGGAGCGTGCCGCCGCATAACAATACATGCAGCCGCACCCTCCGCTCCTGAGTGCTGGCTTCAGTGTAGGGTATTGACGTGCGAGTTTCTCGCATGTGAGTATGAGCCCTTACTCATAAATTAGCATTCTCAACTTCATCACTGCTCCAGATGTACAGCACATTACTCTCTGGAATATTTGTTCAATTTTTTTTATGTGTTCTCTCTATTACAAATCACCCTAAAATTACTGTTTCATTCAATGCTAAAGATTTTATACAGGAAACAGTTGTGCTCAAAAGTTTACATACCCCAGTAGAATGTTTGCTTTCTTGAACTTTTTTCAGAGAATATGAATGATAACAACAAAAATTTATCTCCACTCATGGTTAATGGTCGTCAAACTACTGTGTTTTCACTGTTTAAATCAAAATGACAACTCAAAACATCTAAATGATCCTGATCAAAAGTTCACATACCCTGGTGATTTTGACCTGATGACATGCACGGAAGTTGATACAAATGGGTTTGAATGGCTACTAAAAGGTAACATACTCATTTGCGACCTGTTTGCTTGTAATCAATGTGTGCGCATAAAAGCTGAGTGAGTTTCTGAGATCCGGACAGACTCTTGCATCTTTCATCCAGCCCTGACATTTCTGGATTGTGAGTCATGGGGAAAGCAAAAGAATTGTCAATGGATATGTGGAAAAAGATAGCTGAACTGTATAAAACAAGAAAGGGATACAAAACAATATCCAAGGAACTGATAATGTTAGTCAGCAGTGTTCAAACTGTGATTTACAAATGAAAAATCAGGGGCTCTGTAGAAACAAAATCATGGCTGTATGATCGAAATGGGCTGCATGGTCGAGTCACCAGAAGTAAGCCATTAGTTCCGACAAGCCTACAACCTGCAGTGATCTTAAAGGTACCGTCACACTTAGCGACGCTGCAGCGATACCGACAACGATCCGGATCGCTGCAGCGTCGCTGTTTGGTCGCTGGAGAGCTGTCACACAGACAGCTCTCCAGCGACCAACGATCCTGAGGTCCCCGGTAACCAGGGTAAACATCGGGTAACTAAGCGCAGGGCCGCGCTTAGTAACCCGATGTTTACCCTGGTTACCAGCGTAAAAAAACAAACAGTACATACTTACATTCAGCTGTCTGTCCCTTGCCGTCTGGTTCCTGCACTGACTGCTGGCCGTAAAGTGAAAGTGAAAGCACAGCACAGCGGTGAGTCACACAGCGGTGACTCACCGCTGTGGCTGTGCTCTGCTTTCACTTTACGGCCAGCAGTCAGTGCAGGAACCAGACGGCAAGGGACAGACAGCTGAATGTAAGTATGTACTGTTTGTTTTTTTACGCTGGTAACCAGGGTAAACATCGGGTTACTAAGCGCGGCCCTGCGCTTAGTTACCCGATGTTTACCCTGGTTACCAGTGAAGACATCGCTGAATCGGTGTCACACACGCCGATTCAGCGATGTCTACGGGGAGTCCAGCGACGAAATAAAGTTCTGGACTTTCTTCCCCGACCAGCGATCTCCCAGCAGGGGCCTGATCGCTGCTGCCTGTCACACTGGACGATATCGCTAGCGAGGACGCTGCAACGTCACGGATCGCTAGCGATATCGTCTAGTGTGACAGTACCTTAAGTCTACTGAACCACCGCACAACCAGCTCTACACTTTCCAAGTGTATCCTCAGTAGTGTTGAGCGATACCGTCCGATATTTGAAAGTATCGGTATCGGATGGTATCGGCCGATATCCGAAAAATATCGGATATCGCCGATACCGATATCCGATACCAATGCAAGTCAATGGGACACAAATATCGGAAGGCATCCTGTAATGGATCCCAGGGTCTGAAGGAGAGGAAACTCTCCTTCAGGCCCTGGGATCCATATTCATGTGTAAAATAAAGAATAAAAATAAAAACTATTGATATACTTACCCATTCTTAGGAATGAGCGCGTTAATAACCTTCGATGATGTGGCGGCTTGTGATTGGTCGCGTGAGCGGTCACATGACGCTACCGCGACCAATCACAAGCCGCAACATCATCGAAGGTCATTAACGCGCTCATTCTCAGGAAGGAAAGCATGGCGGTTGCAGCGGTGACAACCAGGGCGCGTCAGAGGTTAAGTATATCAATATTTTTTATTTTTATTCTTTATTTTACACATAAATCTTAATCCCGATACCGATTCCCGATATCACAAAAATATCGGAACTCGGTATCGGAATTCCGATACCGCAAATATCGGCCGATACCCGATACTTACGGTATCGGAATGCTCAACACTAATCCTCACCCATCCCCTGTAGACTGTGAGCCCTAGCGGGCAGGGTCCTCTCTCCTTTTGTACTTGTGTGTGCTTTGTATTGCTCATGTTGATTTTACTTGTCTATGTATTCCCCTTTTTTCACATGTAAAGCACTATGGAATAAATGGCGCTATAAAAATGAATAATAATAATAATAAATAATAATAGTGCGCAAATGCCACAAAGGATCTTGTCTACAATACACAAAACAGGGGGGCGTGGCCTGAATGCAGACTAGAGAGGCAGCATAACTCAAAGGCTCCTGCTACTCCGGACTTAAACCAGCTAATATCAGCACTTTTTATTATCTCTTCTCTCTGTGCACTGTTACGGCTCCCGGAAGATCTTGGGCACATGATGACTCAAGGGAGATCGCAGAGACGCAGTTCCCCGCCAAAGCTCCCGGATTTCTTCCCCCGGAGGCAGTCTGCACATGTGGCAGGTAAAATGGCAGCGGCTTCCCCCTCGGCTTCCTCCAACTCGTCTGGTGGCTCCGGAGGGAGAGAGACATCTGAGACTCTCGGCAACTTATCTCCTATTACTAAAGGAGACATGAAAGAATTTTTAGCCTCCATCCGTGCTTCTCTAAAGGAAGACATGCAGTCTATGCTGCAGGAGATTAGGCGGGAAGTCTCGTCCTTGGGGGAGAGGACTGCACATGTTGAGAACAAGATGGCCGAATATGCCAAAGCTATAAATGCTCTAGTGGATGAAAATACAGCTTTGAGGGAGGATATGGATATGGTTCAAGATAAGATGCATGACTTGGAAGATAGATCACGGAGAAATAATGTACTTGTCAGGGGTATACCGGAGGACATTCCATTCCTTGCTCCCCAGGGATTTCCTAATTGATAGGATACATAGACTCCCTAAGCCTCGGCATGTGAACCCAGCCTTGCCCAGAGACACTTTGGCGCGCGTACACTTCTATTCTACCAAAGACGCCTTCATGCAGGAGATGAGAAAAACCCCTGAGCTCCCTGCTGAATACCATGGCTTACAAGTGTTCCAGGACTTATCAGCGCCCACGCTAGCAAAGAGGTGAGAATTTGCTCATGTCTGTAAAGCACTACGTGATGTTCATATCCGATACTAATGGGGATTCAACCCTGTCAAGCTGATAATTTCCTATGTAGGTTGTGGTGTAGTCTGTCAATCTCCCAAGCAGGCTGAGATCATGCTAACTGAATGGAAGATTTCCTTCGCTCCCCGTCAAAATCCAACAGGAAAGAAAATTGTCCAGGACTGGTTTCAAACTTGAAAAGGGGAATGAGATGATGTCCGGATGCAGGTCTATGCTGTGATGGTGCTACGGAGTTTATACTCTGTTTTTCTATTTTTGTTGTTTTTTCTTTCTCTCTCCGCCTTTTTTCTCTCTGCTCCAGCACCCTGTCCAAAATAACTCCCAATTATTTTCATATGTTTGGGATTGACTCTTGGAATTGCCCTGAGCTGGCATCCACCTATGGTCAAGGACTGACCTTTTAGGTGTTTATTGCCTGACCAGCCTGGCCTTTGGCCTAGTGGCTACATGACTTTGTGTTTAGAAGTTCTTCTAGTTTTCTTTGTGTTTTATTCCCCTTGTCTTCCTTTCTTTAGGTACTCCTTCGATATGGGTCTTTTTAATATGGTTCCTGTGATCTTTTATGTGGCTAACACAGGTGCACTGATGCGGGTGATGTGGGTTAATGAAGATGTATGTGTGATAGCAAGGTTTAGAATATTCAATTATGAGTGCTACCTTTATGTCTCTAAATGTTAGCTGGTTGAACTCCCCCTGTAAGAGGTCCATCCTATGGAAAGAAGTGAAAAAATCAGGTGCAGAGATCATCTGCCTGCAGGAGGCACATCTGATAGAAGCTGATAATTTTAGGTTTTATCACCCGCAATTCTCTAACATCTACTTCGCTAATAATAACACTAAAAAAGCTAGGGTTTGCATTATCTTTAAAAATACCTTAGCCTTTAAGTATATTCGGAGGGTGGCAGATCCTGCGGGCAAATTTCTGATCCTTCTATGCACATTGAATAGCGAGTTGCACACTATCACAGTCCTGTTTGCCCCAAATCATTTGCAGCAGTCATTCATCCACATGGTATTACAAAGAGTGGATGGTTTGGCACAGGGTGAAAAGTTATATTGCGGAGACTTTAATCTCCCCTTGGATAGAGATCTAGACTGCTCACGAGATGGTGTTCAGCCTAGGGGGGAGTTGAAAGGTTTAACCAAAGAATATCATCTACATAATTGCTGGAGATACTCCCATGCGAGCGAAAAAGATTATACCTTCTATTCTTTCCGACACCGTACATACTCTCGGATAGACCATATTTTGGTAGATACTACGGTTCTTTCCAGATGCTTCTCTTCCAACATAGGACTAATTACCTGGTCTGACCATGCCCCCATTGTGTTACAGTTAGCATTAAAACATCATGTGAACCCTGCCTTTAGATGGCGTCTGAACCCTTCTTTCTTGCTAAATGAGAGGGTGACATGTGGTATCTCTAATGAGCTGACCCACTATTTCCACGTTAACGATAATGGGGAAGTTTGAGATGAAACGTTATGGGCTGCACGTAAAGTGGTTATTCGGGGATATCTCATCCAACAAGCCTCCATACTGAAGCGCAATAGGAGGTTACGGGATGACCTCTTAACTAGACTTGATCAATTGGAATTACTGAACAAAACCTCACCCTCTCAGGCGGTATCGGATGAGATATACGGGGTTAGCTTTAAATTGCGGGAGAATTTGCTCTCTACCTATGCCCATAATTTACGTAAATTTAAAACTCACTTTTATGCCACTGGAGACAGGGCGGGAAATATACTGGCCCGTAGGGTACGCAAACGAGAGGCTAAATCTAGATTGGATGGTTTGCTAGGTCAGAATGGGTGTTTGGTTAGGAATCCGATTGAAATCGCAGAGACTTTTGCAAAGTGTTACTCCCATTTATATAACTTACATTCTGACCAGCAGACCCGTCAACCCACCCAGGTACCAATCGACTCATACTTACAGTCAGTTAATTGACCATGCGTATCCCAAGAACAATTACTCTTGTTAAATGCCCCATTTACAGAGGAGGAGATTAAAAAAACCATTAAAAGTAGTAAGCTGCACGCCGCACTTGGTTCGGATGGGCTATCAAATGAATATTTTCGCACTTTCCAAGATATTCTGGCCCCATATCTATTGAGGTTGTTTTCAAGTTGGCGGTATTCAGGCAAAGTTGCTGTCTCCAATCTGGAAGCTATTATTACCACTCTCCCTAAGCCAGGTAAGACCCCTGATAGTCCGGGAAATTTTAGGCCCATTGCTTTATTGAATTGTGATTTAAAGATATATACCAAATTGTTAGCCTCCCGCCTTCATTTGATAATCCCCTCTCTTGTCTCTCCCGACCAGGTCGGTTTTGTGCCTGGCCGAGAAACTAAGGATGGTACCCGCTGAATGTTGAATCTCATCAGGGTGGCGGAACTGTCAGGCCTTCCCAGTGCCTTTCTGTCTTTGGATGCTGAGAAGGCGTTTCATAGGGTACATTGGGGTTATTTGGGAAGTGTTCTTCGGAAGTTCGGTTTGGAGGGCTCCATCCTATTGGCGATTTCAGCCATATATTCCACTCCATCTGCCAGAGTTCTCGCCTCTGGAGTAGTGTGCTCCCTTTCTGATCACCAATGGGACACGGCAGGGATGTCCACTATCCCCCATTATATTTGCATTATGCATGGAGCCTTTGGCGGAGAAAATCCGTATTAACTAGGGTTGAGCGAAACGGGTCGGCAATTTTCAGAAGTCGCCGACTTTTGGCAAAGTCGGGTTTCATGAAACCCAACCCGACCCCTGTGTGGGGTCAGCCATGAAGTCGGCGATCTTCTGAATCTGGAATCGGAATTCCGATACCAATTCCCAATATGTTTAAGATATCGGGAATTGGTATCAGAATTCAGATTTAAGTGTAAAATAAAGAATAAAAATAAAAAACATTGCTATACTCACCCTCGGACGCGCCCTGGTACTAACCTGGAACCTTCCTTCCTTCGAATCAGCGCTTCCAGGACCTTGCGGTGACGTCGCGGTGACGTCGCGGCTTTGGATTGGTCGTGCGACCGCCCATGTGACCGCTCGCGCGACCAATCAGAAGCCGTGACGTCACCGCAAGGTCCTGCAAGTGCTGATTCTTAGGAAGGAAGGCTGCCGGAAAGAAGCAGGGCGTGTCCGAGGGTGAGTATATACCTAATAGGAATATACTCACCCTCGGACGCGCCCTGCTTCTTTCCGGCAGCCTTCCTTCCTAAGAATCAGCGCTTCCAGGACCTTCGGTGACGTCGCGGTGACGTCACGGCTTCTGATTGGTCGCGCGGCGGCCACATGGGCGGTCGCGCGACCAATCACAAGCCGCGACGTCACCGCAAGGTCCTGAAAGCGCTGATTCGAAGGAAGGAATGTTCCCGGTTAGTACCAGGGCGCGTCAGAGGGTAAGTATAGTGATATTTTTTATTTTTATTCTTTATTTTACACTTAAATATGGATTGCAGGGCCTGAAGGAGAGTTTCCTCTCCTTCAGACCCTGGGAACCATTGGAAACCCAATGCACTGCATTGGGTTTCGAGTTTCGGCCGACCCCGACCCCGACTTTTTTATAGGATCGGCCGATTACACTCGACCCGACTTTTGAAAAAGTCGGGTTTCGTGAAACCCGACCCGATCCTATAAAAGTAAAGGTCGCTCAACCCTAGTTGCTGTGTCTGCCAGTGCAGCGCCGTGCGCTTTCACAGCGCTTTCCTGACCCAAGCCTGGGTGGTTAGTGGCATCCGCCAGTGCATTCCTTTGTTATTATTTTGGTTACGCTGACACCCCAGTTGCAGTGTCGACCGCAAGTAGTCTTCACAGACTCAGATCCCAAGTCTTAGGACTGAGATCGGAGACTTCTTGCTTGTGCTCTTGTGTGCGGTACCGCGGCCCTGTGACTTAACAGGGTTCGCTTCCTTCACACAGGGTGAAGTTAACCCATGTGTATTCACATTGTACCACCATATAGTCTGTCATTACTTGGCAGAAGGTTCCATCTCTGCACGGTGGACGCCGGGCTGCGAACACACCTTATTCTACCTATCTTATTATTTGGTGCATTCTGCTAGCCCTAACGCCTTCAACGCTTAACAAATAGATACATATGGGCCCACAAAACTCCTAGAGTGGCTAAATCCCTTATGTACTACCCTTATGATTTGGGGGGAATGGGAGTACCAAACTTGATGGCGTACTATAAGGCTTCAGTGGTGGCAGGGTTGAGGGACTGGTGGCAGCTTGATAAGGATCAAAGATGGTTGCAAATTGAAAATTTCTATGCAATTAGAGGTTCCACCCAATTCATGTTAGAGGTTGAAGCTTTGGGGCCGTGGACAGGTAGGCTCCCTCTACCGACTCTGTCTACTGCACTGCATTTTTGGAGACAGACGGTCCCGACCCTTATTAAAATTCCATTAACTGAAGTGTCACTGAAGGCACTAGAATTACATATTCCACATATTCCATATTTAGATTTACAGCCATGGATACGGGCTGGTGTAAAATCACTTCATCAGCTGCTTGATGACACAATGATTAAACCGTTTGATTGCCTAGTTGCGAAACACCCTGATATTCAGCATAGATTTTATCAGTTTTTCCAATTAAGACATCTTATGCACACTACACAACTGACGTCTTTTTTTAATAACAACCTAGTTCGTCCAGTAAATGGTCTTTTCTTGGTGCCTGGTCCTAGTACTCGCAATGTATCTATTTTGTATAGAGCCCTGAATGATCCTGACTCAGAGGTTAAGTTGAAATTCATGAGTCAGTGGGAGGATGACTTGCAGGTCACCCTAGCACCTGATGGGTGGCGGGAAGCGGTGTTAGAGGTTCGGATAGTATCCTCCTGTGTAAACAATCTGAAACAATTGAAAAAAGTCCACTTACGCTGGTACTACTACCAGTTAAAGTAGCCCATTTTGGCCCTCAATGCTCCCCATTGTGCTAGAGAGGCTGCAGTATGTTGGGGACGCTTAGCCATATGTGGTGGTTGTGTCCGAAATTACTGAATCTTTGGGTTAGTTTGGAGGACGTGATAGCGGAGGCGACTGGGATTTGGATGGCCCTGCAACCTAGTATGGTTTTATTGCATATTGGTTTGGATGAAATCCCACATGAACTGAGAGGTGTGTTCTCACATTTGTTTATAGCCGCTAGACTGGCAATAGCTTCCAAGTGGAGAGTGACTAGCGCACCGACCATACAATCTGTGATTGATAGGATGAACCTTCATTGCCAATACGAATGGGCGCTGGTTTTATCTGCGTCATCAAAAACAAAAAAGTCTCAGATCTGGAAGCTGTGGCTTGATAGCCGGTTTTCCTTTATCCCTTCGTGAAGAGGATTGTGCTATGGTGATCTGGGATCTGATACTCTCGGCTAGGGTTGAGCGACTTTTACTTTTATAGGATCGGGTCGGGTTTCACGAAACCCGACTTTTTCAAAAGTCGGGTCGAGTGAAATCGGCCGATCCTATAAAAAAGTCGGGGTCGACCGGAACTCGAAACCCAATGCAGTGCATTGGGTTTCCAATGGTTCCCAGGGTCTGAAGGAGAGGAAACTTTCCTTCAGGCCCTGCGATCCATATTTAAGTGTAAAATAAAGAATTCAAATAAAAAATATCGCTATACTCACCCTCTGACGCGCCCTGGTACTAACCGGGAACCTTCCTTCCTTCGAATCAGCGCTTGCAGGACCTTGCGGTGACGTTACGGCTTGTGATTGGTCGCGCGACCGCCCATGTGACCGCTCGCGCGACCAATCACAAGCCGCGTCCGAGGGTGAGTATATTCCTATTAGGTATATACTCACCCTCGGACGCGCCCTGCTTCTTTCCGGCAGCCTTCCTTCCTAAGAATCAGCGCTTGCAGGACCTTGCGGTGACGTCACGGCTTGTGATTGGTCGCGCGAGCGGTCACATGGGCGGTCGCGCGACCAATCACAAGCCGCGACGTCACCGCAAGGTCCTGCAAGCGCTGATTCGAAGGAAGAAAGGCTGCCGTTTAGTACCAGGGCTCGTCAGGGGGTAAGTATAGCGATATTTTTTATTTTTATTCTTTATTTTACACTTAAATCTGAATTCCGATACCAATTCCCGATATCTTAAACATATCGGGAATCGGTATCGGAATTCCGATTCCAGATTCAGAAGATCGCCGACTTCATGGCCGACCCCACACAGGGGTCGGGTCGGGTTTCATGAAACCCGACTTTGCCAAAAGTCGGAGTCTTCTGAAAATTACCGACCCGTTTCGCTCAACCCTACTCTCGGCCCATGACAAATTCTTGCTCTGTGCCTGGCTGTTTAGTTTATATGGCGCTTTGACTTTCAGGAACCAGTATTTTGGTAGGTTAGTTAATGTTTAGACCTTCGATCTAAATATTCTACAGTTGCATACCTATGTTTACCTACCCCCTTCTCCCCCTTGCGTTGGAATGTCCGTTTTCTTATTGTATTATTATTCTATTCTGCTCTGTTTGCAGAATTGTGTTTATCTGTTTAATCTGAATTTTTTTTTTAATAAATATGATTCAGTAAAGTAAAAAAAAATACAATACGCAAAACAGCACAGAGACAAGCCTCAAAACTTCTGGAACAAGGTAATTTGCAGTAATGAGACCAAAATTGAACTTTTTGGCCACATCCATAAACGTTACATTTGGAGAAAGGTCAACAAGGCCTAAGATGAAAGGAACACCATTCCTACTATAAAGCACAGAGGAGAATCGCTGATGTTGTGGGGATGTGTGAGCTACAAATGCACAGGATACTTGGTGAAAGTTGAAGGAAAGATGAATACAGTATGTTATCCATAAGTACTGGAGGCAAAATTGCAATCATCAGCCCGGAAGATGTGAATGGGACATACTTGGACTTACCAACATGACAATGATCTAAAACACAAGGCCATGTCAACCTGTCATTGGCTACAGCAGAACAAAGTGAAGGTTCTGGAGTGGCCATCTCAGTCTCCTGACCTTAATATCACTGAACCACTCTGTTGATATCTCAAGCACGCAGTTCATGCTAAACAGCCCAGGAATTTACAAGAACTGGAGACTTTTTGCCAAGAAGAATGGGCAGCTTTAGCATCTGAAAAAATAAAGAACCTCATCCACAACTACCACAAAAGACTTCAAGCTGTCATTGATGTTAGAGGGGGCAATACACGGTTTCATGAAATGGGATATATGAACTTTTGATCAGGGTCATTTGGATGTTTTGAGTTGTAATTATGATTTAAAAAGAGAAAAAACCCAGTATTTTGTCAATAAATGGCTTCACCCAACCACTAACCATGAGTGGGGAAAAAGTTATCATTCATATTCTCTGAAAAAAGGCCAAGAAAGCAAACATTCTGATGGGGTATGTAAACTTTTGAGCACAACTGTATGTTAGTCTTCCTGATTGGCTGCACTATACCATATGAAATGTAAGTTGCAAGACCTTTGCAGTAGTTTCAACCTTTTCTGGCTGATGAAATCTTCTTCAATGCATAAAATGGCAGAGGACAATGTTTTGGTGATTCTCACAAAATGAATTGCAAATTATTCACATTCTTTGACACCCGCAAATCAAATTTTTTTTAACTCAAATTGCATTGAAATAAATTGATCTTCACTTTATAGAGTTGTACCTAATAACTGCTATTCTGAGAAAAGAAAAAAAAAGTGTTAGCAGTGTGCACTCCAGAATAAACCACTGATAGGATGTATTACAGGAGAACTTGTGCTGATTTTTAAAGTTCTACTAAATCTACACATTTGTTATCGCCAAAATTGTCACTCAAAGATGACACCCCACCTTGCCAAAAGTCAAAAAGTGAAAAAGACCATATAAAGACTGCAATTGCAAAAACACAACCTTAACCCCTTTACCCCCAAAGGTGGTTTTCACGTTAATGACCAGGTCAATTTTTACAATTCTGACCACTGTCCATTTATGAGGTTATAACTCTGGAACGCTTCAACAGATCCCGGTGATTCTGACATTGTTTTCTCCTGACATATTGTACTTCATGATAGTTGTAAAATTTATTTGATATTACTTGAGTTTATTTGTGAAAAAATGGAAATTTGGCAAAAAGATTGAATATTTCACAATTTTCCAACTTTGAATTTTCATGCCCTTAAATCACAGAGATATGTTACACAAAATACTTAATAAGTAACATTTCCCACATGTCTACTTTGCATCAGCACAATTTTGGAACCAATTTTTTTTTGTTAGGAAGTTATAAGGGTTAAAATTGACCAGCGATTTCTCATTTTTACAACACCATTTTTCAGAGACTACATCACATTTGAAGTCAATATAAAATACCAAAAACTGACACTGTTCTAAAAACTGCATCTATCATGGTGCTCAAAGCCACATTTTAGAAGTTTATTAACCCTTCAGGTGCTTCACAGAACTTTTGGGAATGTTTAAAAAAAAATTACTTCAGATCCAATTAGTTTTATTTTACCATAATAGGTAGGGTAATAGGAGAAATTGGACCCCAAAAGTTGTACAATTTGTCCTGAGTACGCCGATACCCCATATGTGGGGGTAAACCAATGTTTGAATGCATGGCAGAGCTTGGAAGGGAAGGAGCGCCATTTGACTTTTTCAATACAGAATTGGCCGGAATTGAGATCAGGCGCCATGTCGAGTTTGGATAGCCCCTGATGTGCTGAAACAGTAGAAACCCCCCAAAAGTGACCCCATTTTGCAAACTAGACCACGTAAGGAACTTATGTAGATGTGTGGTGCGCATTTTGAACCCCCAATTGTTTTACTAAAGTTTAAAATATAGAGCCATGAAAGTAAAAAAATATTATATTTTTGCCCCCAATTTTTTATTTTTCCAAGGGTTTCTGGAGAAATTGTACCCCAAACGTTGTGATTTGTCCTGAGTACTCTGATATCCCATATGTGGGGGGAACCACTGTTTAGGCACGGAAGGGAAGGAGCACCATTTTGGAATGCAAACTTTGATGGAATAGTCTGCGGCGTCACGTTGTGTTTGCAACAGTAGAAACCCCCCACAAGTGATCCCATATTGGAAGCTAGACCCCAAAGGAACTTATCTAGATGTGCTGTGAGAACTTTGAACCCCCAAGTGTTTCGCTAAAGTTTATAATGCAGAGCCGTGAAAATAAAAAATCTTTTTTTTCCACAAAAATGATATTTTTGCCCCCAGTTTAGTATTTTCCCAAGGGTAACAGGAGTAATTGGACCCCTACAGTTGTTGTCCAATTTGCCCTGAGTACACTGATACCCCATAGGTGGGATAAAACTACTGTTTGGGCACACGTCGGGGCTCGGAAGGGAAGAAGTGGTGTTTTGCAATGCAGACTTTGATGGAATGGTCTGCGGGCATCCCGTTGCATTTGCAGAGCCCCTGATGTATCTAAACAGTAGAAACCCCTAACTACTGACCCCATATTGAAAACTAAAACCCGCAAGGAACTTATCTAGATGTGTTGTGAGTAGTGTTGAGCGATACCTTCCGATATTTGAAAGTATCGGTATCGGATGGTATCGGCCGATATCCAAAAAATATCGGATATCGCTGATACCGATACCCGATACCAATGCAAGTCAATGGGACACAAATATCGGAATGTATCCTGGATGGTTCCCAGGGTCAGAAGGAGAGGAAACTGCGCTGCGAGCGTCCGCCTCCAATCCTGAGAATGCAGAGAGTGAAGGACCTTCGATGACGTCGTGGTCAGGTGACCGGTCACCTGACCGCTCACCTGACCGAGACGTCATCGAAGGTCCTTCACTCACTGCATTCTCAGGAATGGAGGCGGACGCTTGCAGCGGTGACAGCCAGGGTTCTTCGGAGGGGTGAGTATATCAATATTTTTTATTTTTATTCTTTATTTTTTACATTAATATGGATCCCAGGGCCTGATGGAGAGTTTCCTCTCCTCCAGACACTGGGAACCATATGCACCGCACACGCCTATTCTGATTTCCGACATCACAAAAATATCGGAACTCGGTATCAGAATTCCGATACAGCAAATATCGGCCAATACCCGATACTTGCAGTATCGGAATGCTCAACACTAGTTGTCAGAACTTTGAGCCCCCAAGTGTTTCACTAAAGTTTATTATAACACAGAACCGTGAAAATAAAAAATAAAAATTTTCCCACAAAAATGATATTTAGCCCTTAAATTTAGATTTTTCCAAGGATAACAGGAGAAATTGGACTGCAAAAGTTGTGTGTCCAATTTGTCCTGAATACACTGATACCCCATATGTGCGGGTAAACCACTCTTTGGGCGCACGTCGGGGCTCAAAAAGGAAGAAGTGGCGTTTTGGAATGTAGACTTTGATGGAAAGGTCTGCAGGCGACACGTTGTGTTTTTAGAGCCCCTGATGTGCCTAAACAGTGGAAACCCCCCAATTCTTACTCCAACCCTAACCCCAACACATCTCTAACCCTAATTCCAACCCTAACCTCACCCCTAATCCCAGCACACCCCTAACCCTAATCCCAACCCTAACCATAATCCTAACCACACCCCTTATCCGAACACACCTCTAACCCTAATTCCAACCCCAACACAGCCCTAACCCCAACACACCCCTAACCCTAATCACAACCCTAACCATAAACCTAACCACATCACTAACCCTGATACACCCCTAACCCAACGGAAACATAATCCAAACCCTAACCCCAACTCTTGCCCCAACCCTAACTTTAGCCACAACCCTAACTTTAATTTTAGCCCCAACCCTAACCCTAACTTTAGCCCCAACCCTAAACCTAATGGGAAAATGGAAATAAATACTTTTTTATTTTATTATTTTTCCCTAACTAAGGCAGTGATAAGGGGGGGGTTGATTTACTATTAATAGAGGGGTTTTATAGCAGGTTTTTATGTTTGGCAGCTGTCACACACTTAAAGATGCTTTTTATTGCAAAAAATAGTTTTTGCATCACCACATTTTGAAAGCTATAATTTTTCCATACTTTGGTCCAAAGAGTCATGTGAGATCTTGTTTCTTGCAGGAAGAGTTGACGTTTTTATTTGGGCACATGATATTTTTTGATCGCTTTTTACTTCGATTTTTGTTTGGCAGAATGAACAAAAAACAGCAATATTTCTTTTGAGGGGGCGTTTATACCGTTCCGCATTTGGTAGAATTGATAAAGCAGTTTTATTCTTCGTGTTAGCATGATTACAGCGATACCTCATTTATATCATTTTTTTATGTTTTGGGGCTTTTATACAATAAAAACTATTTTATATAAAAAGTAATTATTTTTGCATCGCTTTATTCTGACGGCTATAACTTTTCTTTTTTTTTTTTCACTGATGATGCTGTATGGTGGCTTGTTTTTTGCCGGACAAGATGACGTTTTTAGCGGTACCATGTTTATTTATATCCGTCTTTTTGATCGCATGTTATTCCACTTTTTGTTCGGTGTATAACGATAAAGCATTGTTTTTTGCCTGTTTTGCCTAAATATGTGTACTTTTATTGTTTGTTTGTTTTATTTACATGAAGAAATGTATTTATTGGAACAATACTTTTTTTCTTTATTTAGGAATTTAAAAAAAAATATTTTTACACAGTGTAATTTTAATTTTTTTTACTTTGGTACATTGTCCCAGGGTAGGACATCACCACGTAGTGTCGGAACGCTTTTCTGACACTTTGCACAGCACTGTGTCAGATCAGCAATCTGACAGGCAGTGCAGGAGGCTTGCAGGCGCCTGCTCTCAGCAGGTGCTCACAAGCCACCTCCCTGCAGGACCTGTTTATGTTAAAGGACCTTAACATAAGTATACATACCTTAACATGTGCACCTTAATATGTGCTCCTTAACATGTGTCACCCTGTTTATAAAGGGACCACAAGTAATTGGACAATTGACTCCAAGGCTATGGCATGGACAGGTGTGGGCAATCCCTTCGTTATGTCATTCTCAATTAAGCAGATAAAAGGCCTGCAGTTGATTTGAGGTGTGGTGCTTGCATTTGGAAGGTTTTGCTGTGAAGTAAACATGCGGTCAAAGGAGCTCTCCTTGCAGGTGAAACAAGCCATCCTTAAGCTGTGAAAACAGAAAAAACCCATCCGAGAAAGTGCTAAAATATTATGAGTACATCCTGTACATACAGTATGGTACATCCTGAGAAAGAAAGAAAGCACTGGTGAACTCATCAATGCAAAAAGACCTGGGCACCCACGGAAGACAACAGTGGTGGATGATTGCAGAATAATCTCCATGGTGAAGAGAAAGCCCTTCACAACAGCCAACCAAGTGAACAACAGTCTCCAGGAGGTAAGCATATCAATATCCAAATCTACCATAAAGAGACGACTGCATGAAAGTAAATACAGAGGGTTCACTGCACGGTACAAGCCATTCATAAGCATCAAGAATAAAAAGGTTAGACTAGACTTTGCTAAAAAACATCTAAAAAAGCCAGCAGAGTTCTGGAAGAACATTCTTTTGACAGACGAAACCAAGATCAACCTCTACCAGAATGATGGAAAGAGAAAAGTATGGCGAAGGTGTGGTACAGCTCATGATCCAAAGCATACCACATCATGTGTAAAACACTGGGGAGGCAGTGTGATGGCTTGGGCATGCATGGCTGCCAGTGGCACTGGTCACTAGTGTTTATTGATGATGTGACACAGGACAGAAGCAGCCGAATGAATTCTGAGGTATTCAGAGACATACTATGTGCTCAGATCCAGCCAAATGCAGCCAAACTGATTGGTCGTCATTTAATTCTACAGATGAACAATGACCCAAAACATAAAGCCAAAGTAACCCAGAAGTTTATTAAAGCAAAGAAGTGGAATATTCTTGAATGGCCAAGTCAGTCGCCTGATCTCAACCCAATTGAGCATGCATTTCACTTGTTAAAGACTAAACTTCAGACAGAAAGTCCCACAAACAAACAGCAACTGAAAACCACCACAGTGAAGGACTGGCAAAGCATCAAAAAGGAGGAAACGCAGCATCTGGTGATGTCCATAAGTTCAAGACTTCAGGCAGTCATTGCCAACAAAGGGTTTTAAACCAAGTACTAGAAATGAACATTTTATTTAAAATTATTGAATCTGTCCAATTACTTTTGGTCCCTTTAAAAACAGGGTGGCACATGTTAAGGAGCTGAAACTCCTAAACCCTTCATCCAATTTTAATGTGGATACCCTCAAATGATAGCTGAAAGTCTGAACTTCAACTGCATCTGAATTATTTTGTTTAAAATTCATTGTGGTAATGTCTATAGCCAAAATTAGAAAAATGTTGTCTCTGTCCAAATATATATGAACTTAACTGTATATTGCAGAAATTATGGCCACCTGTGAAAGACAGCTTAAGTCTTGTTTTTACATTAGTATCATGATGACAGACACTAGGGTCTTCAGCACATTCCTGGCTGTCCTGGCAACACATCGACTTATTGCGATCACTTAATGGAAGCACCGATAAGGGGATAGGATGGCCCGCCCCATGCCAGCATGCTGTTAATGTTGCTGTTGCAGAGATTTGCTCCAGCCAAGGCTGTTAGAAGTAGATAATGGCAACAAATAAGGGGTTTTATAAAGGTGGTGCACAACATGTGCTCAATTGACTCAGTTGAGCATGAATTTAAACACTTTTACTTGTGATCAAATTTACGATTAGATTAGCGCAACCGTTAAGATTCATGTAAGTACAGGGTGGGCCATTTATATGGATACACCTAAATAAAAAGGGGAATGGTTGGTGATATCAACTTCCTGTTTGTAGCACATTAGTATATGGGAGGGGGGATGTTTTTCAAGATGGGTGGTGACCATGGTGGCCATTTTGAATTTAGCCATTTTGGATCCAACTTTATTTTTTTCAATGGGAAGAGGGTCATGTGACACATGAACCTTATTGAGAATTTCACAAGAAAATCAATGGTGTGCTTGGTTTTAATGTAACTGTATTATTTCATGAGTTTTTGACAAGTTTATGAACACTTATAAAATGTGTTCAAAGTGCAGCCCATTGTGTGGGATTGTAAATGTAACCCTCTTCTCTCTCTCTCTTGACACACTGATAGCAACACTGCAGAAGAAATGCTAGCACAGGTTGTCAGTATCCATTGTTTCAGATGCTACATATCTCATATCTTCACAGCATAGACAATTGCCTTCAGATGACCCCAAAGATAAAAGTCTAAGGGGGTCAGATCAGGGGACCTTGGTGGCTATTCAACTGGCCCATGACAACCAATCAACTTTCCAGGAAACTGTTCATGTAAGAATGCTCAGACCTGACACCTATAATTGATGGTATGGTGTGGTATATGGGGTACAAAGATAGTTGGGCCATTCTTCATCAATGGAAATCTCAATGCCATTGGATATCTGAAATTGCTACATGATGTGTTGCCCTCTTTATGCACTAAAGATTGCATGTTTCCTGAGTTTTTCCTGCAACATGGTGCACCACCACATTATAGGTGTCTGGTCCGAGCATTCCTACAAGGAATCTCATCCCATAGACTAGCATTTCTTCTGCAGTGTTGCTATCAGTGTGCCAATAGTGGGAGAAGAGGGTTGCATTGACAATCCAACACAATGGGCAGTACTTTGAACACATTTTATAAGTGGTCATAAACTTGTAAATAACTAATGAAATAATAAAGCTATGCATTGTTTTTCTTGTGAAATTCTCAATAAGTTTGATGCTTCATATGACCCTCTACTAGTGTTGAGCATTCCGATACTGCAAGTATCAGGTATCGGCCGATATTTGCTGTATCGGAATTCCGATACCGAGGTCCGATATTTTTGTGATATCGGAAATCGGAATCGGCGTGTGCGGTGCATATGGTTCCCAGGGTCTGGAGGAGAGGAGACTCTCCTTCAGGCCCTGGGATCCATATTAATGTAAAAAATAAAGAATAAAAATAAAAAATATGGATTTACTCACCCCTCCGGCGAACCCTGGCTGTCACCGCTGCAAGCGTCCGCCTCCATTTCTGAGAATGCAGTGAGTGAAGAACCTTCGATGATGTCACGGTCACATGAGCGGTCAGGTGAGCGGTGACCGCGACGTCATCGAATGTCCTTCACTCTGCATTCTCAGGAACGGAGACAGACGCTTGCAGCGGTGACAGCCAGGGTTCGTCGGAGGGGTGAGTATAGCCATATTTTTTATTTTTATTCTTTATTTTTTACATTAATATGGATCCCAGGGCCTGAAGGAGAGTTTCCTCTCCTTCAGACTCTGGGAACCATCCAGGATACATTCCGATATTTGTGTCCCATTGACTTGCATTGGTATCGGTATCGGCGATATCCAATATTTTTTGGATATCGGCCGATACCATCCGATACCAATACATTCAAATATCGGAAGGTATCGATCAACACTACCCTCTACCCATTGGAAAAAATTAAGTTGGATCCAAAATGGCCAACTTCAAAATGGCCACCATGGTCACCACTAGGGTTGAGCGAAACGGGTCGAAATTTTTCAAAAGTCGCCGACTTTTGGCAAGGTCGGGTTTCATGAAACCCGACCCGACCCCATGAAGTCGGCGATCTTTTGAATCTAGAATCGGAATTCCGATACCGATTCCCGATATGTTTATATCGGGAATTGGTATTGGAATTCAGATTTAAGTGTAAAATAAAGAATTAAAATAAAAAATATCGCAATACTTACCCTCTGACGCGCCCTGGTACTAACCGGGAACCTTCCTTCCTTAGAATCAGCCTTCCAGGACCTTGCGGTGACGTAGCGGTCACATGGGCGGCCGCGCGGCCAATCACAAGCCACGACGTCACTGCGACGTCACCGCAAGGTCCTGGAAGGCTGATTCTAAGGAAGGAAGGTTCCCGGTTAGCACCAGGGCGCGTCAGAGGGTAAGTATTGCGATATTTTTTATTTTAATTCTTTATTTTACACTAAAATATGGATCGCAGGGCCTGAAGGAGAGTTTCCGCTCCTTCAGACCCTGGGAACCATGGAAACCCAATGCATTGCATTGGGTTTCGAGTTTCAGCCGACCCCGACCCCGACTTTTTTATAGGATCGGCCGATTTCACTCGACCCGACTTTTGAAAAAGTCGGGTTTCGTGAAACCCGACCCGATCCTATAAAAGTAAAGGTCGCTCAACCCTAGTCACCACCCATCTTGAAAAGTTTCCCCCCTCCCATGTATTAATGTGCCACAAACAGGAAGTTAATATGACCAACCAATCCCATTTTATTTAGGTGTATCCATATAAATGGCGCACCTTGTAGTTACATGCTTAAATTAGTGTTATTCTTTTTTTCAAAATTTTGTTTTGTTATATTTTTTACATAATCATATTTGCTGCAGAATTTGTGCACGTTTATCTTTTATTGCATTCACATGAAAGGCATACAGATCTTGCAGCAGATTTTGCTGTTGTGTAGAATTACACAGTGTATAAATCCACCAACTTGTAAATGGCTATGCAAGATATTAAACTTTACATAAAAAAATATTTAATTATGATTATTTTGCCTTGTTATAACTATTAAACATGTAGCACTCTAGTTGTCCTTAACTGCTATATTGTATATGGAACTTAGTAATTTAATAATTATCTTTAACAGATTAACCAAATAACTTTCCTTACTACTGAACCACTTTTATTATAGACAGAATTTCCATTATTGAAAAGTAACGCTAATTTAAGGGTTTGAAAATGAAAATGATTAGATAGCCTTTTTTTTACAAAAAATGGTTGTATTGCGTTATTATTATCAATGGGACAGATGAACAAAGCTAAATTACAAAAGCAGCACACATCAGTGTTGCTAATTAATTGGATTAATGAAAGGGCAGTGCGAATTAAGTCTGGCTTTACTAATTTCAATAGAAACTGAATATCAATCCCAAAAGTAATTGGAATATGGGATGAAGTAAATTGAGTTAAACTAAGGAAGTGTGGAATTCATTAGCCCACCCATTCTATGTAATAGTTAATATGCAAACTATTAATATGAAAATGCATGCAAATGATACTTACATTTATTTTATTTTGATATCAACCAATTTAGGATTAGTTTAACCCTGCTGTTCTGTTGGTCAAAAATGACCGACTTTGAACTTCAATATTCTTTAAAATATTCAAGATGCGGCTCTGAAACCCGTGGCCGACCGACCCATCCTCATTTAAGTCAATCAACCACAAGTTTCAGAACCGCATCTTGAACACCCCAAAAAATACCAAAGTTCAAAATAGGTCTCCCCAGACCGAACAGAACAGCAGGGTTAACTTAAACTTTAAAAAGGGAAAATAGTTTAATATTGCTTGCATGTTTCAAAAGTCCTTAAAACATCCATCATATTTTTACACTAAATTAGAACTATACAAAAAATGTAACTTTACATTAACTAGCACATATTGCTGTTAAGGCTACATTCCCACTATGAATATTTGACTAGTTTTTTTGCAAATTTTCTGTCTCTTTGTTGCACCTATTGTTAGGTGTCGAGTTCCTGACACTGCACAGGGGGAATCTTGAACTATGTCCGCTGTGGTCTCCCATTCTCCTTCAGCCGCAGTGGAGCCTGATCAGCAGATACATCAGTCCCAGTATCTGGCTCAAGCTGATACTGTGCGGCTGATTACTGCTGTCCTTCCAGGCTCAGCTATCATACCGGTACTGAACAGCGGTGAGCTGGCGCTCCAAGGACTAAGTCCTGCTTTTCTTCTTCTGAGCATGCCCAAGGGACGACCTCTCATTATAGGTCAGGGGTCACATGCTCAGGTCCTGTAGCAGCTCCTATTGGACCACTGGGAAGTTCCTGGAGATCTTCTGCTATAAAAGGTTTGCATGGCCGCACGGCCATGCTCTAGTATAAATCAGTTATTGTGTGTGTGTATGGATGTATGCCTGTTCTGGTGAAAGCTCCGAATCAAACCCATCCCTAGTGTTGATGAATGCTCGCGAATGTTGGAGCTGTCTAGCGCCAGTTAGTGCCATCCAGCACCAGGCACAATCTAATAGTGTCTATCTGCAGTGTTAGCCAGTGTGGCACTTTGCACAACCAGTGCGCTTACCTGTCCCTAGTTAGGGTGGTTAGTGGTGTCCGCCAGAGCAGCGCTGCACGCACTCAGTGCGCTAAATCTATTTTGTGTTTATTTTATCTGGCACTGCAGTTCCGGTGCTGAATGCAAGTGGTCTAGAGGGACTCTAACCCCGCGTCTTGGGGCAGAGATCTGTGATTCTATACTTGCGCTTCCTCTGCGGTATTGCGGCCCTGTGATGCAACAGGGTTCGCTTCCTTCCTACCGGGTGTAGCTAACCCGTGTGTGTTTTCATTATACTGCCCTATTTACTGTCCGCCATTACCTAGCAGCTGGTATCATCTCTGCACGGTGGACCCCGGGCTGCGAACACACCTTATTCCATCTTTATAATTATTTGGTGTGTTCCGCCAGCCCTAACACCTATTAGCAAAATTAGGTTATTTAATTTTTTTCAGTTGTATTTGTGAATGCCTTTTTTTCATGCATTTTGATACTGAAGTTTTTTTCTTATTTTGGTGTGTCATATTTTAAATAAAACTGCTCTATTTTGTTAGTTCCTGGTAATTGGCTTTGACAAAACTTTATAAATACAGACATTAGTGGATTAATCTGTTAAGGACCTTGCCACTTTGTGGGTTAATGACCAGGCCTAAATTTCAAAATCTGGTCAGTGTCATTTTACGTGGAACGCTTCAATCTATCATACTGATTCTGAGATTAATTTTGTGACATGTTTTGCTTTATGATAGTATTAATATTTATTAAATATGAATTGCATTTATTTGGGAAAAAATCATATATTTGGCTAACATTTAGAAAATTTCACAATTTTCAAACATTTATTTTTTATACCTTTAAATCATCACACAAAATAGTTAATAAATAACATTTACCACATGTCTGCTTTACATCAGCACAATTTTTCAACAAAATAATTTGTTGTTAGATAGTTATAAGGATTAAAAGTTTACCAGCGATTTCTCATTTTTCAAACAAAATATACAAAACAATTTTTTTTAGGGACCACATTACATTTGAATTGACCTTGAGGGGTCTATATGATATACCGTATATACTCGAGTATAAGCCGAGATTTTCAGCCCAAATTTTTGGGCTGAAAGTGCCCCTCTCAGCTTATACTTGAGTCACGGTAGCGGTGGGGTCGGCGGGTGAGGGGGTGAGGGCGCTGAGGTATACTTACCTAGTCCCAGCGATCCTTGCGCTGTCCCTGCCGTCCCACGGGCTTCTGTGCTGCAGCTTCTTCCCCTCTTCAGCGGTCACGTGGGACCGCTCATTAGAAAAATGAATAGGCGGCTCCACCTCCCATAGGGGCGGAGCCGCCTATTCATTTCTCTAATCAGCGGTGCCGGTGACCGCTGATAGAGAAAGAATCTGCGGCACCGAAGACAGCTGTGACAGGCAGAGGGAGCCGGACGTCGGGACCAGGTAAGTATGTAATAGTCACCTGTCCGCGTTCCAGCCGCCGGGCACCGCTCCATCTTCCCTGCGTCGCTGCGCTCTGAATGTTCAGGTCAGAGGGTGCGATGACGCATATAGTGTGCGCGGCGCCCTCTGCCTGATCAGTCAGAGCGGGGAGACGGCGGGACCGGACGCTGGGACCGGATGCCGGGAGCTGCAAGCAAGAGAGGTGAGTATGGCTTTTTTTTATATTGCAGCAGCAGCGGCCATGGCACAGATTTATGTGGAGCATCTATGGGGAATATGAATGCTGCAGAGCACTATATGGGGCACAGCCAAGGGGGAATATGGACAGTGCAGAGCACTATATGGGGCACAGCCAAGGGGGAATATGGACAGTGCAGAGCACTGTATGGGGCACAGCCAAGGGGGAGATATGAATGCTGCAGAGCACTATATGGGGCACATCTATGGGGAATATGAACAGTGCAGAGCACTGTATGGGGCACAGCCAAGGGGCAATATGGACAGTGCAGAGCACTATATGGGGCACAGCCAAGGGGGAATATGAACAGTGCAGAGCACTGTATGGGGCACAGCCAAGGGGGAATATGAACAGTGCAGAGCACTGTATGGGGCACAGCCAAGGGGGAATATGGACAGTGCAGAGCACTGTATGGGGCACAGCCAAGGGGGAATATGGACAGTGCAGAGCACTGTATGGGGCACAGCCAAGGGGGAATATGAACAGTGCAGAGCACTGTATGGGGCACAGCCAAGGGGGAATATGAACAGTGCAGAGCACTGTATAGGGCACAGCCAAGGGGAAATATGAACAGTGCAGAGCACTGTATGGGGCACAGCCAAGGGGGAATATGAACAGTGCAGAGAACTGTATGGGGCACAGCCAAGGGGAATATGAACAGTGCAGAGCACTTTATGGCACAGCTATGGGGAAATATGAAAGGTGCAGAGCACTATATGGCACAGCTATGGGGAAATAATGATCTATTTTTGTTTTTGAAATTCACCGGTAAATGCTGCATTTCCACCCTAGGCTTATACTCGAGTCAATAGGTTTTCCCAGTTTTTTGTGGCAAAATTAGGGGGGTCGGTTTATACTCGGGTCGGCTTATACTCGAGTATATACGGTAATTGAGGAAATACCTCAAAGTGGAAACAATCTAAAAACTGCACCACTGAAGGTACTGAAGACCACATTCAAGAAGTTTATTATCCCTTTATTGTGCCCTGCGTAATGCACCAAATAAATATAAATATGGAAATAAGGTGCGTTCGCAGCCCGGGGTCCACCGCGCAGTGGTGCTACCTGCTGCTGAGTAATGGTGGCATTCTATGGTGGTATTACACCAAAGTGCATACGGGTTAACATCTCCCGGTGTGAACAGACACAAACTCTGTTACTTCACAGCCGCAGAGCACAATAGAACACTGCACACTGTTAGCTGACACAGAGTGCAGCAGAGTAGGATCTAGTGGGATCCCTAACGCTCACTCCCACTACACTGGTGGTTGAACCTGCTCTGTCACTCAGTGGCTTTTGAGCCCGCACCTGAGGACACCCGGAGACAGATGCTGGGTTCAAGCTGGTATTCACACCCTACTCTGACAAAGGTATTGTGCTAAGATTATTAATGCAGACGCGACTACAAGCTGCTAAAGGAAAGCAATAGCGCACAGAGTGCACCCAGCATCACGCTTGCGTACACTGCTACTGACACTGTCCTAGTGTGTGGCGGAGGCTTAGCTACTGACTGGTGCTGTATCTTAGCTTCTCTCACCCTAATGCCCAAGCAACAACCAGATGGAAGGGGAACATTAAGGAGCATTCACCAAATACAATCATACAAGCTCACACACACACACTTTAGGTTTACACTAGCGCATGGCCGAACAACCATGCAAACCTTTTATAGTCACAACCTTCCAGGTCCTTCCTGGTGGTCCAATCAGAGCTGCTACATGACCTGAGCCTGGGACCTCGGATCTCCAATAAGAGGTCATCCCACGGGCATGCTCAGTAGACAAAAGCAGGACTTAGTCTCTGGAGTGTCTGCTCACTGTTAATTAAAGGGAAACTGTCACCCCCAAAATCGGCATCAGGGGCTTATCTAAAGCATTCTGGAATGCTGTAGATAAGCCCCTGATGTAACCTGAAAGATGAGAAAAACAGTTTAGTTTATACTCACCTGGGCTGGTGGTTTGATCCAATGGGCGTCGCGGTCCGGGGCCTCTCATCTTCTTACGATGACGTCCTCTTCTTGTCTTCATGCTGCGGCTCCGACGCAGGAGTACTTTTTCTGCCTTGTTGAGGGCAGAGCAAAGTACTGCAGTGCACAAGCACAGGGCCTCTCTAACTTTTCCCAGCGCCTGCGCACTGCAGTACTTTGCTCTGCCCTCAACAGGGCAGACAAAGTGCACCTGCACCGGAGCCGCAGCGTGAAGACAAGAAGAGGACGTCATTGTAAGAAGATGTGAGGCACTGGACCGGACCACGACACCCATCGCACCAGACCGCAGCGGGAACGCCCCTGGGTGAGTATAATCTAACCTCTTTTTCTCATCTTTCAGGATACATAGTGGGCTTATCTACAGCATTCCAGATTGCTGTAGATAAGCCCCTGATGCTGGTGGGCTTAGCTCACCTTCGATTTTGGGGGTGACAGGTTCCCTTTAATGGTGGTTACAATAGCTGGACCTGGAACAGCAACAGTAACCAGATGTACACCATCAGATTCAGCAAGATGCTGGGAAAGACATCTCTGCTGAGCAGGCTCCTCTGCAACTGGGGAAAAATGGGAGACAGCAGAGGACATGGTTCGATATTCCCCCTGTGCAGCGATGGGATCTGGACACCTAACATTACCCCCTCTCCTAGGCCCCCTTGAGCCTCGCTATTTTTGAAAGCTACAATGAGCTGAGGAGACTGAATGTGCTCAACAGACTCCCAGGTCCTGTCCTCTGGGCCATGACCCTTCCAATCCACCAGATAATAATTTTATCCACGTACCATCTTGCACCTAACAATAGTGTTCACCTTGTAATCATCAGTGGATGAGCCCAATGTCACGGCAGATTACTCGGAAAACCGGGTCATGTGAACAAGTTTTAGTATTGGCACATCAAAGGTGTCGGTGATACTTAGGCCTGGAGGAAGGACCAACTGATAGACCACAGGGTTGACTTGTCCCAGGACCTTGAAGGGGCCTATGTAACGAGGTGCAAACTTAGTGGACTCAACTCGCAGCCTGATGTTATGGGCGAAAAGCCACACTAAGTTGCCAGGTGCAAAGGTCAGAGCGGGGCGCCGGTGTGCATCAGCAGAAACCCTCATTCTCTCCTTGGAGGCCCGAATGGCATCCTGAGTGCGGTCCTAAATGTCTCATGCCTCCACCGCCCAGTCTGCCACCCTAGAGTTGGTGGAAGACACGGGCATGGGCACAGGAACCTGCAGATGCTGGCCATAGTTATGGAGGAATGAGGTCTGCCCAGTGGATTCTGCCACGGCGTAGTTCAGCGCAATCTCCACCCACGGTAGCAAGGATGCCTAGTCATCCTGCCTAGCCGAAACAAAATGTTGCAGATATGTGACCAGGGTCTGGTTGGCCCTCTCTACCAACTCATTCATCTCGGGATGGTAAGTTGAATAGAGATTCAGCTCAATGGTGAGTAAGCAACAAAGCTATCTCTAGAACCGAAATGTGAACTGGGGTCCCCGGTCACTGACAATTTTGTCAGGCAGAAATTTTGTCGGTGGAAAATGTGTTTAGTGAACAACGCCACCAAGGCCCGTGCAGAAGGTACCTGCGGGAGAGGCACCAATGCATTATTTTGGAAAAATGATCGGTAACTACCCTTATAATGGTGCAGCTGAGAGACTTGGGTAATCTGACCACAAAGTCCATCTCGACCATTTAGCAGGGCCTATCTGCCACTGACAGGGGGTAAAGTAGCCCAGCAGACTATTGACAGGGAGACCAGTTCTTGGCGCAGGAGACACATGCTTGAATATAATCTCTGAATTCATGGGCCATGAGCATCCACAGTACATCCTCGCCAGGAGCTCAGCTGTCCTCTTGGTCCCAAAATGTCCACCCACCTTGGACGAGTGAGCCCAAGAGAGAACCTCTGGTCGCAAATTAGGTGGTACAAAAGTCTTGCCAGGAGGCACACACTCTAGGGTAACTGGGGCCACAGTTCTCAAGCTCTCTGAGTGGACAATTAGCCAAGGCTATGCCTCCTTCTCTACTGATGACACTATGGAGAGGGAGAAGGTTTTTGTTTGTCTTCTATCGATATTGAAAGTTTGTACACCAGAATCCCACAGGGGGTGGGGGTGGAAGCTGTGTAAGAAATTTTGACTAGTACACCCACTCATGTTAACACAATAGAATTCATTTGTGAGAGTCTAACCTTCATCTTGAAACACAATACGTTCAAATTTGACACAATGTGGTATACACAGATAGAGGGGACGGCCATGGGCACGCTGGTAGCTTGTACATTAGCTAATTTGTTTTTGGCTATTTTTGAGGATAAATACATCTATTCTATCAACAGTCCTTTCCTTAAGCACATCAAGTTGTATATAAGATATGTCGATGATATCTTCATGGTGTGGGATGGTACCCGGGAGGTCTTTTCAGCTTTCATTGACCACCTGGTGACATCCAACACCCTGAATATAAAGTTTATGTCACATTTCGGGGGCACTAAACTGGAGTTTCTTGATGTCAAACTTAAAGTGGGGCCCAATGGGATCCACACTGAAGTACATCAAAAACCATTGGCCTCGAATTCGTTGCTACACTATGATGCACATCCGGTGTACATATAGTGCACATCCGGTGTATACTAAGCATGCTCTCCCATACAGCCAGTTTCTGAGCGTCAGAAGAATTAATAGCAGTGTTCTTGGGTTTAGACAGCAATCCCAGGAATTATACGAGAGATTTGTAACACGGGGTTACCCTCAGTCCGTGTTGGATCATGTGCTTGATAGAGCTACCCAAAACAATGAAAAAGAACCCTTTAAGAATGTGGGGAATAAAACAAAAACGATTAATGAGGGTAAAAAGTTTGTATTCTGTTTTAAGTATGGACCAATGGATGCTCAAATTAGATCAGCTGTTAGAAGAAATTGGCACATATTAGGAAAAAATGTGGACTTAAAGGAGATAGGGGACAGGGGTCCTTTGTTTTCTTGCAGTCGTGGTAAAAACATGAAAGACTGTCTGGTGCGTAATCGTTTTGAGACAGAATGAGAGAATTGGTTGACGGCCAGCACTCCGAAGGGTAATTTTAAGTGTGGCCAATAGAGTTGAGCGACCTTGACCTTTTTAGAGTCGAGCCGTGTTTCGCGAAACCCGACTATCTCAAAAGTCGAGTCGAGTGGAATCGGCCAATTATCGCGAAAAGTCGGGGATCGACCGAAAAACGAAACCCAATGCAAGTCAATGGGGGAGCATAGTCGGCAGTGAGTAGAGGCCAGGAAAACATGTACAGAGCCCATTGTATTGGCAAAAACATCCATTCTTGCTACTGAAGCTTGTCAATCGTAATTTAACAAGTATAGCAGGATACAATCCAATAATTAATTTGTATATGAAAAGCAATTGGACTTAAAACTTAACTTTTAATCTAAAGGCTTAAAAAGGGACAAACTGTTGTGATACCATCACCACGTGACACATACAAAGAAATACTAAAAACAAAAAACAAAAGAGGGGTAACCACCCACTCTAATAGACACAATCGGGACAAGAAAAAATTGCTAATACGCCTGTATAGGTATAAGACAGTACGGTATAACCGTGCTGCCCTTTAATATACGCTTATGTCACCCCAAAATGACAAGGGAATATGTATGTGACTATTGCTTGTAGTATCTGTACTTGGTCCGTATTACACCCAAACTTGCACAACTACCGTGACCACTTGTAACCACATATCCATGAAACATGTCATTTTCCAGAAAAAAGCATAACCAAACCGAGTATATGTACATAGACAACGGCGTATAATATATAGCAATTAGGAGGCCGATGTCATAATACCATATTGAAACATACTAACTAGATAGAATACACCCTTAATAGGACATTCATATGCTCCTCTTATCCCAGAGGTGGGTGCCCGGGTGTAATAAACCATGTACTGTTTCAATTAAATATGACCTGTACACTCATGATGAATACAGACTGTTAGGTCTGATATGTAAGAGTGGAACGGTCTCACCCATCTCTTATTCACGTGTTGTGGGTGCTCGGCCTCCTCATATAAGGTAGCATCTCCCAACGCGTTTCGTCCTACCCAGGACTCATCAGGGGAGTGACCGGGATACCTGCGGGGCTGTATTACCTGCCGCTCGGTTGTGTCTCCTTCATATAATGATGAGCCGGATCGCAATGCAGCGCGCGCCATCCTCGGCGTGTTCACTGCTTCCGGTTCATGTGACCATAGTTCCGGTTTGCCCAAAGAGAATATTGCGCATGCGCGCAGCGTGACCCGCATGCAAATGGCGCGGTGGAACGCAAACAAAAGGGGCATACCCAAACCGGACACGACTTAACTAGGGTCATGAATGGATTGAGGCAATCACCACCGGACATGTGATCCAGGCGGAGACTATCCTCCAAAAGGTGTATGCACGTGCCAACTGGCGCGTATAAAGAAACAGACACCCATGAGAAACAGAGTCAAACTTTATCTTTAAAAGTATCGCTCTATTTTATCCACGGTTATGGTCCGGGTTTAACTCCGGTTTGCCAGTGCACCAACATAAAAAATTATTTTGTGGACAGCCTCAACTCCAATGATATAGGACTCACCTTTACATATGAGGTTAGCTCCACAAAACTGTCCTTTTTGGATATGTGTATTGAGAAAACCCATAATGGAGCAATATCTACCAGAACATACAGGAAAAGTACTGCAACTAATTCACTCTTGAGATGGGAAAGCAACCACCCAATCCCACTCAAGAGAGGCATTCCGAAAGGTCAATACCTCAGAATGCGCAGGAATTGCTCAGAAATGGGGACCTTTCAGGAACAGGCAGATGATTTACAGGCCAGATTCCTAGAAAGGGGATATCCAAAGGAAATTTTGCAGAAAGCCTACAAAGAATCAGTGGAAAAAGATAGGGGTGAACTATTGATCCCGAAACCCAAAGATGAGACTGAGACCAAGGTTCGCTTTATTACCAAATACTCAAATGGTGCGAAAGATATAAGAAAGTTTCTTCAGCGACATTGGTCTGTACTGGAAATGGATAGTGACTAGGGTTGAGCAAAACGGGTCATTCATTTTCAAAAGTCGCCGACTTTTAGCAAAGTCGGGTTTCATGAAACCCGATACGACCCCTGTGCGGGGTCGGCCATGCGGTACGCGACTTTCGCGCCAAAGTCGCGTTTCAATGACGCGAAAAGCGCCATTTCTCAGCCAATGAAGGTAAACGCAGAGTGAGGGCAGCGTGATGACCTAGGTCCTGGTCCCCACCATCTTAGAGAAGGGCATTGCAGTGATTGGCTTGCTGTCTGCGGCGTCACAGGGGCTATAAAGGGGCGTTCCCGTCGACCGCCATGTTACTGCTGCTGATCTGAGCTTAGGGAGAGGTTGCTGCCGCTTCGTCAGAAGCAGGGATAGCGTTAGGCAGGGTCCATTAACCACCAAACCGCTTGTGCTGTTGCGATTTGCACTGTCCAACACCACCTTCGGTGTGCAGGGACAGTGGAAGCTACATTTTTTTTTTCCTCAGCGCTGTAGCTCATTGGGCTGCCCTAGAAGGCTCCCTGATAGCTGCATTGCTGTGTGTACGCCGCTGTGCAAACCAACTGCTTTTTTCAAAGCACAAATCCTCTTGTTCCTTCCTTTCTGCACAGCTATCTTGTTTGTTTGTCCACACTTTTTATTTAATTTGTGCATCAGTCCACTCCTTATTGCTGCCTGTCATACCTGGCTGAGATTACTGCAGGGAGATAGTAATTGAAGGACAGTTCCTTTTTTCTTTTTTTTTTGTGGGAGATTAAGATTGGCATTTCTGCTAGAGTGCCATCCCTGTCTGTGCCATCTCTCACTCAGTGGGCCATAGAAAGCCTATTTATTTTTTTGCTTGATTTGGGTTCTAAAATCTACCTGAAAAAATCACTACATCAATCAGTGGGAGAAAAATATTGGCCTCAGGGCTTGTGTGCCACTCCTGACTCCTGTGTGTGCCATCTCTCAGTCAGTGGGCCATAGAAAGCCTATTTATTTTTTTGCTTGATTTGGGTTCCAAAATCTACCTGAAAAATCACTACATCAATCAGTGGGAGAAAAATATTGGCCTCAGGGCTTGTGTGCCACTCCTGACTCCTGTGTGCATCATCACTCACTCAGTGGGCCATAGAAAGCCTATTTTTTTTTTTGCTTTATTTGGGTTCTAATTTCTACCTGAAAAAATCAATAAATCAATCAGTGGGAGATTAATATTGGCCTTTGGGCTTGTGTGCCAGTCCTAAGCGTGCCATCTCTCTCTCTCAGATAGTGGGCCATAGAAAGCCTATTTATTATTTTTTTAATTGGGTTTATAAATTTTCCCTGAAAAAAAAAAAAAAAGTGGGAGATTAATATTGCCCTCTGGGCTTGTGTGCCAGTCCTGAGCGTGCCATCTCTCTCACAAATAGTGGGCCATAGAAAGCCTATTTATTTTTTTGGTTGATTTGGGTTCTAAATTCTACCTGAAAAAATCAATAAATCAATCAGTGGGAGATAAATATTGGCCTCTGGGCTTGTGTGCCACTCCTGACTCCTGTGTGCGTCATCTCTCACTCAGTGGGCCATAGAAAGCCTATTTTTTGTTTTATTTGTTTTCTAAATTCTCCCTGAAAAAAATCATTTTATTTTATTTGGTTTCTAAATTCTTCCTGAAAAAATCATTTTTTTTTATTATTTTTTTTTTCTAAAGTCTCCCTGAAAAAAAAAAAAATAAAATAAAATCAGTGGGAGATTAATATTGCCCTTTCTGCTTGTGTGCCAGTCTTGACTCCTGGGTGTGCCATCTCTCTCTCTCCAATTGTGGGCCATAGAAAGCCTATTATCTTTTTAGCTTGATTTGGGTTCCAAAATCTACCTGAAAAAATCACTACATCAATCATTGGGAGAACAATATTGGCCTCTGGGCTTGTGTGCCACTCCTGACTCCTGTGTGCGTCATCTCTCACTCAGTGGGCCGTAGAAAGCCTATTTTTTGTTTTACTTGTTTTCTAAATTCTCCCTGAAAAAATCATTTTATTTTATTTGGTTTCTAAATTCTTCCTGAAAAAATCATTTTTTTTTATTATTTTTTTTTTCTAAAGTCTCCCTGAAAAAAAAAAAATAAAAAAAAACAGTGGGAGATTAATATTGCCCTTTCTGCTTGTGTGCCAGTCTTGACTCCTGGGTGTGCCATCTCTCTCTCTCTCTCCAATTGTGGGCCATAGAAAGCCTATTATTTTTTTTGCTTGATTTGGGTTCCAAAATCTACCTGAAAAAATCACTAAATCAATCAGTGGGAGATAAATATTGGCCTCTGGGCTTGTGTGCCACTCCTGACTCCTGTGTGCGTCATCTCTCACTCAGTGGGCCATAGAAAGCCTATATTTTGTTTTATTTGTTTTCTAAATTCTCCCTGAAAAAATCATTTTATTTTATTTGGTTTCTAAATTCTTCCTGAAAAAATCATTTTATTTTATTTGGTTTCTAAATTCTTCCTGAAAAAATCATTTTTTTTTATTATTTTTTTTTCTAAAGTCTCCCTGAAAAAAAAAAAAAAAATCAAATCAGTGAGAGATTAATATTGCCCTTTCTGCTTGTGTGCCAGTCTTGACTCCTGGGTGTGCCATCTCTCTCTCTCTCTCCAATTTTGGGCCATAGAAAGCCTATTATTTTTTTAGCTTGATTTGGGTTCCAAAATCTACCTGAAAAAATCACTAAATCAATCAGTGGGAGATAAATATTGGCCTCCGGGCTTGTGTGCCACTCCTGACTCCTGTGTGCGTCATCTCTCACTCAGTGGGCCATAGAAAGGCTATTTTTTGTTTTATTTGTTTTCTAAATTCTCCCTGAAAAAATCATTTTATTTTATTTGGTTTCTAAATTCTTCCTGAAAAAATCATTTTTTTTTATAATTTTTTTTTTCTAAAGTCTCCCTGAAAAAAAAAAAAAAATCAAATCAGTGGGAGATTAATATTTCCAACAAAGTAGACACTCCAGCTCCAGCAAGATGGATAAAAAGTTGCAAATTTTATTAATCCAAAGTAGCAATAAAAGCAGAAAAATTCCTTACAAAAAGTGGACCAGACAGGTGATTGTAAGAATACGGCTCTGTTTATTGGAAGCAGAGGAAGAATTTGGGGCAATTGAATCACCAATAGTACGTGCCCTTCTTGCTACCACATTTATTCCATCCTTCAAAATATCCGACAATATTTCATCCTCATATAGGATAGATAATCTCCTGTTGATAATACCTTTGATTTGATTGAATTGGGAGGAAAATTGCAAACACACATAAGGTTTTTAATATGTTTAAACATGTGTAGCTCTAGGACCTTATGAACCTGTCATGTGATGTGGGGGGCGTGTCTTAAGCCTGTATGGGAGATATAGCGCGCTCATTCCTGGAGCTGCATGGGCATGAGTAAGACCGCTATAGGTCGAAACGCGTAGCCGTATTCTTACAATCACCTGTCTGGTCCACTTTTTGTAAGGAATTTTTCTGCTTTTATTGCCACTTTGAATTAATAAAATTTGCAACTTTATATCCATCTTGCTGGAGCTGGAGTGTCTACTTTGTTGGAAGTGCTGCTGCTGGACGTCTGGATCAGGACAGGCTCCTGTGCTCCGCTGTCGATGGTCTGGTTGGTGAGCTGGCTGCGACTTTTTTAGTCGTTTTTTTTTTTTCTTGTTTTTGTATTCGGAGATTAATATTGCCCTTTCTGCTTGTGTGCCAGTCTTGACTCCTGGGTGTGCCATCTCTCTCTCTCTCTCCAATTGTGGGCCATAGAAAGCCTATTATTTTTTTTGCTTGATTTGGGTTCCAAAATCTACCTGAAAAAATCACTACATCAATCATTGGGAGAAAAATATTGGCCTCTGGGCTTGTGTGCCACTCCTGACTCCTGTGTGTGGCATCTCTCACTCAGTGGGGCATGGAAAGCCTTTTTTTTTTTTTTTGCTTTCTAAATTGTCATTGGAAAAATCATTTTATGTTATTTGGTTTCTAAATTCTTCCTGAAAAAATCATTTTATTTTATTTTGTTTCTAAAGTCTCCCTGAAAAAAAAATAAAAAAATAAAAAAAAACAGTGGGAGATTAATATTAACATTTGTGCTTCAGTGACAGTCCTGCGTGTGTGGCATCTCTCTCATTTGGTGCCACCAAAAACAGAGTGTGTAACATTGTGCCTGATTTTCGTTGTGGTCTCACCCACCTGTAAAGGGGTAGCTAAATCATACTGAAGTTATAGCTCACCGTGTAAGTTGTGTGACAGCAACAAATACCGTTAGTTTGGTTACGTTTTTAAAACAATGAGGAAGTATGGTGGAAGAGGTCGTGGCCGGGGGCGTTCATTGTCAGCTGGTAATGAGGGTAGTGGTAGTGGTGGAGCATCAGGTGGTCGTGGGAAAAAAAAATATTGCACCTAAGTCTGGAGCTGTGGAGCCAGGTTCGTCGTCTGGCTACACAAGGCCTCGAACGCTCCCTTTTCTGGGAGTAGGAAAACCGCTTTTAAAGCCGGAGCAGCAAGAGCAAGTTTTGGCTTATCTTGCTGACTCAGCCTCTAGCTCATTTGCCTCATCTCGTGAAACTGGTAAATGTAAAAGCAGCGCGTCGTTAGTGGATGTTCACGGTCAGGGACAAGTCGCTTCCTTGTCCTCTTCAGCAAAAACAACAACAGAGAAGAATGCAGCAGGCGACACAACGAGTTACTCCATGGAGCTCTTTACACATACCGTCCCTGGCTTAGAAAGTGAAGAAGTTAACAGTCCATGCCCATTACAAGTTGAATCTGACATGGAGTGCACTGATGCACAGCCACAGCCAGACTACTATGCTGGTCCTTTGACTCAGACCACAACATTGCCCTCGCAGGGTGCTGATCAAGAATCAGACCCTGATGAGACTATGTTGCCCCACCACGAACGCTATACCACCGACCGACACGGTGACACAGACGAAGTTGCACACGAGCTACAAGAAGAGGTAATAGATGACCCAGTTCTTGACCCCGATTGGCAGCCATTGGGGGAACAGGGTGCAGGCGGCAGCAGTTCTGAAGCGGAGGAGGAGGGGCCGCAGCAGGCATCAACATCACAACAGGTTCCATCTGCCGGGCCCGTATCTTGCCCAAAACGCGTGGCAAAGCCAAAACCTGTTGGAGGACAGCGTGGCCATCCGGTTAAAGCTCAGTCTGCAATGCCTGAAAAGGTATCCGATGCTAGAAAGAGTGCAGTCTGGCAGTTTTTTAAACAACATCCAATTGATCAGCGCAAAGTCATCTGTCAAAAATGTTCAACTACCTTAAGCAGAGGGCAGAATCTGAAAAGTCTCAATACAAGTTGCATGCATAGACATTTAACCACCATGCATTTGCAAGCTTGGACTAACTACCAAACGTCCCTTAAGGTTGTAGCACCCTCGGCCAATGAAGCTAGTGATCAACGCAACATCCCTTCCGGCAGTGTAGGGCCACCATTTTCCGCACCACCTGCTGTATCTGTGCAGGTTTCTTTGCCAGGCCAAAGCAGTCAGGGTCAGGGAATCACCAGTTTTGTAGTAGGAAACACTGCATCTAGGGCACCGGCGGCAACAATACCATCTCCCACCGTCTCTCAGTCTGCCATGTCCACCGGCACCCCCGCTAGTTCCACGATCTCCAGCTCTCCAGTCCAGCTCACCCTACATGAGACTATGGTTAGAAAAAGGAAGTACTTAGCCTCGCATCCGCGTACACAGGGTTTGAACACCCACATAGCTAGACTAATCTCGTTAGAGATGATGCCCTACCGGTTAGTTGAAAGCGAAGCTTTCCAAGCCCTGATGGACTACGCTGTACCACGCTACGAGCTACCCAGTCGACACTTTTTTTCCAGAAAAGCCATCCCAGCCCTCCACCAGCATGTTAAAGAGCGCATCGTCCATGCACTCAGGCAATCTGTGAGCACAAAGGTGCGCCTGACAACAGATGCATGGACCAGTAGGCACGGCCAGGGACGTTACGTGTCCATCACGGCACACTGGGTGAATGTTGTGGATGCAGGGTCCACAGGGGACAGCAAGTTTGGGACAGTTCTGCCTAGCCCACGGTCTAGGAAACAGTTGGCTGTAGCCGTTCGCACCCCCTCCTCCTCCTCGTCCTCCTGCAGAAGCGAGAGCTCGTCCACAGACCGCAGTCGCACAACTACTCCATCCGCAGCTGCCACTGTTGCACACCAGGTCTCCCATTATGGGGCAGCTACTGGCAAACGTCAGCAGGCTGTATTGGCTATGAAGTGTTTGGGCGACAACAGACACACCGCGGAATTTCTGTCCGAGTTCTTGCAGAAAGAAACGCAGTCGTGGCTGGGCACTGTAGATCTTGAGGCAGGCAAGGTAGTGAGTGATAACGGAAGGAATTTCATGGCTGCCATCTCCCTTTCCCAACTGAAACACATTCCTTGCCTGGCTCACACCTTAAACCTGGTGGTGCAGTGCTTCCTGAAAAGTTATCCGGGGTTATCCGACCTGCTCCTCAAAGTGCGTGGACTTTACTCACATATCCGCCGTTCGCCCGTACACTCCAGCCGTATGCAGACCTATCAGCGGTCTTTGAACCTTCCCCAGCATCGCCTAATCATAGACGTTGCAACAAGGTGGAACTCAACACTGCACATGCTTCAGAGACTGTGCGAACAGAGGCGGGCTGTTATGTTTTTGTGGGAGGATACACATACACGGGCAGGCAGTAGGATGGCAGACATGGAGTTGTCAGGTGTGCAGTGGTCGAAGATTCAAGACATGTGTCAAGTCCTTCAGTGTTTTGAGGAATGCACACGGCTGGTTAGTGCAGACAATGCCATAATAAGCATGAGCATCCCCCTAATGCGTCTGCTGATGCAAAGTTTGACGCACATAAAGGATCAGGCGTCTGCAGCTGAGGAAGAGGAAAGCCTTGATGACAGTCAGCCATTGTCTGGCCAGGGCAGTGTACAGGACGAGGTAGCGGGCGAAGAGGAGGAGGAGGACGAGGAGGATGATGGGGATGATTATATTTTTAATGAGGAAGCTTTTCCGGGGCCACTGGAAATTGTTGGCGCGGCAATGCCGGGTTCTGGTTTTTTGAGGGACACAAGTGACGTGCATTTGCCTGAAACTGCCCCTCGACCAAGCACAACCGCAGATTTGAGAACTGGAACTTTGGCCCACATGGCGGATTATGCGTTACGTATCCTCAAAAGGGACACACGCATTACTAAAATGATGAACGATGACGATTACTGGTTGGCCTGCCTCCTTGATCCTCGCTATAAAGGCAAATTGCAAAATATAATGCCACATGAGAACTTGGAACTAATATTAGCAACCAATCAACTCTTGTTGACAGTTTGCTTCTGGCATTCCCTGCACACAGCGCCCGTGATCGTTCTCACACGAGCTGCAGGGGCCAGCAAACCAGAGGTGTTAGAGGGGCAGAAATCAGAAGTGGCGTTGGCCAGAGGGGTTTTCTGACCAGGTTGTGGAGTGATTTTGCTATGACCGCAGACAGGACAGGTACTGCAGCATCAATTCAAAGTGACAGGAGACAACATTTGTCCAGTATGGTTACAAACTATTTTTCATCCCTTTTCGACGTTCTCCCTCAACCGTCATTCCCATTTGATTACTGGGCATCCAAATTAGACACCTGGCCAGAATTGGCAGAATATGCATTGCAGGAGCTTGCTTGCCCGGCAGCTAGTGTCCTATCACAAAGAGTATTCAGTGCTGCAGGTTCAATACTAACAGAAAAAAGGACTCGTCTGGCTACCCAAAATGTAGATGATCTAACCTTCATTAAAATGAACCACAACTGGATTTCGAAATCTTTTGGCCCACCTTGCCCGGCTGACACCTAGCTTTCCTATGAAAAGGTCTTGCCTGTGGACTATTCTGAATGACTTTTCCAATCTTGTAATTTTCTGCACCTGATTGTCCAGCATACGACATGTTTACACCTCACTAAATGGCCAAACTCCCCACACGGGGCCGTGGTATCGCCACTTGGCGCCAGCACCCGTGAGAGTGCTGTTTGTCTGAAGAGGTGGGTGTGCCTGCTTTTGGTCGACGGCAATGCCACTGGGTCCCTCATAGTACAATAAAGTGTCTCTGGCGGTGGTGGTGCGCACCCAACGTCAGACACACCGTTGTAATATGAGGGGCCCTGGGCCTGCACCGCCGGCCACAAGACAGTTCCCCCCCCAGCTCAAACAGTGCTCTACCACTTGCAAAATTATCTCTCACAGCTCCACCAATGTTTAGTCTATGCGCTGACATCCTTCAATGCCTGGCACTGACAATACCATTGTATTGACATTTTTGTTATGTTAGGCCTTCGAAGCCTGTCTGCGGTCCCTCCTTCCACTAGGCCTCCACTGACCTGCCTACTGTTGCCCGTGTACCCCTGGAACCAATTTTAAATTGCCAACAGCCCTATTTTTTTATGTTAGGCCTTCGAAGACTGTCTGCGGTCCCTCCTTCCACTAGGCCTCCACTGACCATTGTACTGCTGCCCTTGTACCACTGGAACCAATTTTAAATTGCCAACAGCCCTATTTTTTTACGTTAGGCTTTCGAAGCCTGTCTGCGGTCACTCCTTCCACTAGGCCTCCACTGACCACACCACTGCTGCCCGTGTACCCCTGGAACCAATTTAAAATTGCCTACAGCCAGCCCAATTTTTTTTATTTTAGGCCTTCGATGCCTGTTTGCGGTCACTCCTTCCACAAGGCCTCCACTGACCACACCACTGCTGCCCGTGTACCCACGGAACCAATTTAAAATTGCCTACAGCCATGTGTTATTATGTTAGGCCTTCGATGCCTGTCTGCGGTCACTCCTTCCACTAGGCCTCCACTGACCACACCACTGCTGCCCGTGTACCCCTGGAACCAATTTAAAATTGCCTACAGCCAGCCCAATTTTTTTTATTTTAGGCCTTCGATGCCTGTTTGCGGTCACTCCTTCCACAAGGCCTCCACTGACCACACCACTGCTGCCCGTGTACCCACGGAACCAATTTAAAATTGCCTACAGCCATGTGTTATTATGTTAGGCCTTTGATGCCTGTTTGCGGTCACTCCTTCCACTAGGCCTCCACTGACCACACCACTGCTGCCCGTGTACCCCTGGAACCAATTTAAAATTGCCTACAGCCAGCCCAATTTTTTTATTTTAGGCCTTCGATGCCTGTCTGCGGTCCGTTCTTTCTACTACTACTACTACTCTGACCAGGCCACTGCTACCCGTGTTCCCCTGGAACCAATTTAAAATTGCCTACAGCCATGTGTTATTATGTTAGGCCTTCGATGCCTGTCTGCGGTCACTCCTTCCACTAGGCCTCCACTGACCACACCACTGCTGCCCGTGTACCCCTGGAACCAATTTAAAATTGCCTACAGCCATGTGTTATTATGTTAGGCCTTCGATGCCTGTCTGCGGTCCTTCCTTACAATAGTTCTCCACTGACCAGACCAATGCTGGCCATGTACCCCTGGAACCCAGCTGAAAGTGCATGTAGCCTCCTTTTTTTCTTTGTTTTATATTTAGAAAGCCCAGAGGAACTACGCTGTGCAACGGTTCAAGCTACCCAGTCGACATTTCTTTTGCGAGAAAAGCCATCCCAGCCCTCCACCGGCATGAAAAAGTCTGCATTGTCATAGCACTCAGGCAATCAAACAGTAGAAAGGTGCACCTGACAAGAGACGCATGGACCAGTAGGCATGTCCACAAAAAGTTACGTGTCCATTACGGCGCACTGGGTTAATGTGTTGGATGCATGGTCCACAGGGGACAGCCTACAAAGTCTGTCTGCAGTCCCTAATTCCAATTTTCCTCCGCTGACCACACCACTGCTGCCCGTGTACCCCTGGAACCAATTTTAAAGTGTCTACAGCCTAATTTTGTTATGTTAGGCCTACTACGCCTGTCTGCGGTCCCTCCTTCCAATACTCGTCCACTGACCACACAACTGCTGCCCGTGGACCCCTGGAACCTATTTTTAATTGCATAGAGCATACTTTTTTTAATAGTAGGCGTACAAAGTCTGTCTGCGGTCCACTATTGAAATTGTTCTCCACTGCCCAGAGCACTGCTGCTTGTGTACCCCTGTAACTTTTTTAAGCTGCAGTGAGCCACATTTTTGGTTTAAGTCCTACTACCTGTGTCTGTCTGCGCCACTCAATTCAGCTGTGTTCCTTTGAACAAAGCTGAGCGTCAATAGTCTTGTTTTCAGCCTCTAGGAATTTTAAAACTGCATTGGGGGTACAACTTTGGTAGGGCCTACTAACGGTGTCTGCCTCCCCAAGGTGTGCCCCAGGTTTCCTCGCCATTGCTTCGATCTTAATGCTCTCGTTTAGTAGTTGTTGGAAACTACACTGCATTAGGCCTACAAATTGGGTATGGGGTGTAGAGAGATGGTGTGTACACTCCAAGGTGTTCCCCAGGTTTCCTCTCCATTGCTTCGATCTTCATGCTCTCCTTTAGTAGTTGTTGGAAACTACACTGCATTAGGCCTACAAATTGGGTATGGGGTGTAGAGAGACGGTGTGTTACACTCCAAGGTGTTACCCAGGTTTCCTCTCCATTGCTTCGATCTTCATGCTCTCGTTTAGTAGTTGTTGGAAACTACACTGCATTAGGCCTACAAATTGGGTATGGGGTGTAGAGAGATGGTGTGTTCCACTCCAAGGTGTTCTCCAGGTTGCCTTTCCTGAGCTTCGATCTTCCGGCTCTCGTTTAGTAGTTGTTGGAAACTACACTGCATTAGGCCTACAAATTGGGTATGGAGTGTAGAGAGATGGTGTGTTCCACTCCAAGATGTTCCCCAGGTTTCCTCGCCATTGCTGCGATCTTAATGCTCTCGTTTAGTAGTTGTTGGAAACTACACTGCATTAGGCCTACAAATTGGGTATGGGGTGTAGAGACATGGTGTGTTCCACTCCAAGGTGTTCCCCAGGTTTCGTCCACATTGCTTCGGTCTTCCGACTCTCGTTTAGTAGTTGTAGAAAACTACACTGCATTAGGCCTACAAATTGGTGATGGGGTGTAGAGAGACGGTGTGTTACACTCCAAGGTGTTCCCCAGGTTTCGTCCACATTGCTTCGATCTTCCGACTCTCGTTTAGTAGTTGTTGAAAACTGCACTGCATTAGGCCTACAAATTGGGTATGGGGTGTAGAGAGATGGTGTGTTACACTCCAAGGTGTTCTCCAGGTTGCCTTTCCTGAACTTCTATCTTCAGGCTCTCATTAAATTGTGGTTAAATGGAACAACTGCATTTGGCGTACTAGTTGGTTTGGGGCCTACTATCGGTGTCTGCCACTCCTTGCTGTTCTCCTGGTTTCCTGTCCTGAAATTCCATTTTCAGGCTCTCGTTAAGTAGTTGTTAATGTTAGATTGCATTTGGCCTACTAGTTGGGTTGGGGCCTACTATCGGTGTCTGCCACTCCTTGCTGTTCTCCTCCACTGAACAAAGCTGTGCCGCCTGTTTACTACGGTTGCCAATTTTGAACTGCATTTCGACTACTTACTGATTTGGGCCTACTCTCTGTGTCAGCCTCTCATTCCAGTTGTCCTCCACTGCAATGCCCCCTGGTTAGTCCTGTGTTACCAATTTTGAACTGCATTTAGCCAACTTTATTCTTTGGGCCTATATCTGTGTTTCCTCCTCATCCTGCCCATTGCCCAGCCAGTGATAGATGAGTCTGCTGGTACATTGACCCATAACGCAAAATTCCCCGTGCACGCTACACAGCAAGATTGTGACCCTGCTGAAAGTCAGGTTCCTCTTCCCGCATACCATACCACCTTACACGGGGACAAAGAGGAAGGTGCAGATGAAAGTGCAGGTTCCTTCATCAGGTGGGGGGAGGAATACTAGTTGGCGACGTCACTGGCACAGGACCTCTCATAGTACGCAAAAGTGTTGCTGCCGGTGGGAGGCGCCCCCGCCGTGCAAACACACCGCTGTACTTTGAGGGGCCCTGTGCCAGTGCCAATGCCAACGAGTGGGCCCCCCCTGCTTGCTCAGGATCACAGCACTTGCAAAGTTGAAATACTTACCTCTCCCTGCTCCACTGCCGTGACGTGGTCCAGATTTACTGGGCCCACTAATTACTTGAACCAGCCCTACCCCCCACAACTTTAGCCAAATGACCCCCAATTTCAAATGCCTTCCAATTATTATAAGCTAAATTACGATTGACAAGCTTCTGTAACAAGAATGGATGTTTTTGCCATTAAAATGGGCAGTGTAGGTGTTTTCCTGGCCTCCACTCACTGCCGACTATGCTCCCCCATTGACTTGCATTGGGTTTCGTGTTTCGGGCGATACCCGACTTTTCGCCATAATCGGCCGATTCCACTCGACTCAACTTCTAAGATAGTCGGGTTTCGCGAAACACGACTCGACTCTAAAAAGGTCAAGGTCGCTCAACCCTAATAGTGACATCAAAAAATTCCTCCCAGGATCACCCCAGATTACATATAGAAGGGGAAAATCCCTGGGTGATCGACTGGTCCATAGTCATTTCCAGACAGGCCCAGTAACCAATTTTTTGACGAATCAAACTAAGGGCTGCTTCAAGTGTGGGAAGTGTAGGGCCTGCGACTCTATCCTCCCTAGTAGATCCTTCTGCGGCAATGTGAACGGAACCACGTACTCCATCCGACATTTTATAAACTGTCGCACCAAGGGTGTGATCTATAAGGCCACCTGTGTGTGCGGCTTGGAGTACGTTGGCAAAACAAAAAGAGAATTCCGCAGAAGGGTATGTGAACATATCCGTGACATCATTAATAGGAGGGACACTCCAGTGGCCAATCATATGAATACCTACCATAGCGGAGATCACAAACAAATCAAATTTGTCGGGAACGACAAAATTGTCCCATCTCCTAGGGGGGGGGGGGGGGGGGGGGGGGGATTGGGACAAACAAATCCTACAAAAAGAGAGCAGATGGATTTTTCTCCTTAGGACTACACATCCATTTGGTTTGAATGAACAATTATCATATGCCTGTTTTTTATAGCCGTTGGTTCATTTTCTGTATTAGTCTTTCTTTTCTGCACCAGTTGTAACAAGGTATCTGGTTAGTACATGGATAGTCAGAGTTGAGTGGAAGTATCACTAGACGCAGTTTCTTAGGCTGCCAACCCCCATATGAGACTGGTTTTTTCCAAAAATGTAGCACCTTTATCTAGTTGCCTATAAATATCCCTGGAGCACATGACACATCTACCCTTCGCTATTATGGTTGCACATGCCCACACGCAGTCTTGTCTTCCTATCCCTGTGTATTGTAGGGTTTAATAGGGTAAGTCAGTTAGGGACAGCCTCCGTTGAGTGGGGGCGCCCTCTGCGCAGGTCTTTATGGTGCCAACCTCCACGTAGGAAGGGTTTCAGCAGTTCAGCTCTTTTATAGGGAATATAGGATATACTTTTTTGCGTCTAAGGTCTGTGGTGTCCTTTGCATTCCATATACATCGCAATGTCCCCTTTTGGGCAGACTCCTGTTCTGTGTATTCACTATTTTTTCATGTATTTTCTCATTTTTTTGCATAGCTTTATGTATCATGACCCCTATCCTGCACCGTCTGTAGCATTGTATCTGGTTGGTGTATAGGGAAGGGGGGCGCTATTATACCTAGGCTCTTAGGGTACCAACCCCCACATGCGGCAGGTCTCTGCAAATACATTTAGCTACCTATAAGCATCCTTGGAGTATATAATAAATTTGCCCTTCGCTATTATGGTTGCACATATTTACATGTAGTCCCCATATACCTGCCCTTCACTATCATGGTTGTACATCCTTTACATGTAGTCCCTTTTGTCTATCCCAGTATGTAGTAGGGCTCAATAGGGAAAGTCAGTTAGGGATAGCCTCCGTTGAGTGGGGGCGCCCTCTGCGCAGGTTTTTATGGTGCCAACCTCCACGTAGGAAGGGTTTCAGCAAGTTAGCTCTTTTATAGGGTATATAGGATATTCTTGTGTTTATGGTCTGTTGTGTTCCCTGTTAGGTATCTCATGGAAATCGCAATGCCCCCCCTTTTGGGCATAGTTTTTTTTTTTTTGCTTTGTGTGTTTATTATTTTTGGGGTTGTTTTTCCTTACTGGCTTTTTTGATTCCTAATTTTTTATGTTGGTGCACTGGAAAACCGGAGTTAAACCCGGACCATAACAGTGGATAAAATAGAGCGATACTTTTAAAGATAAAGTTTGACTCTGTTTCTCATGGGTGTCTGTTTCTTTATACGCGCCAGTTGGCACGTGCATACACCTTTTGGAGGATAGTCTCCTCCTGGATCACATGTCCGGTGGTGATTGCCTCAATCCATTCATGACCCTAGTTAAGTCGTGTCTGGTTTGGGTATGCCCCTTTTGTTTGCGTTCCACCGCGCCGTTTGGATGCGGGTCACGCTGCGCGCATGCGCAATATTCTCTTTGGGCAAACCGGAACTATGGTCACATGAACCGGAAGCAGTGAACACGCCGAGGATGGCACGCGCTGCATTGCGATCCGGCTCATCATTATATGAAGGAGACACAACCGAGCGGCAGGTAATACAGCCCCGCAGGTATCCTGGTCACTCCCCTGATGAGTCCTGGGTAGGACGAAACGCGTTGGAAGACGCTACCTTATATGAGGAGGCCGAGCACCCACAACACGTGAATAAGAGATGGGTGAGACCGTTCCACTCTTACATATCAGACCTAACAGTCTGTATTCATCATGAGTGTACAGGTCATATTTAATTGAAACAGTACATGGTTTATTACACCCGGGCACCCACCTCTGGTATAAGAGGAGCATATGAATGTCCTATTAAGGGTGTATTCTATCTAGTTAGTATGTTTCAATATGGTATTATGACATCGGCCTCCTAATTGCTATATATTATACGCCGTTGTCTATGTACATATACTCGGTTTGGTTACGCTTTTTTCTGGAAAATGACATGTTTCATGGATATGTGGTTACAAGTAGGGTTGAGCGAAACGGGTCGTTCATTTTCAAAAGTCGCCGACTTTTGGCAAAGTCGGGTTTCATGAAACCCGATCCGACCCCTGTGCGGGGTCGGCCATGCGGTACGCGACTTTCGCGCCAAAGTCGCGTTTCAATGACGCGAAAAGCGCCATTTCTCAGCCAATGAAGGTAAACGCAGAGTGTGGGCAGCGTGATGACATAGGTCCTGGTCCCCACCATCTTAGAGAAGGGCATTGCAGTGATCGGCTTGCTGTCTGCGGCGTCACAGGGGCTATAAAGGGGCGTTCCCGCCGACCGTCATGTTACTGCTGCTGATCTGAGCTTAGGGAGAGGTTGCTGCCGCTTCGTCAGAAGCAGGGATAGCGTTAGGCAGGGTCCATTAACCACCAAACCGCTTGTGCTGTAGCGATTTCCACTGCCCAACACCACCTTCGGTGTGCAGGGACAGTGGAAGCTACATTTTTTTTTTTTTTTCCCTCAGCGCTGTAGCTCATTGGGCTGCCCTAGAAGGCTCCCTGATAGCTGCATTGCTGTGTGTACGCCGCTGTGCAAACCAACTGCTTTTTTCAAAGCACAAATCCTCTTGTTCCTTCCTTTCTGCACAGCTATCTTTTTGGTTTGTACACACTTTTTATTTAATTTGTGCATCAGTCCACTCCTTATTGCTGCCTGCCATACCTGGCTGAGATTACTGCAGGGAGATAGTAATTGAAGGACACTCCCTGTTTTTTTTTTTTTTTTTGTGGGAGATTAAGATTGACATTTCTGCTAGAGTGCCATCCCTGTCTGTGTCATCTCTCACTCAGTGGGCCATAGAAAGCCTATTTATTTTTTTGCTTGATTTGGGTTATAAAATCTACCTGAAAAAATTACTACATCAATCAGTGGGAGAAAAATATTGGCCTCAGGGCTTGTGTGCCACTCTTGACTCCTGTGTGCATCATCACTCACTCATTGGGCCATAGAAAGCCTATTTATTTTTTTGCTTGATTTTGGTTCTAAAATCTACCTGAAAAAATCACTACATCAATCAGTGGGAGAAAAATATTGGCCTCAGGGCTTGTGTGCCACTCCTGACTCCTGTGTGCATCATCACTCACTCAGTGGGCCATAGAAAGCCCATTTTTTTTTTCTTGCTTTATTTGGGTTCTAAATTCTACCTGAAAAAATCAATAAATCAATCAGTGGGAGATTAATATTGGCCTTTGGGCTTGTGTGCCAGTCCTAAGCGTGCCATCTCTCTCTCTCAGATAGTGGGCCATAGAAAGCCTATTTATTTATTTATTTTTTTAATGGGTTTATACATTTTCCCTGGAAAAAAAAAAAAAAAGTGGGAGATTAATATTGGCCTCTGGGCTTGTGTGCCAGTCCTGAGCGTGCCATCTCTCTCACAAATAGTGGGCCATAGAAAGCCTATTTATTTATTTTTTTTTGGTTTTATAAATTCTCCCTTAAAAAAAAAGGGAGATTAATATTGGCCTTTGGGCTTGTGTGCCAGTCCTAAGCGTGCCATCTCTCTCTCTCAGATAGTGGGCCATAGAAAGCCTATTTACTTATTTTTTTTTTTAATGGGTTTATAAATTTTCCCTGGAACAAAAAAAAAAAAGTGGGAGATTAATATTGGCCTCTGGGCTTGTGTGCCAGTCCTGAGCGTGCCACCTCTCTCACAAATAGTGGGCCATAGAAAGCCTATTTATTTTTTTTTTTTGGGTTTTATAAATTCTCCCTTAAAAAAAAAGGGAGATTAATATTGGCCTTTGGGCTTGTGTGCCAGTCCTAAGCGTGCCATCTCTCTCTGTCTCTCAGATAGTGGGCCATAGAAAGCATATTTATTATTTTTTTTATTGGGTTTATAAATTTTCCCTGGAACAAAAAAAAAAAAGTGGGAGATAAATATTGGCCTCTGGGCTTGTGTGCCACTCCTGACTCCTGTGTGCGTCATCTCTCACTCAGTGGGCCATAGAAAGCCTTTTTTTGTTTTATTTCTTTTCTAAATTCTCCCTGAAAAAATCATTTTATTTTCTTTGGTTTCTAAATTCTTCCTGAAAAAATCATTTTATTCTATTTTTTTTTTCCTAAAGTCTCCCTGAAAAAAACAAAAACAAAAACAAATCAGTGGGAGATTAATATTGCCCTTTCTGCTTGTGTGCCAGTCTTGACTCCTGGGTGTGCCATCTCTCTCTCTCTCTCCAATTGTGGGCCATAGAAAGCCTATTATTTTTTTAGCTTGATTTGGGTTCCAAAATCTACCTGAAAAAATCACTACATCAATCAGTGGGAGATAAATATTGACCTCTGGGCTTGTGTGCCACTCCTGACTCCTGTGTGCGTCATCTCTCACTCAGTGGGCCATAGAAAGCCTTTTTTTGTTTTATTTGTTTTCTAAATTCTCCCTGAAAAAATCATTTTATTTTATTTGGTTTCTAAATTCTTCCTGAAAAAATCATTTTATTCTATTTTTTTTTTCCTAAAGTCTCCCTGAAAAAAAAAAAAAAAAAAACAAATCAGTGGGAGATTAATATTGCCCTTTCTGCTTGTGTGCCAGTCTTGACTCCTGGGTGTGCCATCTCTCTCTCTCTCTCCAATTGTGGGCCATAGAAAGCCTATTATTTTTTTTAGCTTGATTTGGGTTCCAAAATCTACCTGAAAAAATCACTACATCAATCAGTGGGAGATAAATATTGGCCTCTGGGCTTGTGTGCCACTCCTGACTCCTGTGTGCGTCATCTCTCACTCAGTGGGCCATAGAAAGCCTTTTTTTGTTTTATTTGTTTTCTAAATTCTCCCTGAAAAAATCATTTTATTTTATTTGGTTTCTAAATTCTTCCTGAAAAAATCATTTTATTCTATTATTTTTTTTTCCTAAAGTCTCCCTCCAAAAAAAAAAAAAAATCAAATCAGTGGGAGATTAATATTTACATTTGTGCTTCAGTGACAGTCCTGCGTGTGTGGCATCGCTCTCATTTGTTGCCACCAACAACAGAGTGTGTAACATTGTGCCTGATTTTCGTTGTGGTCTCACTCACCTGTAAAGGGGTAGCTAAATCATACTGAAGTTATAGCTCACCGTGTAATTTGTGTGACAGCAACAAATACCGTTAGTTTGTTTACGTTTTTAAAACAATGAGGAAGTATGGTGGAAGAGGTCGTGGCCGGGGGCGTTCATTGTCAGCTGGTAATGCGGGTAGTGGTAGTGGTGGAGCATCAGCTGGTCGTGGGAAAAAAAATATTGCACCTAAGTCTGGAGCTGTGGAGCCAGGTTCGTCGTCTGGCTACACAAGGCCTCGAATGCTGCCTTTTCTGGGAGTAGGAAAACCGCTTTTAAAGCCGGAGCAGCAAGAGCAAGTTTTGGCTTATCTTGCTGACTCAGCCTCTAGCTCTTTTGCCTCCTCTCGTGAAACTGGTAAATGTCAAAGCAGCGCGTCGTTAGTGGATGTTCACGGTCAGGGACAAGTCGCTTCCTTGTCCTCTTCAGCAAAAACAACAACAGAGAAGAATGCAGCAGACGACAAACCGGGTTACTCCATGGAGCTCTTTACACATACCGTCCCTGGCTTAGAAAGTGAAGCAGTTAACAGTCCATGCCCATTACAAGTTGAATCTGACATGGAGTGCACTGATGCACAGCCACAGCCAGACTACTATGCTGGTCCTTTGACTCAGACCACAACATTGCCCTCGCAGGGTGCTGATCAAGAATCAGACCCTGATGAGACTATGTTGCCCCATCACGAACGCTATACCACCGACCGACACGGTGACACAGACGAAGTTGCACACGAGCTACAAGAAGAGGTAATAGATGACCCAGTTCTTGACCCCGATTGGCAGCCATTGGGGGAACAGGGTGCAGGCGGCAGCAGTTCTGAAGCGGAGGAGGAGGGGCCGCAGCAGGCATCAACATCGCAACAGGTTCCATCTGCCGGGCCCATATCTTGCCCAAAACGCGTGGCAAAGCCAAAACCTGTTGGAGGACAGCGTGGCCATCCGGTTAAAGCTCAGTCTGCAATGCCTGAAAAGGTATCCGATGCTAGAAAGAGTGCAGTCTGGCATTTTTTTAAACAACATCCAATTGATCAGCGCAAAGTCATCTGTCAAAAATGTTCAACTACCTTAAGCAGAGGACAGAATCTGAAAAGTCTCAATACAAGTTGCATGCATAGACATTTAACCACCATGCATTTGCAAGCCTGGACTAACTACCAAACGTCCCTTAAGGTTGTAGCACCCTCGGCCAATGAAGCTAGTCAGCAACGCAACATCCCTTCCGGCAGTGTAGGGCCACCATTTTCCGCACCACCTGCAGTATCTGTGCAGGTTTCTTTGCCAGGCCAAAGCAGTCAGGGTCAGGGAATCACCAGTTTCGTAGTAGGAAACACTGCATCTAGGGCACCGGTGGCAACAATACCATCTCCCACCGTCTCTCAGTCTGCCATGTCCACCGGCACCCCCGCTAGTTCCACGATCTCCAGCTCTCCAGTCCAGCTCACCCTACATGAGACTACGGTTAGAAAAAGGAAGTACTTAGCCTCGCATCCGCGTACACAGGGTTTGAACGCACACATAGCTAGACTAATCTCGTTAGAGATGATGCCCTACCGGTTAGTTGAAAGCGAAGCTTTCAAAGCCCTGATGGACTACGCTGTACCACGCTACGAGCTACCCAGTCGACACTTTTTTCCAGAAAAGCCATCCCAGCCCTCCACCAGCATGTTAAAGAGCGCATCGTCCATGCACTCAGGCAATCTGTGAGCACAAAGGTGCACCTGACAACAGATGCATGGACCAGTAGGCATGGCCAGGGACGTTACGTGTCCATCACGGCACACTGGGTAAATGTGGTGGATGCAGGGTCCACAGGGGACAGCAAGTTTGGGACAGTTCTGCCTAGCCCACGGTCTAGGAAACAATTGGCTGTAGCCGTTCGCACCCCCTCCTCCTCCTCTTCATCCTCCTGCAGAAGCGAGAGCTCGTCCACAGACCGCAGTCGCACAACCACTCCATCCGCAGCTGCCACTGTTGCACACCAGGTCTCCCATTATGGGGCAGCTACTGGCAAACGTCAGCAGGCTGTATTGGCTATGAAGTGTTTGGGCGACAACAGACACACCGCGGAAGTTCTGTCCGAGTTCTTGCAGAAAGAAACGCAGTCGTGGCTGGGCACTGTAGATCTTGAGGCAGGCAAGGTAGTGAGTGATAACGGAAGGAATTTCATGGCTGCCATCTCCCTTTCCCAACTGAAACACATTCCTTGCCTGGCTCACACCTTAAACCTGGTGGTGCAGTGCTTCCTGAAAAGTTATCCGGGGTTATCCGACCTGCTCCTCAAAGTGCGTGGACTTTGCTCACATATCCGCCGTTCGCCCGTACACTCCAGCCGTATGCAGACCTATCAGCGTTCTTTGAACCTTCCCCAGCATCGCCTAATCATAGACGTTGCAACAAGGTGGAACTCAACACTGCACATGCTTCAGAGACTGTGTGAACAGAGGCGGGCTGTTATGTTTTTGTGGGAGGATACACATACACGGGCAGGCAGTAGGATGGCAGACATGGAGTTGTCAGGTGTGCAGTGGTCGAAGATTCAAGACATGTGCCAAGTCCTTCAGTGTTTTGAGGAATGCACACGGCTGGTTAGTGCAGACAACGCCATAATAAGCATGAGCATCCCTCTAATGCGTCTGCTGATGCAAAGTTTGACGCACATAAAGGATCAGGCGTCTGCAGCTGAGGAAGAGGAAAGCCTTGATGACAGTCAGCCATTGTCTGGCCAGGGCAGTGTACAGGACGAGGTAGCGGGTGAAGAGGAGGAGGAGGACGAGGAGGATGATGGGGATGATTATATTTTTAATGAGGAAGCTTTTCCGGGGCCACTGGAAATTGGTGGCGCGGCAAGGCCGGGTTCTGGTTTTTTGAGGGACACAAGTGACGTGAATTTGCCTGAAACTGCCCCTCAACCAAGCACAACCGCAGATTTGAGAACTGGAACTTTGGCCCACATGGCGGATTATGCCTTACGTATTCTCAAATGGGACACACGCATAACTAAAATGATGAATGATGACGATTACTGGTTGGCCTGCCTCCTTGATCCTCGCTATAAAGGCAAATTGCAAAATATAATGCCACATGAGAACTTGGAACTAATATTAGCAACCAAACAATCAACTCTTGTTGACCGTTTGCTTCTGGCATTCCCTGCACACAGCGCCCGTGATCGTTCTCACACGAGCTGCAGGGGCCAGCAGACCAGAGGAGTTAGAGGGGCAGAAATCATAAGTGGCGTTGGCCAGAGGGGTTTTCTGACCAGGTTGTGGAGTGATTTTGCTATGACCGCAGACAGGACAGGTACTGCAGCATCAATTCAAAGTGACAGGAGACAACATTTGTCCAGTATGGTTACAAACTATTTTTCATTCCTTATCGATGTTCTCCCTCAACCGTCATTCCCATTTGATTACTGGGCATCAAAATTAGACACCTGGCCAGAATTGGCAGAATATGCATTGCAGGAGCTTGCTTGCCCGGCAGCTAGTGTCCTATCAGAAAGAGTATTCAGTGCTGCAGGTTCAATACTAACAGAAAAAAGGACTCGTCTGGCTACCCAAAATGTAGATGATCTAACCTTCATTAAAATGAACCACAACTGGATTTCGAAATCTTTTGCCCCACCTTGCCCGGCTGACACCTAGCTTTCCTATGAAAAGGTCTTGCCTGTGGACTATTCTGAATGCCTTTTCCAATCTCGTAATTTTCTGCACCTGATTGTCCAGCATACGACATGTTTACACCTCACTAAATGGCCAAACTCCCCACACTGGGCCGTGGTATCGACACTTGGCGACAGCACCCGTGAGAGTGCTGTTTGTCTGAAGAGGTGGGTGAGCCCGCTTTTGGTCGACGGCACTGCCACTGGGTCCCTCCTAGTACAATAAAGTGTCTCTGGCGGTGGTGGTGCGCACCCAACGTCAGACACACCGTTGTAATATGAGGGGCCCTGGGCCTGTACCGCCGGCCACAAGACAGTTTCCCCCCACCCCAGCTCAAACAGTGCTCTACCACTTGCAAAATTATCTCACAGCTCCACCAATGTTTAGTCTATGCGCTGACATCCTTCAATGCCTGCCACTGACAATACCATTGTATTGACATTTTTGTTATGTTAGGCCTTCGATGCCTGTCTGTGGTCACTCCTTCCACTAGGCCTCCACTGACCACACCACTGCTGCCCGTGTACCCCTGTAACCAATTTAAAATTGCCTACAGCCATGTGTTATTATTTTAGGCCTTCGATGCCTGTCTGCGGTCACTCCTTCCACTAGGCCTCCACTGACCACACCACTGCTGCCCGTGTACCCCTGGAACCAATTTAAAATTGCCTACAGCCATGTGTTATTATTTTAGGCCTTCGATGCCTGTCTGCGGTGACTCCTTCCACTAGGCCTCCACTGACCACACCACTGCTGCCCGTGTACCCCTGGAACCAATTTAAAATTGCCTACAGCCATGTGTTATTATTTTAGGCCTTCGATGCCTGTCTGCGGTCACTCCTCCCACTAGGCCTCCACTGACCACACCACTGCTGCCCGTGTACCCCTGTAACCAATTTAAAATTGCCTACAGCCATGTGTTATTATTTTAGGCCTTCGATGCCTGTCTGCGGTGACTCCTTCCACTAGGCCTCCACTGACCACACCACTGCTGCCCGTGTACCCCTGGAACCAATTTAAAATTGCCTACAGCCATGTGTTATTATTTTAGGCCTTCGATGCCTGTCTGCGGTGACTCCTTCCACTAGGCCTCCACTGACCACACCACTGCTGCCCGTGTACCCCTGGATCCAATTTAAAATTGCCTACAGCCATGTGTTATTATTTTAGGCCTTCGATGCCTGTCTGCAGTGACTCCTTCCACTAGGCCTCCACTGACCACACCACTGCTGCCCGTGTACCTCTGGAACCAATTTAAAATTGCCTACAGCCATGTGTTATTATTTTAGGCCTTCGATGCCTGTCTGCGGTCACTCCTTCCACTAGGCCTCCACTGACCACACCACTGCTGCCCGTGTACCCCTGTTACCAATTTAAAATTGCCTACAGCCATGTGTTATTATTTTAGGCCTTCGATGCCTGTCTGCGGTCACTCCTTCCACTAGGCCTCCACTGACCACACCACTGCTGCCCGTGTACCCCTGGAACCAATTTAAAATTGCCTACAGCCATGTGTTATTATTTTAGGCCTTCGATGCCTGTCTGCGGTCACTCCTTCCACTAGGCCTCCACTGACCACACCACTGCTGCCCGTGTACCCCTGGAACCAATTTAAAATTGCCTACAGCCATGTGTTATTATTTTAGGCCTTCGATGCCTGTCTGCAGTGACTCCTTCCACTAGGCCTCCACTGACCACACCACTGCTGCCCGTGTACCCCTGGAACCAATTTAAAATTGCCTACAGCCATGTGTTATTATTTTAGGCCTTCGATGCCTGTCTGCGGTGACTCCTTCCACTAGGCCTCCACTGACCACACCACTGCTGCCCGTGTACCCCTGGAACCAATTTAAAATTGCCTACAGCCATGTGTTATTATTTTAGGCCTTCGATGCCTGTCTGCGGTCACTCCTTCCACTAGGCCTCCACTGACCACACCACTGCTGCCCGTGTACCCCTGGAACCAATTTAAAATTGCCTACAGCCATGTGTTATTATTTTAGGCCTTCGATGCCTGTCTGCGGTGACTCCTTCCACTAGGCCTCCACTGACCACACCACTGCTGCCCGTGTACCCCTGGAACCAATTTAAAATTGCCTACAGCCATGTGTTATTATTTTAGGCCTTCGATGCCTGTCTGCGGTCACTCCTTCCACTAGGCCTCCACTGACCACACCACTGCTGCCCGTGTACCCCTGGAACCAACATCAGAAAATATAAAAATAAGTATTTTGCTTATAAAAAAGAAAATACTGGAGAGATATCAAATGCAGACATTTTAACATTAAAAACAAACACATACAACAAAAATCTGGTACAGTACTAAAAATGGCCACCAGGTACAATAACTTTCTCCTGCAAGTAGTTAACTGAAAGGTTTTTTCAATTTTAAACACAGATATGGCATCCACCGAGTGTTGTCCTGTCGCGTCTTCTTTATATTATTGCCAAGAAGATGCAAAACAATGAAAATAATAAAATCATTATTTACCAAAAAAATAGAGTAAGTCAAAACCACATTGCAAATAAACATTCATTACAAATAAAGAAGCAGGGCGCGTCCGAGGGTGAGTATATACCTAATAAGAATATAATCACCCTCGGACGCGCCCTGCTTCTTTCCGACAGCCTTCCTTCCTAAGAATCAGCCCTTCCGTGGTGTAGAGAGAGGGTTTGTTACACTCCAAGGTGTTCCCCAGGTTGCCTTTCCTGAGCTTCGATCTTCCGGCTCTCGTTTAGTAGTTGTTGGAAACTACGCTGCATTAGGCCTACAAATTGGGTATGGGGTGTAGAGAGATGGTGTGTTCCACTGTAGAGAGATGGTGTGTTCCACTCCAAGGTGTTCCCCAGGTTTCCTCGCCAATGCTTCGATCATCATGCTCTCGTTTAGTAGTTGTTGGAAACTACGCTGCATTAGGCCTACAAATTGGGTATGGGGTGTAGAGAGATGGTGTGTTACACTCCAAGGTGTTCCCCAGGTTTCCTCTCCATTGCTTCGATCTTCCGGCTCTCGTTTAGTAGTTGTTGGAAACTACGCTGCATTAGGCCTACAAATTGGGTATGGGGTGTAGAGAGATGGTGTGTTACACTCCAAGGTGTTCCCCAGGTTTCCTCTCCATTGCTTCGATCTTCCGGCTCTCGTTTAGTAGTTGTTGGAAACTACGCTGCATTAGGCCTACAAATTGGGTATGGGGTGTAGAGAGATGGTGTGTTCCACTGTAGAGAGATGGTGTGTTCCACTCCAAGGTGTTCCCCAGGTTTCCTCGCCAATGCTTCGATCATCATGCTCTCATTTAGTAGTTGTTGGAAACTACGCTGCATTAGACCTACAAATTGGGTATGGGGTGTAGAGAGATGGTGTGTTCCACTCCAAGGTGTTCTCCAGGTTGCCGTTCCTGAACTTCTATCTTCAGGCTCTCATTAAATTGTGGTTAAACGGAACAACTGCATTTGGCGTACTAGTTGGTTTGGGGCCTACTATCGGTGTCTGCCGCTCCTTGCTGTTCTCCTGGTTTCCTGTCCTGAAATTCCGTTTTCAGGCGCTCGTTAAGTAGTTGTTAATGTTAGACTGCATTTGGCCTACTAGTTGGGTTGGGGCCTACTATCGGTGTCTGCCACTCCTTGCTGTTCTCCTCCACTGAACAAAGCTGTGCCACCTGTTTACTACTGTTGCCAATTTTGAACTGCATTTCGACTACTTACTGATTTGGGCCTACTCTCTGTGTCAACCTCTCATTCCAGTTGTCCTCCACTGCAATGCCCCCTGATTAGTCCTGTGTTACCAATTTTGAACTGCATTTAGCCCACTTTATTCTTTGGGCCTATATCTGTGTTTCCTCCTCATCCTGCCCATTGCCCAGCCAGTGATAGATGAGTCTGCTGGTACATTGACCCATAACGCAACATTTCCCGTGCACGCTGCACTGCAAGATTGTGACCCTGCTGAAAGTCAGGTCCCCCTTCCCGCATACCATACCACCTTACACGGGGACAAACAGGAAGGTGCAGATGAAAGTGCAGGTTCCTTCATCAGGTGGGGGGAGGAATACTAGTTGGCGACGTCACTGGCACAGGGCCTCTCATGGTACGCAAAAGTGTTGCTGCCGGTGGGAGGCGCCCCCGCCGTGCAAACACACCGCTGTACTTTGAGGGGCCCTGTGCCAGTGCCAATGCCAACGAGTGGGCCCCCCCTGCTTGCTCAGGTTCACAGCACTTGCAAAGTTGAAATACTTACCTCTCCCTGCTCCACTGCCGTGACGTGGTCCAGATTTCCTGGGCCCACTAATTACTTGAACCAGCCCTACCCACCACAACTTTAGCCAAATGACCCCCAATTTCAAATGCCTTCCAATTATTATAAGGTAAATTACGCTTGACAAGCTTCATTAAGAAGAATGGATGGTTTTGACATTAAAATGGGCACTCTAGGTGTTTTCCTGGCCCCCACTCACTGCCGACTATGCTGCCCCATTGACTTGCATTGGGTTTCGTGTTTCGGTCGATCCCGACTTTACGTCATAATCGGCCGATTTCACTCGACCCGACTTTTGAGATAGTCGGGTTTCGCGAAACCCGGCTCGACTCTAAAAAGGTCAAGGTCGCTCAACTCTAGTTACAAGTGGTCACGGTAGTTGTGCAAGTTTGGGTGTAATACGGACCAAGTACAGATACTACAAGCAATAGTCACATACATATTCCCTTGTCATTTTTGGGTGACATAAGCGTATATTAAAGGGCAGCACGGTTATACCGTACTGTCTTATACCTATACAGGCATATTAGCAATTTTTTCTTGTCCCGATTGTGTCTATTAGAGTGGGTGGTTACCCCTCTTTTGTTTTTTGTTTTTAGTATTTCTTTGTACGTGTCACGTGGTGATGGTATCACAACAGTTTGTCCCTTTTTAAGCCTTTAGATTAAAAGTTAAGTTTTAAGTCCAATTGCTTTTCAATCGTAATTTAGCTTATAATAATTGGAAGGCATTTGAAATTGGGGGTCATTTGGCTAAAGTTGTGGGGGGTAGGGCTGGTTCAAGTAATTAGTGTGCCCAGTAAATCTGGACCATGTCACGGCAGTGGAGCAGGGAGAGGTAAGTATTTCAACTTTGCAAGTGGTATGCGGGAAGAGGAACTTGACTTTCAGCAGGGTCACAATCTTGCTGTGTAGCGTGCACGGGGAATGTTGCATTATGGGTCAATGTACCAGCAGACTCATCTATCACTGGCTGGGCAATGGGCAGGATGAGGGGGAAACAGATATGGGCCCAAAGAATAAATTGGGCTAAATGCAGTTCAAAATTGGTAACAGGAATAACCAGGGGGCATTGTTTTGTTCAGTGGAGGACAACTGGAATGAGAGGCTGACACAGAGAGTCGGCCCAAATCAGTAAGTATTCTAAATGCAGTTCAAAATTGGCAACAGTAGTAAACCGGCGGCACAGCTTTGTTCACTGTAGGAGAACAGCAAGGAGCGGCAGACACAGATAGAAGGCCCCAACCCAACTAGTAGGCCTAATGCATTGTTGTTTTCAACAACTACTAAACAAGAGCTTTAAGATTGAAGCAATGGAGAGGAAACCTGGAGAACACCTTGGAGCGGAAGACACCGTCTCTACAACCCAGACCCAAATTGTAGGCCGAATGCAGTGTAGTTTTCAACAACTACTAAACGAGAGTCGGAAGACCGAAGCAATGTAGACGAAACCTGGGGAACACCTTGGAGTGGAACACACCGTCTCTACACCCCATACCCAATGTGCCGGCCTAATGCAGTGTAGTTTTCTACAACTACTAAACGAGAGTCGGAAGACCGAAGCAATGTAGATGAAACCTGGGGAACACCTTGGAGTGGAACACACCGTCTCTACACCCCATACCCAATGTGCAGGCCTAATGCAGTGTAGTTTTCAACAACTACTAAACGAGAGTCGGAAGACCGAAGCAATGTAGACGAAACCTGGGGAACACCTTGGAGTGGAACACACCGTCTCTACACCCCATACCCAATTTGTAGGCCTAATGCAGTGTAGTTTTCAACAACTACTAAACGAGAGTCGGAAGACCGAAGCAATGGAGAGGAAACCTGGGGAACACCTTGGAGTGGAACACACCGTCTCTACACCCCATACCCAATTTGTAGGCCTAATGCAGTGTAGTTTTCAACAACTACTAAACGAGAGTCAGAAGATCGAAGCAATGGCGAGGAAACCTGGGGAACACCTTGGAGCGGCAGACACCGTTAGTAGGCCCTACCGAAGTAGTAGCCCCAATGCAGTTTTCAAATTCCTAGAGGCTGAAAACAAGACTATTGACGCTCTGCTTTTTTCAAAGGAGGACAGCAGTATTGAGTGGCGCAGACAGACACAGGTAGTAGGCCTTAAACCAAAAATGTGGCTCACTGCAGTTTAAAAAAGGTTACAGGGGTACACAAGCAGCAGTGCTCTGGTCAGTGGAGGACAATTTCAATAGTGGACCGCAGACAGACTTTGTACGCCTACTATTAAAAAAAGGATGCCCTATGCAATTAAAAATAGGTTCCAGGGGTCCACGGGCAGCAGTGGTGTGGTGAGTGGAGGAGTATTGGAAGGAGGGACCGCAGACAGGCGTAGTAGGCCTAACATAACAAAATTAGGCTGTAGGCACTTTAAAATTGGTTCCAGGGGTACACGGGCAGCAGTGGTGTGGTCAGCGGAGGACAATTTGAATTAGGGACTGCAGACAGACTTTGTAGGCTGTCCCCTGTGGACCATGCATCCAACACAATAACCCAGTGCGCCGTAATGGACACGTAACTTTTTGTGGACATGCCTACTGGTCCATGCGTCTCTTGTCAGGTGCACCTTTCTACTGTTTGATTGCCTGAGTGCTATGACAATGCAGACTTTTTCATGCCGGTGGAGGGCTGGGATGGCTTTTCTCGCAAAAGAAATGTCGACTGGGTAGCTTGAACCGTGGTACAGCGTAGTTCATCTGGGCTTTCTAAATATAAAACAAAGAAAAAAAGGAGGCTCCATGCACTTTCAGCTGGGTTCCAGGGGTACACGGCCAGCATTGGTCTGGTCAGTGGAGAACTATTGGAAGGAGGGACCGCAGACAGGCTTCGAAGGCCTAACATAATAAAATTGGGCTGTAGGCACTTTATAATTGGTTCCAGGGGTACACGGGCAGCTGTAGACAGGTCAGTGGAGGACTAGTGGAAGGAGGGACCGCAGACAGGCTTCGAAGGCCTAACATAATAAAATTGGGCTGTAGGCACTTTAAAATTGGTTCCAGGGGTACACGGGCAGCAGTAGACAGGTCAGTGGAGGACTAGTGGAAGGAGGGACCGCAGACAGGCTTCGAAGGCCTAACATAATAAAATTGGGCTGTAGGCACTTTAAAATTGGTTCCAGGGGTACACGGGCAGCAGTAGACAGGTCAGTGGAGGACTAGTGAAAGGAGGGACCGCAGACAGGCTCCGAAGGCCTAACATAATAAAATTGGGCTGTAGGCACTTTAAAATTGGTTCCAGGGGTACACGGGCAGCAGTAGACAGGTCAGTGGAGGACTAGTGGAAGGAGGGACCGCAGACAGGCTTCGAAGGCCTAACGTAATAAATTTGGGCTGTAGGCACTTTAAAATTGGTTCCAGTGTATCACGGGCAGCAGTAGAGGTCAGTGGAGGACTAGTGGAAGGACGGACCGCAAACAGGCTTCGAAGGCCTAACATAATAAAATTGGGCTGTAGGCACTTTAAAATTGGTTGCAGGGTAACACGGGCAGCAGTAGACAGGTCAGTGGAGGACTAGTGGAAGGACGGACCGCAGACAGGCTTCGAAGGCCTAACATAATAAAATTGGGCTGTAGGCACTTTAAAATTGGTTCCAGGGGTACACGGGCAGCAGTAGACAGGTCAGTGGAGGACTAGTGGAAGGAGGGACCGCAGACAGGCTTCGAAGGCCTAACATAATAAAATTGGGCTGTAGTCACTTTAACATTGGTTCCAGGGGTACACGGGCAGCAGTAGACAGGTCAGTGGAGGCCTAGTGGAAGGAGGGACCGCAGACAGGCTTCGAAGGCCTAACATAATAAAATTGGGCTGTAGGCACTTTAACATTGGTTCCAGGGGTACACGGGCAGTAGTAGACAGGTCAGTGGAAGACTAGTGGAAGGAGGGACTGCAGACAGGCTTCGAAGGCCCAACATAATAAAATTGGGCTGTAGGCACTTTAACATTGGTTCCAGGGGTACTTGGGCAGCAGTAGACAGGTCAGTGGAGGCCTAGTGGAAGGAGGGACTGCAGACAGGCTTTGAAGGCCTAACATAATAAAATTGGGCTGTAGGCACTTTAACATTGGTTCCAGGGGTACACGGGCAGCAGTAGGCAGGTCAGTGGAGGCCTAGTGGAAGGAGGGACCGCAGACAGGCTTTGAAGGCCTAACATAATAAAATTGGGCTGTAGGCACTTTGAATTCTCTTGCAGGGGTACACAGGCACCATTGGTGTTGTCAGCGGCGGCCGATTGTAATGAGTGTCTGCCAGTTAGTAGTCCCAAAAAATAAATACATGTTAATGTCTCGCATTACAACAAAACGAAAACACAAAAGGGTGCAATCATTTGGTACAGGGGTGGGCTCCTCTGCGTAGTTTCAGACCTAGTAATTTGGCACAAAGTATTTACTTGGGTAAATATAGGACACTGCCCCTGACTATGTTAAGTACCATCATACATGTCAACACAATGGTATTGTCAGTGGCAGGAATTTACGGATGTCAGCGCATAGACTAAACATAGGTGGAACTGTGAGAGATAATTGTGCAAGTGGTAGAGCAATGTTTGAGCTGGGGGTGGGGGAACTCTCTTGTGGCCGGCGGTACATGCCCAGGGCCCCTCATGTTACAACAGTGTGTCTGACGTTGGGTGCGCACCACCACCGCCAGAGACACTTTATTGTAATATTAGGGACCCAGTGGCAGTGCCGTCGACCAAAAGTGGGCACACCCACCTCTTCAGACAAACAGGACTCTCACGGGTGCTTGCGCCAAGTGGCGATACCACGGCCCCGTGTGGGGAGTTTGGCCATTTAGGGAGGTGTAAACATGTCGTATGCTGGACAATCAGCTGCTGCAAATTACGAGATTGGTAAAGTCATTCAGAGTAGTCCACAGGCAATACCTTTTCATAGGAAAGCTAGGTGTCAGCCGGGCAAGGTGGGGCAAAAGAATTCGAAATCCAGTTGTGGTTCATTTTAATGAAGGTTAGATCATCAACATTTTGGATAGCCAGACGAGTCCTTTTTTCGGTTAATATTGAACCTGCAGCACTGAATACTCTTTCTGATAGGACACTAGCTGCCGGGCAAGCAAGCTCCTGCAATGCATATTCTGCCAATTCTGGCCAGGTGTCTAATTTGGATGCCCAGTAATCAAATGGGAATGACGGTTGAGGTAGAACATCGATAAGGGATGAAAAATAGTTAGTAACCCTACTGGACAAATGTTGTCTCCTGTCACTTTGAATTGATGCAGCAGTACCTGTCCTGTTTGCGGTCATAGCAAAATCACTCCACAACCTGGTCAGAAAACCCCTCTGTCCAATGCCACTTCGGATTTCTGCACCTCTAACACTTCTGGTCTGCTGCCCCCTGCTGCTCGTGTGAGAACGATCACGGGCGCTGTGTGCTGGGAATGCCTGAAGCAAATGGTCAACAAGAGTTGATTGTTTGGTTGCTAATATTAGTTCCAAGTTGTCATGTGGCATAATATTTTGCAATTTGCCTTTATAGCGAGGATCAAGGAGGCAGGCCAACCAGTAATCGTCATCGTTCATCATTTTCGTAATGCGTGTGTCCCTTTTGAGGATACGTAAGGCATAATCCGCCATGTGTGCCAAAGTTCCAGTTGTCAAATCTGTGGTTGTGCTTGGTTGAGGGGCAGTTTCAGGCAAATCTACGTCACTTGTGTCCCTCAGAAACCCGGAACCCGGCCGTGCCACGCCACCAATTTCCAGTGGCCCCGGAGAAGCTTCCTCATTAAAAAAATACTCATCCCCATCATCCTCCTTGTCCTCCTCCTCCTGTTCGCCTGCTACCTCGTCCTGTACACTGCCCTAACCAGACAATAAAGAAAAAACTCAATGAACAAATAAGCAGCATTTCACACAAGAGTGTAGTTATATGCAATTATAGATCAATGATAATAGTAGCTGCAGATAAATGGGACATATCGTCGGCCAATCGCAACAATCAGTAAATAAGGAACAGAGAGCAACGGACGCGATCAAACCAAAGGCCAAAGATAATAAAAAATAGAAAAAACTTTATTAAATATATAAATAGCAGGAAATAACAGTGGTTACACTACAGGACTAATGTACAAACTAAAGAAAGAAGAAAAACGCGGGACATGAACTGGTGACGGCGAAGCTAATCATAAATAATATATATACCGTAATGAACCAGTATTGTAGTGGTTACCCCATATAGTAGTAATTATGGTAATTATAACACAATTTGCCATAGGCATATAATCATGGTATTATAATAATAACACATGAAACCTAACCTGGCCATGGAGGAAGCAGGGGAACTACATGGTAGAAATGTCAAATAGGTGCTCAATAAATAAAGAAACACAAAGACTTAATGCGGTCACCTACCAATGTAGCTATACCAAGGCAGATGGGGAAGCCGTACACACAGTCCACGTCACCACGACGCGCGTTTCGGCACAGCCTTCGTCAGGGGGCATGGATATAACAAAAAATGCACGTTTAAATAGGGAGCCGGAACCTATCAGTGCTAACCCGGAAGTGTAGACCCATCACCATAGCAACGGGAGACTTACCCAGGGGCCGCTGCTAGCCACACCTCTCGATGTTTGGACATGGCACACACCGCCCACAGGGAGCACAACCCACTCTTCTGGGGTAATGATCGTTTGAAACCATCTGTATGAAATTATCAAGGACTACCGCATCAATCGACTTTGGATTAACATATATTTTATTTACGTATCATACTGTGGATTCCGTAATATTAATAATAATGTCATTGTCTTGTTCTCATCGCCACTAATGACTGTGTTATTGTTAATTTGTTATTATGGTTTGGTCATAATTACCTGTGTTTGTATCGGTCTTTTTGCCTTGGACTCATGTTATCTACCACCAGCGTACACTGCTCTGTACGCATGCGCGCCGTACGGTGCTGTGTCTCCCGGCTCTCGGCGTCTCCTGGGTTGCGTGGTCGGGTCACATGCTGTGTCCCTGGCCACGCCTCCCTATGACGCGGACGCCGTCCGGCAGAGCTCTGATTTCGGTTGCACATGCGTCACTTCAGTAGCAGTGTGCGATCACATTTTAAGTTATTTAAATCTGGCCCTTGATGTTTTGTGTGGCCTTTTAGTCGGGCCGCATACCCTGTGATGGTTTTGCTATTTTTCTTGTATCACTAGCAGCGGCCCCTGGGTAAGTTTCCCGTTGCTATGGTGATGGGTCTACACTTCCGGGTTAGCACTGATAGGTTCCGGCTCCCTATTTAAACGTGCATTTTTTGTTATATCTATGCCCCCTGACGAAGGCTGTGCCGAAACGCGCGTCGGGGTGACGTGGACTGTGTGTACAGCTTCCCCATCTGCCTTGGTATAGCTACATTGGTAGGTGACCGCATTAAGTCTTTGTGTTTCTTTGTTTATTGAGCACCTATTTGACATTTCTACCATGTAGTTCCCCTGCTCCCTACATGGCCAGGTTAGGTTTCATGTGTTATTATTATAATACCATGATTATATGCCTATGGCAAATTGTGTTATAATTACCATAATTACTACTATATGGGGTAACCACTACAATACTGGTTCATTACTGTATATATATTATTTATGATTAGCTTCGCCGTCACCAGTTCATGTCCCGCGTTTTTCTTCTTTCTTTAGTTTGTACATTAGTCCTGTAGTGTAACCACTGTTATTTCCTGCTATTTATATATTTAATAAAGTTTTTTCTATTTTTTATTATCTTTGGCCTTTGGTTTGATCGCGTCCGTTGCTCTCTGTTCCTTATTTATTGATTGTTGCGATTGGCCGACGATATGTCCCATTTATCTGCAGCTACTATTATCATTGATCTATAATTGCATATAACTACACTCTTGTGTGAAATACTGCTTATTTGTTCATTGAGTTTTTTCTTTATTATATTTGCTGTGTCTTGCACAGGTTTTCTTGATGAAATGGACTATAAAGCTAAAGAAAAGTCTTGGCTTAATCAAATCGAGCAGGTATTCGGTGGTGACACTCCCGAGACACAGCTACCAGCCTGCTCTACTTGGGAAAATCAGTATTCCGACCTCAAATTATTATTCATCAAACGTACAAAAATATGGTGGAATCGTGCTTTTTTAGAGAAGTATATAGCCCGTAAAATTATACCCAGAGGCCTACGTATAAGGGTGATTCCAGCCTTTCCAGTTGAGGATGAGTCCTTTGTCTCTATGTGGGAGGAGGCGTGTATTAATTGTTCTACTACACTGATGCAGTTATTAATTGATTTAAATTCTAAGTCGATTGTAAGTCTTGATGCATCTATTGATGTGGCCTTGACTGAATTTAAATCTAAATGTCCAAGTGATGTCTTTAAGAACTATGAAGGACAATTGGAAAAAACACTTGATTCAGTGGTTAAAAAGATCAATGAGACACAAAGTACTAAACTTGGCCGTGACATCAAAGACTATCAAATGAACAATGTATTTTTTTGGCGTAAACCGTCATCTACATCGTCCACACGTGCCAACCGTACTCCGTCTTTCTCTTCGATATCGTCTCTAAGTGAGGTCTCCGATTCTGCTTCTACGCACACCACAAGATCAGGTGTTAATTACAAAAAGACCCGTGAACGGAATTACCATCCCTATAGACGTAACAATAATAGGCCACCAGGACCCCCTAATAGGGATAATAAGGTAATTAATCTTAGTGACCATTTATTTTCTAACACTGACTTATCTATTTTGTCTAGAGGCCTAACCTTTTCTCCTGCATCCAGATTTGATACTTTTTCTGCTGTCAAAGACTTGCATCTTTTTGCAAGATCGTTATTGTTCAAAAAGTACTTTCATGACGGTAACCTGCATACTCTATTTCCCACAGAGGAGGAACAATCCACTTTAAGGATACTGGAAGAACTGTATGCTGAACATAACACCTCTATTGATGGTAAGATTCCCCCTTCGATTAGACCTCGTTCCAAGAAATTCCCCACTCTATCTACATGTGCAAATGTTGACCTGTTTGTTCACATTGTAACCAAAGACCTTATGAAGATACCCCATCATATTCATCATGATAATCTGACACATGTAGAACGTCAACGTCTTGAACACCTTCGTTCATTTCCTGACGTTGTCTTTAAACCGGCCGATAAGGGGGGCAATGTTGTTATTTGGCCAAAAAATATGTATGAAAAGGAAGCCTTTCGCCAGTTGAATGATAAATCATGTTACAAAAAGCTAACGTTTAATCCCCTTTCTAAATTTGTATCTGAACTGGATCTTATTCTTAATAGGGCAGTTGACAATGGGATTATTAAAAAAGAACTTGCACAGGCATTGATAATAACTGAACCTACCATCTCTACGTTATATTTACTACCAAAATTGCACAAGAACAACATTTGCCCCCCTGGACGTCCAATTATTTCTGGAGCGGGGAATTTCTTGGAACATGTCAATCGTTGGATTGACTCTATTCTTCAGTCATTCGTTATTAGTCTTCCTTCATTCCTTAAGGATACTGGAGCGTTCCTTAGAATTATTGATGATCTACATCTAGATCCTGATGCCCTCATGGTAGTGGCTGATGTAGAATCACTCTACACGAGCATCAGGCACTCCGATGGTCTCTTTGCTGTTAGATACTTCATGAGTATGTCGGATCACCCTCTGGAATTCCAGAATTTTGTGTTGGAGATCCTAGAATTTACTTTAACTCACAATTTTTTTACGTTTAAGGGGTCCTTCTTCCTACAGCTCCAAGGGAGGGCCATGGGGGCGGCCTTTGCGCCGGCCTATGCTGGCCTGTTCCTGGGGCTGTGGGAGAGGGACCTCTTCCTGTCAGATCGGGCCTCATCTATGGACCGCGTCCCCCTTTGGACGCGGTACATAGATGATGTTTTCCTGGTCTGGCAGGGTCCAGTTGTTTTACTGGAACAGTTTATGGGATCTCTAAACACAAATGAATATAATATCAGATTGACTTATCACTTTGACAAGGAGAAAGTAGAGTTTCTGGATGTTTTGGTTAAACGGGATATTGGTGATAGTATACAAACCGATATTTTCAGAAAGCTGACGTCAACAAATACTTTGCTGCACGCCTCCTCCGCGCATCCGGGCCATGTGATTCAGGCAGTACCTATAGGTCAGTTTCTTCGTTTGCGCCGAATCTGTTCCTGTAATGCTGATCTTGAGAGGCAGGCTGCTGACCTCAAATCAAGACTCTATGAGAGGGGTTACAGCCGGAGGACTGTAAAACGTGCCTATAATCGTGCTAGACATTCCTCTCGTCACGATTTATTATATAAGTCCGACTATAAATTACAAACTGATACAGTGATTTGTGACTAACTACCATAATCACTTTGGGTCATTGAGGGAGGCACTCACGAGATCATGGCCTATTCTACGGGCAGATCCCGTTATTGCTAAATATATCCCCGAAAAGCCGACCATCTCTAGTAGACGTTCGAAAAATTTACGAGACATATTGGTACATAGCCATTACAATGTGGACAATAAAACCACGTTCTGGAATCAATACCCCAGAAGGGTGGGTTGTGCTCCCTGTGGGCGGTGTGTGGCATGTCCAAACATCGAGAGGTGTGACTCCTTCTTTAATGCGGACAGGTCAAGGACATTTAAAATTAGGAAATTCATTACATGTTCTACTCGACATGTAATTTATTTTGCCACATGCCCTTGTGGGCTTATTTATATTGGTCTCACCACACGCCCCCTCAAAGTACGTACGAGAGAACATGTGCTAGGTATCATTGCCGCTAAAGATCACACAGATACATCATCATTGAAAACTATCCCTAAGCACGTCCGCCTGCATCATAATTGTGATGCCTCATTACTTAGGGTAAGGGGTATTGATGCTTTGGATAGTAACATCCGTGGTGGCAGGATGTCACAAAAATTGGCTCAGCTTGAATCCCGCTGGATTTGGTCCCTTAATACACTTTATCCCAATGGTTTGAACGAACAGATTAACTTCGCTCCCTTTTTATAGGTTGGTGCTGTTTGTCTTTTTTCCATCTGACTAAGTCTATCTAATTTTAGAATTGGTTTTAATTTTGTATTTTAATTCTAGGATTTTTCGTAACCTTGTTGTGTCCTGGGTCTTTTGTCTGCCCTCCCATGTCCTTGGTTCAAGACTACCGTGGCAGTCGTTCTTTCCGTTCGTTTGAAACCATCTGTATGAAATTATCAAGGACTACCGCATCAATCGACTTTGGATTAACATATATTTTATTTACGTATCATACTGTGGATTCCGTAATATTAATAATAATGTCATTGTCTTGTTCTCATCGCCGCTAATGACTGTGTTATTGTTAATTTGTTATTATGGTTTGGTCATAATTACCTGTGTTTGTATCGGTCTTTTTGCCTTGGACTCATGTTATCTACCACCAGCTTACACTGCTCTGTACGCATGCGTGCCGTACAGTGCTGTGTCTCCCGGCTCTCGGCGTCTCCTGGGTTGCGTGGTCGGGTCACATGCTGTGTCCCTGGCCACGCCTCCCTATGACGCGGACGCCGTCCGGCAGAGCTCTGATTTCGGTTGCGCATGCGTCACTTCAGTAGCAGTGTGCGATCACATTTTAAGTTATTTAAATCTGGCCCTTGATGTTTTGTGTGGCCTTTTAGTCGGGCCGCATACCCTGTGATGGTTTTGCTATTTTTCTTGTATCACTAGCAGCGGCCCCTGGGTAAGTTTCCCGTTGCTATGGTGATGGGTCTACACTTCCGGGTTAGCACTGATAGGTTCCGACTCCCTATTTAAACGTGCATTTTTTGTTATATCCATGCCCCCTGACGAAGGCTGTGCCGAAACGCGCGTCGTGGTGACGTGGACTGTGTGTACGGCTTCCCCATCTGCCTTGGTATAGCTACATTGGTAGGTGACCGCATTAAGTCTTTGTGTTTCCTTATTTATTGAGCACCTATTTGACATTTCTACCATGTAGTTCCCCTGCTCCCTACATGGCCAGGTTAGGTTTCATGTGTTATTATTATAATACCATGATTATATGCCTATGGCAAATTGTGTTATAATTACCATAATTACTACTATATGGGGTAACCACTACAATACTGGTTCATTACGGTATATATATTATTTATGATTAGCTTCGCCGTCACCAGTTCATGTCCCGCGTTTTTCTTCTTTCTTTAGTTTGTACATTAGTCCTGTAGTGTAACCACTGTTATTTCCTGCTATTTATATATTTAATAAAGTTTTTTCTATTTTTTATTATCTTTGGCCTTTGGTTTGATCGCGTCCGTTGCTCTCTGTTCCTAACCAGACAATGGCTGACTGTCATCAAGGCTTTCCTCTTCCTCGGCTGCAGATGCCTGCTCCTTTATGTGCGTCAAACTTTGCATCAGCAGATGCATTAGAGGGATGCTCATGCTTATTATGGCGTTGTCTGCACTAACCAGCCGTGTGCATTCCTCAAAACACTGAAGGACTTGACACATGTCTTGTATCTTCGACCACTGCACACCTGACAACTCCATGTCTGCCATCCTACTGCCTGCCCGTGTATGTGTATCCTCCCACAAAAACATAACAGCCCGCCTCTGTTCGCACAGTCTCTGAAGCATGTGCAGTGTTGAGTTCCACCTTGTTGCAACGTCTATGATTAGGCGATGCTGGGGAAGGTTCAAAGACCGCTGATAGGTCTGCATACGGCTGGAGTGTACGGGCGAACGGCGTATATGTGAGCAAAGTCCGCGCACTTTGAGGAGCAGGTCGGATAACCCCGGATAACTTTTCAGGAAGCACTGCACCACCAGGTTTAAGGTGTGAGCCAGGCAAGGAATGTGTTTCAGTTGGGAAAGGGAGATGGCAGCCATGAAATTCCTTCCGTTATCACTCACTACCTTGCCTGCCTCAAGATCTACTGTGCCCAGCCACGACTGCGTTTCTCTCTGCAAGAACTCGGACAGAACTTCCGCGGTGTGTCTGTTGTCGCCCAAACACTTCATAGCCAATACAGCCTGCTGACGCTTGCCAGTAGCTGCCCCATAATGGGACAACTGGTGTGCAACAGTGCCAGCTGCGGATGGAGTGGTTTGGCGACTGCGGTCTGTGGACGAGCTCTTGCTTCTGCAGAAGGACGAAGAGGAGGAGGAGGGGGTGCGAACACCTACAGCCAATTGTTTCCTAGACCATGGGCTAGGCAGAACTGTCCCGAAATTGATGTCCCCCTGTGGACCCTGCATCCACCACATTCACCCAGTGTGCCGTGATGGACACGTAACGTCCCTGGCCATGCCTACTGGTCCATGCATCTGTTGTCAGGTGCACCTTTGTACTCACAGATTGCCTGAGTGCATGGACGATGCGCTCTTTAACATGCTGGTGGAGGGCTGGGATGGCTTTTCTCGAAAAGAAGTGTCGACTGGGTAGCTCGTAGCGTGGTACAGCGTAGTCCATCAGGGCTTGGAAAGCTTCACTTTCAACTAACCGGTAGGGCATCATCTCTAACGAGATTAGTCTAGCTATGTGGGCGTTCAAACCCTGTGTACGCGGATGCGAGGATAAGTACTTCCTTTTTCTAACAAGAGTCTCATGTAGGGTGAGCTGGACTGGAGAGCTGGAGATCGTGGAACTAGCGGGTGTGCCGGTGGACATGGCAGACTGAGAGACGGTTGGAGACTGTATTGTTTCCGCCGGTGCCCTAGATGCAGTGTTTCCTACTACGAAACTGGTGATTCCCTGACCCTGACTGCTTTGGCCTGGCAAAGAAACCTGCACAGATACTGCAGGTGGTGCGGAAAATGGTGGCCTTAGAGTGACGGCAGGGATGTAGCGTTGCTGACTAGCTTCATTGGCCGAGGGTGCTACAACCTTAAGGGACGTTTGGTAGTTAGTCCAGGCTTGCAAATGCATGGTGGTTAAATGTCTATGCATGCAACTTGTATTGAGACTTTTCAGATTCTGACCTCTGCTTAAGGTAGTTGAACATTTTTGACAGATGACTTTGCGCTGATCAATTGGATGTTGTTTAAAAAAATGCCAGACTGCACTCTTTCGAGCCTCGGATCCCTTTTCAGGCATTGCAGACTGAGCTTTAACCGGATGGCCACGCTGTCCTCCAACAGGTTTTGGCTTTGCCACGCGTTTTGTCCCATCTACGGGCCCGGCAGATGGAACCTGTTGCGATGTTGATGCCTGCTGCGGCCCCTCCTCCTCCGCTTCAGAACTACTGCCGCCTGCACCCTGTTCCACCAATGGCTGCCAATCGGGGTCAACAACTGGGTCATCTATAACCTCCTCTTCTAGCTCGTGCGCAACTTCGTCTGTGTCACCGTGTAAGTCGGTGGTAGAGCGTTCGTGACGGGGCAACATAGTCTCATCAGGGTCTGATTCTGGATCAGTACCCTGCGAGGGTAATGTTGTGGTCTGAGTCAAAGGACCAGCATAGTAGTCTGGCTGTGGCTGTGCATCAGTGCACTCCATGTCAGATTCAACTTGTAATGGAAGAAAAAAAGGAAAACAAACCGAACTCAAGCCCAAATCAAGTTAATCGATGTTTATTAAAGGGTAGAGTACACCATATAGTAGGGGGGGAAAAGAGACCAAAAGAAAAGCACTAAAACCAGGAGACGAAAAAATGTATTCAAATGGCAGCACAAAGTGAGCACAAAGTGAGCATGGCCAAAAAAATAATAAAGAAAAAATAAAGAAAAAAAGAAAAAATGGAATATTGCTACATGTGTGTAAAAATAAATAAATAACTATACATACAACGAATATGTACACGCAGTATGAGAATTATATGTATATAAATCATATATGTACAAGTTGTCTCATGAATAAAAGTGCATGTGCATGAGTAATGTATACTATATTGAGAGATATTTAGGAGACCACTTTATACAATAAAGTGCATATAGTGCATGCGTGTTTTAAACATGTGCATATGCGTGATATAAAAGAGAGATGGGCGGCCACTAGAGCAAAAAGTAACCAGATCCAGGTGAATGCGCTAAGGTATCGGTAAGTATAGGAAGAAAATACATTCAAAAATATTCCAGTAATATGGATACTAATACAATGACCAGAGCTGCAAATACCTGAATGAGTGAGAAATCGTCTCCTGGATGTGCCTGTCCTGACAGGCACATCCAGGAGACGATTTCTCACTCATTCAGGTATTTGCAGCTCTGGTCATTGTATTAGTATCCATATTACTGGAATATTTTTGAATGTATTTTCTTCCTATACTTACCGATACCTTAGCGCATTCACCTGGATCTGGTTACTTTTTGCTCTAGTGGCCGCCCATCTCTCTTTTATATCACGCATATGCACATGTTTAAAACACGCATGCACTATATGCACTTTATTGTATAAAGTGGTCTCCTAAATATCTCTCAATATAGTATACATTACTCATGCACATGCACTTTTATTCATGAGACAACTTGTACATATATGATTTATATACATATAATTCTCATACTGCGTGTACATATTCGTTGTATGTATAGTTATTTATTTATTTTTACACACATGTAGCAATATTCCATTTTTTCTTTTTTTCTTTATTTTTTCTTTATTATTTTTTTGGCCATGCTCACTTTGTGCTCACTTTGTGCTGCCATTTGAATACATTTTTTCGTCTCCTGGTTTTAGTGCTTTTCTTTTGGTCTCTTTTCCCCCCCTACTATATGGTGTACTCTACCCTTTAATAAACATCGATTAACTTGATTTGGGCTTGAGTTCGGTTTGTTTTCCTTTTTTTCTTCTTGCTTATATATCTCCGAATTGTCCACAATTCTTGTCCATATGGGTTACAGATCAGGCACAAGTAGATAATGCATACAGTTGGATATTTTGATTTATTCTGATCTATGTTGTGATGTATACCCTGCCTTGAGATCTATATTCAACTTGTAATGGGCATGGCCTGTTAACTGCTTCACTTTCTAAGCCAGGGACGGTATGTGTAAAGAGCTCCATGGAGTAACCCGTTGTGTCGCCTGCTGCATCCTTCTCTGTTGTTGTTTTTGCTGAAGAGGACAAGGAAGCGACTTGTCCCTGACCGTGAACATCCACTAACGACGCGCTGCTTTTACATTTACCAGTTTCAAAAGAGGAGGCAAAAGAGCTAGAGTCTGAGTCAGCAAGGTAAGCCAAAACTTGCTCTTGCTGCTCCGGCTTTAAAAGCGGTTTTACTACTCCCAGAAAAGGGAGCGTTCGAGGCCTTCTGTAGCCAGACGACGAACCTGGCTCCACAGCTCCAGACTTAGGTGCAATATTTTTTTTCCCACGACCACCTGATGCTCCACTACCACTACCATCATTACCAGCTGACAATGAACGCCCACGGCCACGACCTCTTCCACCAGACTTCCTCATTGTTTTAAAAACTTAACCAAAGTAACGGTATTTGTTGCTGTAAAACAACTTACACGGTGAGCTATAACTTCAGTATGAATTAGATATCCCTTTACAGGTGGGTGAGACCGCAAGGAAAATCAGGCACAATGTTACACACTCTGTTTTCGGTGGCACCAAATGAGAGAGATGCCACACACGCAGGACTGTCACTCAAGCACAAATGTCAATATTGATCTCCCAGTTTTTTTTTTTATTTTTTCAGGGAGAATTTAGAAACCAAATAGAAAAAAAAATAGGCTTTCTATGGCCCACTATTTGAGAGAGAGAGATGGCACACCCAGGAGTCAAGACTGGCACACAAGCAGAAAGGGCAATATTAATCTCCCACTGATTTTTTTTTATTTTTTCAGGGAGACTTTAGAAACCAAATTAAAAAAATGATTTTTTCAGGGAGAATTTAGAAACCAAATAAAAAAAAATAATTTTTTCAGGGAGAATTTAGAAACCAAATAAAAAAAAAAAATAGGCTTTCTATGGCCCACTATTTGAGAGAGAGAGAGAGATGGCACACCCAGGAGTCAAGACTGGCACACAAGCAGAAAGGGCAATATTAATCTCCCACTGTTTTTTTTTTATTTTTTCAGGGAGAATTTAGAAACCAAATAAAAAAAAAATAGGCTTTCTATGGCCCACTATTTGAGAGAGAGATATGGCACACCCAGGAGTCAAGACTGGCACACAAGCAGAAAGGGCAATATTAATCTCCCACTGTTTTTTTTTATTTTTTCAGGGAGAATTTAGAAACCATATAAAAAAAATAGGCTTTCTATGGCCCACTATTTGAGAGACAGAGATGGCACACCCAGGAGTCAGGAATGGCACACAAGCAGAAAGGCCAATATTAATCTCCCACTGATTTTTTGTTATTTTTTCAGGGAGACTTTAGAAACCAAATAAAAAAATGATTTTTTCAGGGAGAATTTAGAAACCAAATAAAAAAAAAATGATTTTTTTCAGGGAGAATTTAGAAACCTAATAAAAAAAAAATAGGCTTTCTATAGCCCACTATTTGATAGAGAGAGATGGCACACCCAGGAGTCAAGACTGGCA